>NC_083345.1:67385843-67712340 GCF_019175385.1 Lycium barbarum
TTGCTTTACTGGCTTTGGTAGACGATGGTAGACTAGGGTCATGTTCTCGGACGGGGGTGAGGGTTGGAGAGGGTAGGTGGGTTAAGGGAGTTTCTAGTCTGCGAGTAGGGTCTTGGAATATTGGGGCTTTATCGGGGAAGTCCATTGAACCAGTTAAGATTCTTAAGAAGAGGAGGATTAATATAGCTTGTATCCAGGAGACTAAATGGGTAGGATCTAGGGCTAAAGATGTGGACGAGTATAAGCTATGGTTCTCAGGTAGGTCGAGGGATAGGAATGGGGTAGGCAATTTAGTAGATAGTGCCTTAAGAGACCAGGTGGTAGGGGTTAAAAGGGTCAATGATAGGATGATGACGATTAAGCTGGTCGTTGGAGGGTTTATTTTGCACATTATTAGTGCTTACGCACCTCAAACGGGCTTGGGAGAGAAGGAGAAGAGACGTTTTTGGGAGGATTTGGACGAGATGGTGGGAGGTATACCGCCCACTGAGAAGCTATTCATAGAAGGAGATTTCAATGGACACATCGGGTCAATTTCGGGGGGATATGACGATGTGCATGGAGGTTGTGGTTTCGGGGACAGGAACGGAAGAGGAGTTGCACTGTTGGATTTCGCAAAAGCCTTTGGGCTGGTGGTAGCCAATTCGAGTTCCCCGAAGAAGGAGGAGCACTTGGTAACCTTACGTAGTCCGGTGGCTAAGACGCAAATAGACTTTTTACTCCTTAGGAAGGGCGATAAAGGTCTCTGTAAAGACTGCAAGGTGATTCCGAGTGAGAGCCTAACGACCCAGCATAAGCCCTTGGTGATGGACTTGGAGATCAAGATGAGGAAGAGAAAGAAGGTCGTGGATATCAAGCCTAGGATCAAATGGGGGAGTTTGACCATGACGGGTGCCCTGGAGATGGGGGGTAAGTTGAGGGCTATGGGAGCTTGGGAGAGTAGTGGGGAGGTGACTGACATGTGGGATAGACGGCCAGTTGCATTAGGGAAGCAGCTAGAGAGGTGTTGGGGTCTCGACGGGTAGTCGTTGCCGGCACCGAGGGAACTGGTGGTGGAATGAAGAAGTTCAAAAGAAGGTAGAAGCAAAGAAGGTCGTATGCGAAGTTGGTAGATAGCAAGGATGATGAAGAGAAGCGGACGAATAAGGAATTGTATAAGATGGCGAGGAAGGAGGCAAAGTTAGCGGTTACAGCGGCAAAAACAGTAGCTTTTGAATGCCTGCATGCAGAACTAGAGGACAAAGGCGGGGATAAGAAGTTGTACCGACTAAGCCAAGGCGAGGGAGAGGAGGGCGCGTGACTTGGATTAGGTGAGGTGCATCAAGGACGAGGATGGCAGGGTACTGGTGGAGGACGCTCTCATTAGACAGAGATGGCAGTCATACTTCCACACACTCTTAAACGATGAAGGGGACAGAGACATTGTGTTGGGAGATTTGGAGTACTCCGATAGGTCGTGATTTTGGATATTGTAGGAGTATAAAGATTGAGGAAGTTAAGGGTGCTGTTCGTAGGATGAGTAAGGGAAAAGCGACCGGACCCGACGAGATTTCTGGGGAATTTTGGAAGACTGCAGGCAAGGCAGGTCTGGAGTGATTGACTCAATTATTTAATGTCATCTTTAAGACGGCTAAGATGCCCGAAAAATGGCGATGCATTACAATGATTCCATTGTACAAGAACAAGGGCGACATTCAAAGTTGCAACAACTACAGAGGGATCAAGCTGCTAAGCCACACTATGTGGGAAAGGGTGGTGGAGATGAGGGTGCGAAAAGACGTGTCTATTTCAGAGAACCAGTTCGGATTCATGCCGGGGCGCTCTACTACAGAACCTATTCATCTTGTACGGAGACTGGTGGAGCAGTATAGGGAGAGGAAGACGGACTTACACATGGTGTTCATCGACCTAGAAAAGGCATACGACAAAGTGCCGAGAGAGGTTCTACGGAGATGCTGGGAGGCTAAAGGTGTATCTGTGGCGTACATTAGGGCGATCAAGGACATGTATGATGGGGCCAAGACGTACGGACTATGGGAGGAGACTCGGAGCACTTCCTAGTTATGATGGGGTTGCACCAGGGATCAGCTCTTAGCCCATTTTTATTTTCCTTGGTGATGGATGGATTGACGCGGTAAATTCAAGGTGAGGTGTCATGGTGTATGTTATTCGCGGATGACATAGTCCTGATTGACGAGACTCGCAGCGGAGTTAACGCTAAGCTGGAGGTTTGGAAAAAAAACTCTAGAGTCTAAAGGGTTCAAGTTGAGTAGGACCAAGACAGAGCACTTGGAGTGCAAGTTCAGCGATATAGTGCATGAGGCTGACGTGAAAGTGAAGCTTGGCACCCAGGTCATACAGAAGATAGATAGTTTCAAGTATCTTGAGTTTATTAGAAATGGGGAGATTGATGATGACGTCACACACCGTATTGGTGCAGGGTGGATGAAATGGAGGCTTGCCTCCGGAGTGTTGTGCGACAAGAAGGTGCCACCAAAACTCAAAGGCAAGTTCTACAAAGTGGTGGTTAGGCCGACTATGTTGTATGGGGCGGAGCGTTGGCCAGTCAAGAAGTCTCACGTTCAGAAGATGAAAGTGGCGAAAATGAGAATGCTGCGATGGATGTGTAGGAACACTAGGAGCGATAGGATTAGGAATGAAGTTATCCAAGACAAGGTAGGAGTAGCCTCGGTGGAGGACAAGATGCGGGAAGCGAGGATGGTTTGGGCATGTGATGCAGAGAGACACAAATGCCCTAGTGCGGAGGTGCGAGAGGCTGGCTATGGACGATTTCAGAAGAGGTAAAGGTAGGCCGAAGAAGTATTGGGGAGAGGTGATTAGACAAGACATGGGCGCATCTTCAGCTTACCGAGGACATGACCTTAGATAAGAGGGTATGGAGGACTAAGATCAGGGTAGAAGGCTAGTAGGTAGTCGCGTTTATCCTTTCTTGTGAGTAGTTGCATTGATCTTTAGTTTCTTGTCCCTTGATTTCTGCGAGTATCTGTTTGCACAGAATGGTTTAGCATGGCTTATTCACTTTCGTTGTTTTCATTTTCATAATTGCTTTGAACTGTTTACCCGTATCTAACCTTTCCTATGCTTTTTCTTGAGCCGAAGGTCTTCCCGGAAACAGCCTCCCTACCTAAGGTAGGGGTAAGGTTTGCGTACAATCTACCCTCCCCAGACCCCACATTGTGGGACTCATTGGGTATGTTGTTGTTGCTGTCCATTTCCAGTCATTTCTCAACAGTTATTTTTAGCAATGGCTTAAAAGGCCATTTTGGAGCCCCAACCCCCCAAAGCACCCCTACCCCAAATTTTATTTTTAACTCCCAAGTTTATAAAGTTACACCTTCGCCCTAACTATTAACTATAAATACCCCCAAATCTTCTTCATTTTCTCCACCAATCTTACTATCTCTCCCGCTCTCTCTAAAATTGTGATTTTCTATTAAATTGCTACCAATTATTTGAGATAAAGTTGGCAACTAGCTGAAGCAAGTTTCAACTTCAGTTTCTAGTTAAAAATTTTGACGTTTGGAGCACTCGTTCTATTTTTCACTTAATTCTCGTACTAAATTTTATTATATTATTTGAATTATAAATTATTGTTTTTAATTTGCAAATATCATAATGGCTCCTACAATGTTTATGGAATGTTAGTAGGGATAAGGAAAAAGTTGGCAGTTCTAGTAATCTTAGTCCTATAGATAATTTCACTCATGTTGATGAAATACCAATTTTTCTTATGATATTAATTCTAATGAGCAACAAGATCACAAAGCACCACAAGCACGATATGGGGATTATGGCAATATGAATGAAGAAGAAGATGATGAATTAAATGAAACACCCATTAGTCCAGCAGCTACAACTCAAACTCAATCATAGTCTGAAGTTCCTATACCTCCCACTAAAGTCCCAGTGGCACATAGAAAGACATCAGAAGCATGGCAATTTTGTACCCAAGAAAAGGAAATACAAAAAGCAATTTGTAATATTTGCAAATAACCCTTGGCATTTAAAACTGGCCCATGCCAAGGCGGGATGGGGTTGTTAAGAGGCACATGGAAAATCCTGTAAAACTTGAATAAGCAAAGAGGTACTCAGTTACACTCTTCACTAATTAACAAGGGATTATTGAAATACTAGAGGAAGCACGAAAAACAATTTTCAATTCTTTCTAGAATGGCTCAGGATGTGTTCACTATTCAAGCATCATCTGTAACTTCAGAAATCACTTTTAGCGCAACAATTTCAGCTCGGAGACACTCATTGGCGGATGACAGCTTAGAGATTTCCGTCTTATTCAGAGATTGGATAGAACGAAGAGAAGAAACTTTGGTCACCTAGAAGAAAATGACCAAGACGAAGCATCTTATAATGAGATACTATCCACCGAAGCGACGAGGGAATTGATGCCACTGAACGATAATTGTCAATTCCAACGAGAATACCTAGTGAAAATATTGAAAAGTTGAGAGTAACTTTTAGAAGAATGCAATTTCATTTTTTATGCAAAATTGTATAATGTAATTTGCAAATTTAGAATCAAAAGAACTTGCAAATTACAAATTGTATTCAAATTTCAAGGTTCTATTTAATTGTCGCAAATGAGCAGTCCCTCTGGAAAAATGTTATCAGTCAGAAATATGGCATGGAGGGAAATTGGATGACAAAGCCAGTAGTCAGCCCCTATGGTGTTAGCGTATGGAAATCAATCAGGAATCTGTGGCCAAAGTTCAAGAACAACTCTTACTGTAAAGTAGGTAATGGTGGGAGGATATCTTTCTCGGAAGACAAATGGTTAGGGCAAAGATCATTGAAGGAACTATTCCCATTTATTTATAATTTGAATCAGCAACAAAATTCAACTACTGGAAAGGTATGGCACAAACCAAGGTTGGAGATTGAGCTACAGGAGGTTACTTAATGACTGGAAGATTGACAGATTAACAACAGGATTCTACCACACTTTTTTTTTTTAAACTAACAGGATTCTACCACACTTTGGAACAGTTGAAAGGAGTTTCCACATCTGAAGACTGTGTACTATGGTCAAGTAATAGCCGAGGTACTTACACTGTCAAAGGAGCTTACAGAGAATACAATGTATCAAAAAATCAGATTGTTGGTTGGCCTTGGAAACTGATTTGGAAGGTCAAAATCCCCTATAAAGTAGCGTGCTTTACTTGGCTACCAGCTAGCAATGCAGTGTTAGCTAACGATAATTTAACAAAAAGGAATATACATCTGTGTTCAACATGCTTTCTATGTGGAGAAGAGGCAGAGACAATCAACCACCGCACTGAAGGACAAGTAGCACCAGGCATGGACGACACATGACAATCCGTAGTAACATGAGAATGTGATGTGTATCCTGTCTTATATAATAAAAATTGAAATGTGTATCCATCCAACTGCAATGATAAAATGCTAACATAGGAAATATAATAAGATATTACACACATGGAACAACGAGTTTCTGAATTCATTTTATAAATTCTCTCTTTTGGAAAATGACCCAGAGAAGAAAAGAAAGAAGACAAAAAAGATAGAATGAACAAGATAGAGCATTCGACGCCGCAGTTCCACCAAACACCACTTCAGTTTATTTTTTCCTTTGGCTCTGTTCTTTTCATGCTTCATTCAGAAGGATTAACAACGTTTCGTGAAGCAATTTTTTTACGAAAAGAGAAAATTGGGAGTTTTAAAAAATCAACAATTAGCCATTGTAAGTTTTTAGCTTGCTGATAAATCAATACAGTGCCTATATGTGAAGGATATTGTGGAAGATCCCTTGTAACAGTTCCACAAATCTCTTTTTTCTCCTTTGTACTTGTAACTATAAAGAATTTAGCACCACAACATCTCACCTAATCCATAATAGTTCCAAACTGGTAAACAGTATTACAATTTCCAGAGACAAAATTGTAAAAACCTGGCGAACGTTTATATTCCAAAACTTCATAGACGATATTCTTCATTGAACAAGAACTCAAAATAAAAACAGTGTTCAAGAGACCGCAAGACCGCAGACACAAAAGAAAATGGATGTTTTTTTGGTTCCCACAGCAAGGTTAAATAATGCGATGTTATAGAATTCAAACTAATAAACAGAGACAGAAATCAAAAGAATAACCTGAAGAATGGGATTGCTAACACCGCAATGTCACTACTTCTACACTAAACTGAATATCTTACCTCAAGAGCCTTTTCAGCATTTGTTTCTGTGGTCACCCCGACCGCTGCATTTGCAGCCAATATCATCAAGATAACCTGTAAACGTAACTTGTAATTATGGTAAATAAGAAGGATTACCGTAAAAATGATATGAATTTTGTTCTACAGAAGTACCAACAGAAAACTTTTCTTGGCACTCTGTAACAAACTTTCTTTAGTTCAATCAACACGTGGAGAGCATGTTCACTGTAATATAATGAAGTATTACTTTAGAGCTATTTTTGTCAAGTCGGCTCTTCCTATTCATATTTGTTATTGCTACTATTATACAATTAAAACATGATTCTGTTCCTACTATAAGGAGAAAGTACATCAAGTCCTAAAATCACGAAGGAAACAATGAAAAAGTATAGATTACAATGTTCATAAGTTCTTAAGTTATATAATATATTTTCATTCTATTAGCAATATGGCATACTAGTGTTATTTATTCATTAGAAATTTATGTTTGGTAAAAGAAAAATTGCCCCGAATTGTACCCCCGCTCCGTCCCCTAATGGCAGTAAGAAAGAGAAGTCAAGTTAGCTTACAGAAGGTTCAATGAAGGCTGATAATATCGTATCTCCGTTAGCCAGTGCCAAAAAAAAGGAAATAAAAGCAGCTGCAATTAGAATCTTAACCAGCAAATCATCAAATTGCTTCAGCACCAACTTCCAGAAAGGAGTGCCTGCAATAAACAATAATACGTAGACAGAACTAAGAAACAATGTACTAATTATTACTTATCATAAGAAAATTGTCCCAATTAATAAGCACAACGCATGAGATTTATTCAACTGAATTGAATTGTTGAAACCAGCAATAGCTTGGTGCAGTCAAGAAGTCATGGTGTGGGTCATGAAAAACCAGCATTCGGCTGAAACTATAATCATAGGTGACACACTCAATGAATAATAATTCATATTCCAGAACACTGCAAATTCCCCTATTACTAAAAGGAATGGAGATAATGTTGGGAGGATATGGAATCCGTATATCACAAAGGAGGATTGAGTATTGGAATGTCACTATTTTGAAGAAGAGGTGGAGAAAGCAGTGCAATCTAGATAAAGCCCCTGGACCTGATAGATTCAGATAGGTATTCACATTTTACATAAATGCTGGAACATTGGGAGATGTTTGGCTGGGGAGATGTTTGGCTGTTATATAAGGAGAGGAAGTTCGAAAGAGGTCTAAGTGTTTCTATTATTTCCCTGATCCCAAACAAAAGGAGGGATTTGGAATTAAAGTTCTTTATACCAATCAGCTTGATGATATGAATAAGAGACTGAAAGGGATAAATTATGCCCAGCTTTGTTATTCACAGAATTATCACAGGAGAGGAAAATCTCAAATTAGGTTCCCATTGCAAATGAGTAATGGAGGGATCATTTAACAAACAGGACATTAATAAGCCCTTTTATGCCGAGCTTGACTATTCACGAAATGCTTTGGTCGCAGGAGAGGCAAATCTCAATTAAGTCCATATTGCAAATGAGTGCCTAGATTAAACACAAAAGGAGGAAATCGAGGAATCATTTAAAACAGGACATAGAAAAGTCCTATGAGTGGTAAGTTTGGAATTTCCTTATCTCTTTTCTAGAGAAAATGAAGAGTGAAAGTAGATAGAGCGGATAATGCACCAATGAAATCCTCAGCGTTACATGGCAAGGGTGAAGGCTTCTTTGAATCTTCTGGAGGCCTTGGACAAGATGATCAATTGTCACCCTTATTTATTATTGTGATGGATAGTCTTAGTAGAATAACTGATAAGGATGAACGGATGGGGTGGATAACTAGCTTCACAGTAGGAAGGACCCGTGACAGTAAGTGCAGCCTTCCAGCATCCACTTTGCAGATGACACAGTTTTCTCGTGAAGACAAGGATGATCAGTTAAAAAATATTATAGTCTTATTGGCCTTTGCAGTAGCCTGTAGATTGCATGTCAATTTTGGAAAAAAAAGTAGCCTTTCTTCTATGAGGAACAGAACAACTACTTTGTGCTGTCAAATGCTTCATTTAAGGTGCGCTTAAGCCCTGGAGCTCAGAAAAGCTCAGGAAGGGCACTTTGCCTCGCTTAAGCTGCGGTTAAGTGTAGGCAAGGAATTAAGGCTTGTGCCTCATTACCCATGAGTTCTATAGTGAATAAAGTGGCACAAAACAATAAATACAAACAGCAAAAAAGATACATTTATTGTTAAGGAAAACATTATAAATGAATTTGTTACTTCTTTCTTTGCATTACATGTAAATTTTTACTTTTATCTTCATTCCACCATCATTAATGCTACAGCCCACACTTCAAATGTTCTTTGTGCTTAAAGCTCTAATAGACCTGCAGCGCCTTCTAAAGCTTGGCGTCTTTGACAACGATGCAAATATTCAACAGCTCTCATGGATACGAGAACGTAAGGTTGATAAATTACCAACATCAGGCATACCACTAGGAGCAAACATAAAGCTAAGTGTATGGCGTAGAGTGGTAGAACATTTGAAAGAATCTTAACCACCCGAAAGATGCATTACCTATCCTCTAAGACTGACTGACTTAGATAAACATGGACTTGAATACCATTTCAGACCTGTCTATTTTACTCACAATTTCATTAAAAGTGGATAAAAGATAAGACATAATTAGGAGGGACATCTTCTGGAATAGAAAGAAAATAAAAAGAAAAAAGTATCTATTTTTTTTTTGAAACTGGTAACTATATCGAAAAAAGTGTATCTTGTAAGGTGGAAAAGCACTGTGACCAATATAGGAAGGGGGATGGGCATTAGACGCTTAAAACACCACAATATAAAGTTGTCTTGGGAAGTGGGTATGGGGATTTTCCAATGGCAAAAGAAAAGATTGAAACCAAATGATCAGAATGAAAGGGAGTAGCCGCCTAAGCCAATCACGCAATGACCACACTTTGAGGAGTCAGCCAATGGAAACGGATGAATAAAGGATGGGATTTTTCTTTAATTTAACATAGGATGGGAGAAATTCTCCAAAATACATCTTGAAAGTATGCAAGAGAGACAGATTTTGATCTGATGTTTGGATTTCGGACACTTGTCACTCAAGAGAGGTCTCTAGATCTATATAGATTTGCAGAGAATCCTGAGGACATTATATAGCTCAGAATTATAAAAACAGTCGATCTCACTCAATGTGCGACGTTAAGTTAAGAGGAAAATGTAATGATTAGGACTGGACCAGAAAAATAAAATGCTTACATTATTGCAAATCATTTTGCATTGTAGCATCACCAAAATGAAATAATATCGTTATTTGTTTGTCTTTCTTGAATATTGTTGGAATATTGGGGGTGAATACAATATGTGAACATATTTGTGTAAAGTAATTAAGAATACCATCAATTAGGAACGTTTTTTCTTATCTCTTTTACCATATTCTACTCTAGAAAAAGCTCTCTTGCAGTACCATATAAATTGAATAAGAGCTTTCTCTGTTTTTCCTATCTTTTTCACAAATGCTAATAAAACATGACTCCTCCATCAAAAATCTAGATTTTTTACTACAGTAATAAAATGAAACACAAGAATAAAATCTCCATAACTAAGAGCCCGTTTGGATTAGCTGAAAAAAAGTGGCTTCTAAGCATAAGTGCTTAAAGTACTTTTTAAGTGCTAAAAGTTATTTTATAAATAAGCAATTACGTGACCCTTGTGGTCCGGCCCTTCCCCGAACCCCGCACATAGCGGGAGCTTAGTGCACCGGGCTGCCCTGCCCTTTTTTAAGCAATTACGTGTTTGCATAAAAGTGCTTAAAGGGTTTTTAGAAGTAAGGTTAGTATTGGAATTAACAGAAAATATAAGAGATTAAAAGGTAAAGTTGTTGGTCAAACCAAAATGGCTTTTAAGCCAAAAAAAAAATAAGTTGGGGTTGAGCAACTTCTTGGTTTTGGCTTATTTTAAGAACTTTTTAACTTAATTTAAGCTGTTTTCTATTTTTGAGAAACACCCAAATAAGTTAAAAATGGCTTATAAGCTGGTTTGACCAGCTTATACGCCAATCCAAACGGGCTCTAAAGCGAAGTTACCTTTTTGATTATGCATGTCTATATTTTACCCTATTTTAGACGCAACCTAATTATATGCGACTGATATGGTTTGTGTGTGTGTGTGTGTGTTGGGGGTGGGGGGGGGGGGGGGGGGGGGAGAACTTACTTTTTTCTTGAGGCAACACTGAGAAGATTCATGAAACATGCAACCAAAGAGAAAATTGATATCAGAGAAGAAAAAATCAGGGAAATGACAAGCATATACGTATAGTCACAAAACCATGCACAATTATTAAAAACTATGACCTTAAACAGATTCCATTAAGTATTTGTGTTGAAGAGAAACCTTATCACCACAGATACCAATTAGAAAGAAAAAAACATTTTTTTATTGGTATGGAAAAAAAAAAAATTATAGCATCAGAGACAAAAAGAATAAACTTGAGTGATTGCTTAGGGGTATCACAGTGGCCTCTCCTTAAAACAATTCCTGGCCGTTAGAACATTGTTGTATTCATGACAACCCATCCAGAACCATAAAGCAGTGCGTAACATACCTCAAGAGTCTCAAGGAATGCTGCTTAGGGGTCAATGAAGGAGACAAAAAGCATGGAATGCTGATTAGTAAAACCAATTTACTAATCAGCTAAAGACAAAAAGGGCTAAGCGGATTCTTCCCATCTACCTAAACTTTGATAGGCAGAATTTCCGTACATATGCTGATAGGGTATTGCAGGCACTCGGTGGAATAGCTGAGAAAGCTGACACAGACACAACTGCTATACCAACTATAGTCGAGATGCAAGCTAACAGTTTAACATTTTGTAGCCTCATAACACTCGGATCCAAAAACTTGATTTTATTCTCCACAACCATACCAATTATAACAACCAAATTTCACTAGCTGCTCAATCAACTCATCAACTTCTATCCATCGATATCCAAAATTACAACACAATTGGAAAGTAGGGGCTATCTAAGCATCATAACTACATTCAGAACCTAAATACTCTTGGACGTAGGATGATCTTATATAATCTAGCACAAATCTTGGTAAAGTTACAAAACTAGAAGATCCTAACTCGAGGAATAGTTTGTCCTTCTCAAAATGACCTGGCAAGGAATCTCGTACATATACTAGGAATTTTACATCAAAAGAAACCTCACCAAACATAGAAACCAAATATAGGAATGACAACTCGCACTAGCCCAATGTACACTGCAAGTAAACTGTGTGCATGCCTAAAATGTTCCGCTTACTGAATTTAAGGGCACAAAGGAGTCAACTTCATGTATTATTTTCCTGTAAACTCATAGTTTCAAAATTTCAAAAACAAATAAAGATACAAGATGGCAATAGGATATGCAGCCTAGCCAATTAAGTTTGGGATACTACAGCCTAGCCAATTAAGTTTGGGATACTGTAGGAAGGACACAACAGAGCACTGTAATTAGCATTATAGTTTTAAAAGGGATCCTGATCCCAAAAATATTCCCCAATATGCTGGCATAGCACATGAGCTATGTTGCGATGTCGGAGCATTTTTGGAGAGTTGGAACAAGAAAGCACATGAGAAGTAAGGAAAGCAAGGATTACCATTGTTGCCATATAACCGTGCATGTTGTGTAACCTGGGAAGCAAACGAGAGAGAATAAGGATTAGAACCCATCCTTTCTAACCCCAGCTAAAGAAAGACACAAATGGTCTTAACCAATTGAAGATTGAGGATTGATCATATAACTAACTAGTTTGGGGGATTATGGGATAGTTGTTATTGTAGTGAAATAGTTTGGGGGATTATGGAATAGTTGTTATTGTAGTGCAATGAGGGGTAAGTGCACCTGTATATCGGTAAGACCTTTAGTTGGATCCACGCCAAAGAATTCAAGAACCTGAAAATGGAATTGCAGCATAGGAATTCATACAAGGTATCACCCAAAAGAGTTGGGGATTAAGCAGAAAGGGGACATACCTCAGAAACAGATCGAGCGTAAGCGTCCTCCATTGAAGAACACCGAGGGGTTATTGGGTATTAATAGTGTGTTTGTCTGTCGGTAGGAGATGGTGGATGATGATCTTGTCAACTCTAGTAAAGGCAGATCTGATAAAGTCTTATGATTAAGAAACCCAAGCCAAGAAATTGGGTATTAATAGTGTGTGTCTGTCAATAGGACATGGTGGATGATGATCTTGTCAACTCTAGTAAAGGCAGATTGGATAAAGTCTTATGATTAAGAAGCCCAAGCCAAGAATGAAGGAGTCCCGTAACAGTTACTCCACATGAAAGGACAAGAATGAGAGAGTGAATCGAGCGATGGAACTAGCCGTCTACTTTGAGAGCTATGAATTTCATCAGACACCACCGCTAAAGAGGAAATGAGATGCAATGACCACTTACAATTTCATATTGGGTAAATGACCCAGTTAGTTTTAGGAATTTCATTTTTTTTTACTTTTCTATAAATTTTCCTACATGGGGTCTGCTCTTGCAAGTATCTCTGCAAAAACAATGGAAAAGTGTATTAATAAACCCTAGAAGCTAAAGTTTCTTCACTCTAACATCAAAAAACGACATAGTTGCAAATTGGGCTACAATCTCCATTGATTTTCAAGCTAAAGTTCTTCAATCTCCATTGATTTTCTTCAATTTTATTAGGCTACAAATTATTCCCTTGTATTGGCTGCAAATTGTTCTCTTAGCTTCTACTCCCCAAGTGTTGCTCTTTTCACTTTTTGATTGAATTTGATCTTTAAGAGATGACCAAAAAAGCTCCTTCCTCTAAATCTATTTTGGGTCGTCCCATGGAAATGACACTGAATCAGAAGAAGTTTTCGAGGAAACAACCGAGGAGGAGAGAGACGAAGAGCAGGCAACTGATGAGGAGAAAACAACAGAAGAAAGTGATGGGATAAGTCAGAGAAGCACGAATCTGCTGCTCACGAAGAGGATGACGTTTAGTCAAAAGAAGTTTCCGAGGAAATAACTGAAGGGGAAAGAGACGAAGAGCGGCCAATTGAGAAGGAGACAACAATAGAAGAAAGTGATGGGGATGAGTCAGAGAAGGATGAATTTGCTGCTCACGAAGAGACTGACGATGAATCTACTGCTCGACACGAAGAGAATGAGGATGAATCTGCTTCTCGATACGAAGAGAATGTCGAAGTTGGGGAAAACGAGGTAATTCCATTTTGTTGTTCGGCTCTCCCATGATAATGGAGGAAAATTGTCATTTTCGTAATTTTTTCAATGAATTAGTCAATAGTTTAAGGGTTCAAGAGCCTTGGTATTGTCATAGGTGGTGTTGTTTGCTTGTATGAGGATTTGATATGTGACTATTATAATAGTCTTTTACGAATTAGTTCCAGTGTAAAATAAAAAAAAAATAAAAAAAAAAAAAGACATCTTTAATAATCTTAAAAAAAACATGTATTTTCTAACTTCTAATTCAGTTAATAATTTCTTACAATTTTTGTAGTTAATAATCTTCTGTTTACAATTTCTTTGAAGGTAACAATCTCTTACAATTTTTAAAGTTAATAATTCAGTTAACTTTATGTTTAAATAAGTGATCTCTTATGTTTTGTTATATTATCTCTTGTGTTTAAAGTTAATATCTCTCCTGTTTTGTTCAAATAAATCTTGTATAGCTAGTTGAAGTTCTTGCTAATGTATCTAGTCTCTATAGTTCGTATCATAGCTAGCTGTCTACTAACGTGTGATTAAATATGCAGGAAAACTAATAATTCAGCTAATGATCATTGTGTTTTAATAAGCTATCTCTTATGTTTATCTGATTATCTCTTGTGTTTAAAGTTAAACCTCTTATGTTTTGTTTTGAAATCTCTTGTATAACTAGTTGAAGGTCTTGCTATTGTATCTAGTCCATAGTCTGTACCATAACTAGTTAAGAGTCTTTACTGATGTGTGATCGAATATGCTGGAAAACTAATAATTCAGTTAATGGTCATTGTGTTTAAATAGGTGATCTCTTATGTTTTGTTTTATGATATGTTGTGTTTAAAGTCTATAGCTTATGTTGTGTTTTAAGATCGCTTGTATAACTAGTTAAAGTTCTTGCCACCTACTATGCAGTTTGTACAATAACTAGTTAAAAGTCTTTACTGATGTATGCTTAAATATACAGGAAAACTTGCATGGCGCTACACCCCCCCCCCCCCCTCCACACACCTATGAAGTTGAAATTCATTTTTAAAACAGTTCAAGATGAAACTGGTTATTTCCCCGGTAGAGTGACAGTTAGGTGTAGGATGGGTTTTGCTATAGAAAAATTGAGAAATTGATATGATCCTAGATGGCACAAAGGGCACAAAGATACTTGGAAGGACGTGGGACATTTGGGTGATAGCTTGGGAAGAGATTGTGGAGGCTTCTACACCAAGTAGCTAAAAGTGCAAATTGTGGCTATATGATGCAAATCATGGCCAAGAATCCAAATTCAAGGCTAGGGATGTAATTTGGGCCACAATTACAAGACAATTGGTGTTTGGAAGATAAGATTCCATATGAGGGCTATTTTCGAAATTCCCCAAAGAAGACTACCGACCAAATAAAGCCCTTGCCTCATTAACGACATTTTTGTAATAACTTAGTTTTCTTTAGTCTAGGAGTATAAATACTAGACTTAGACATTTCATTTACTTAGATTATGTTGAATTGAGATAAATACTCTAAATTGAGTGATAGTTTGTTTGGTGCTTTAGTGTAGGGCTTATCTAGTGATTAGTGATAGTTAATCATGGTGGATTCCATTGTTGGCTATGAAACCCTTTTCCATTGATTTTCAATAGAGTTGTTCATTTGTGAATTCATTTGAATTACTCTTGGCTGATTATCAAATAGTATAGGTTCATTAGTAGGAATCGATTAGGAGGGTTTAAGTTTCATATACCTAAGTTTGCCTATAATTCATTTACTAATTGGGTCTTGCTTATATCTTTTCTATTCTCATTCCAATTTCTTTACTTTTCATCTTTGATTTCTACTCTATCTATTGTTTCCGCGTATTTGTTGTTTAAATCTGCGTCTTCCGCAAGCCGGATCATATCATTTGGTATCAGAGCATAGGCTAAGAGATTGTTTTTACAATTTCTAATCCTAGGATGTCACGACCCAACCCCATGGGCCGGGACTAGTGCCCGAGCTGGACACTCGTAAACATACCTGTTAGATATAATAGACTGAAACTAAGGACAATATGGAAACTTGTAAAAACAAACGAAGGGTTCGCAACACCACATATCATAAACCTGTCTCCTGAGGAGTCACAGCATAACAATAACACAGTATGCAAGCCGACAAGGCTGCCACTATACACGGGGATATCCAAAGCAAACCATATAGACACAGCTGCCTAAAACTTATATACAACCCACACATGTCTACAGACCTCTAAGAGTATAAAAGTGAAATATGACGGGACAGGGCCCCGCCGTACCCCTGGGCATATACATAAGTCTATATCAAAAGATCTGTACCAAAATAGTCTAGGCTCCGGAACAATGGAGCTCTCCAAACAGCTGAGCAGAAGTCCTAAGTTGGAGGATCACCAAATCGAGTATCTGTACCTGCGGGCATGAAACGTAGCCCCCGAAGAAAGGGGGTCAGTACGGAATATGTACTGAGTATATAAAGCATGTAATGCAATAAGGAAAATCACAACTGCATAAACGATTACAGGAGGCAAGTATGATAATCAAAGATACCAATGCACCTATGCCTTACGATATGAAAATCATGCATGTCTATATCATATACCATATCCGGCCCATTATGGGACTCGGTGAATAAGTCATCATATACCTTCCTCGGCGCCATAATCACATCATCATCATAATATATATATATATATATATATATATATACCGTACCTGGCCCTCTAGTGAGGGACTCGGTGAACAATGCAGTGAAAATGTGCACGAAAACATACCCGGCCCGGGACTCGGTGAAAGATATATTAACAGCATGCACGAGCAGAGTAGTGAGCAACCATATGCAAACTAAATCATCATCCGAGACTCAATAGAATAGGTAGAAAGAACTAATACTTGAGCATCAAAGATAACAATCATATCAAGTACCCCTCGAATGTCACTATGGATTATATCAAATAGAACTTCAAGGATCATAGACACGTATCAAGATAATATGAAATAGGTTCTGGATATCAAGAACATTAGCCATCCTAGTGTCTCTAAGAATAGGAGTTTCTTTGGAGTTATATGCTCGTCGTCTATTTGTTTATAAAGATCATGCCAAAAAGAAAGAAGGGTTAGCTTTACATACCTTTGGCGCTTAATCCGTGAATTGATATGTATACGCTGTCCAAAGTATCTCAACCTATATTAAGACGTCAAGACTATGGTTAAGCTACGGAAAGACGTAAAACGTACTTCAACGTTAGTAGCTTATTTCTAGACAATTGGGCAGCACCTCCCCTATATCGCTCACTCTCCTCACATCTAAGCCAACTATACAACAACCAAAATAGCATCAACCACGGCACATCTAAGTTATTGCATCAAGAACTAATCAAAACAAGATCCAAGGATACCCCAAAACAGCCCACATAACATTCCAAATCAGTCCACATATTACAACATTCAATAATAGTCGACATAACGACTACGACATATTCAAGTTACTCTTAATAATTTATAATCATAACACTTCATCGAAACGACCTTATAATAGTCCAACAATTACAACCACCCATAAGCAATCTTTCGGACTACTAGAAGTACGTTTTGAACTTATCTTTTCTTTCGAATCGAGAAACACAATAATCAGTGACTATCATCCATATACAAGCAAATCCCATCAATAACTTAACAACAACATGCCCCAAACAACCCCTAATTACAACATAGCAATGCCCGATACACCTCAAACATCTAAAACTACACCAAACAAGCCACATACGCTTCATATACGATATCTTATACATTTCCTTCTTCCAAATTGGTGATTCATATCAGCAACAACACCACAACGACATCAACTACTATATGCAAGGAAACTATCCTAATAGTACAACAAGTCCTAAAACAGCCCATCAATTATAACAACACAATACAAAATCTTAACTACACTTAGTCCTCCAATTCCACAAGAACAGCCCATGAAATCAGTATAAATTCTAGCATGATTTAAGCTTCCATTTCACAAATTCCATTTCCACCAAATTGTACAAAGACCAAATCATCACTAAAACATGTAGGAGGGAATTAAACCTTACCTTAGCAAGCTTGAGTTGATCAAGAACTGCCATGGCCGTGAGCTGCCATGGCTGTTGTAATTTCTATTTCTTTCTCCAATTGAACTTGAAGATTATCAATTTAATTATGTAGAGGGGGGCTGGCCGTGAGCTGTTCAAGGGCTGCCATGGCCGTAAGTTTCCATGGCTTGGGAGCTTCTCTCTCTTTCACTAAGTTTGTGAATGGAAATGTGATTAATGAGTCATCTCTTGCATTATATATGCATCCCACTTATGAGACATGTGTCCCACTATGGCATGGACCAATCAGATTTGGCCATGTTATAGTGGGGCCCACCTAGTGCATTAATTGACTTAATTAATAATAAATCCCCACTTAATAATCTAATCATGATTAATTAATCCCTAATCTCTACTAATATTTCTACACTAATTGAAATTTACAAGTAAGTCGTGCCATATTAAAAGTCCTTGTCTCATATCCCAAAAAAAATAAAAAAATCTTATCCCTTAATTTATGTCGATTAGCTCACGAATAATCCAATGTACAAAAATACGGGATATAACATCAAAAATTTGAAAATCCAAAAAAAAAATTATTCGAAAATTCCAAAAGAAATAAAAAATTTGTGTTGTGGTTGGATTTGTGAGAAATTGAAGTTAGATTTGAGTTCCTTGATATCAAATCTAGCTAGATCTAAAGTTTCGGAGCATTTGAAGGTGTTTTGGACAAATCACCATTGTTGGGTTTGAAGCTTTTTGAAAAACTTGAAGTGGGTATTGAAGAATTGGTGGTTGTTTGAGCTTAAAAGGTATTGGGGTCTGTTCTCTAACTTGAGAGGAAGCCACATAGAAAATTTGGGGTCATTTCAAGTTGATTGGAAGAATTCACCATTGTTGGGTTTGAAGGTTTGAAAAATTTGAAGAACAAGAAATTTGGGTTTGTTGATTTGTGGGTTAATTGATTTCAATTTGTATTGGGTTTTTTTCTCTATGTTGAGGAGGAGCTAGATTCGAAATTTGGAGTTAATTGGACTTGATTTGAAGAAATTGCAAATTGGAAGTTCATAGTGTTCTTGAAGATCTTCATATCTTCATAGGTGTTCTTCAAAAGTTTAGAAACTAACAAAGTGGGATTAGTGATTTGGAGTTTATTTGGAGCTAATTTTTATTGGTTTTGTTCTCCTAGTCAAGGAGGATTTATATCCGAAATTTGAGAGAAAAAAACAAGTTGATTTGGGCATGGAATTGGTTTTGGATGTTCTTGGAGTTTATAAGCATCTTCATATCTTCATAGTGAAGAAGAAGACCAAAAAGAGTGTTTGATCCAAAATTGTCAAGTCTTTTAGTGAAAAGGTATTTGTGTGGGCCCAAGTCAAGTCTCCAAAAAAAAAAAATCATAAATGTTTAATCCAATTTTGTGATTTTTCAAAAAATAAAATAAAATTGCCCAAGTCAGTTGCCATGTCAGCGGCCACATCATCGCCTGACGCGCCTCTGCACGCTCGTGGGGCCCAATTCAGAGAGTTGATCTTTTCTCAACACTTAGAAATTTTTTCTAAGTTTGGCAGATTTTGAGTCAACTTTAGAGGGGCGTATCTTTGTGTGTATAAGGAGTTACAAGACAAATAACCTATCTAAATTGAAGTTCATCGAGTCTACTTTCCAAATCAACAAACCATTCATCAATCGTAGCTATGTAGAAAGAATTATTTGCGTTTTAAAAACACGCTGCAAGCAGCTCCGAATTTTCTAAGTGTTGGCCAAAAATTTCCCAAATTTATCTAAGTGTTTGGCCAAGGTTTGTGCACTTCTTCTTCTCATTTCTTTGATTTTCCTAGCTAATTAACAACTAATAATTGACCCTTACTTGGTTGTTAACTAGTTCTTGAGTCGAATTTCATTTCATGCCAATTTCTTCCAAGTTTTTCTCTTTTATTTCGTTGAAACTTTTTTGGCTCTTGTCCGTTCACTTTGTGTCGTCCTTCTTTCATCTATACAAAAATCTATTCTTTATAAAGATTAGCAACCTTGTGAATTAATTTGGAATTAGCGGTGTATTGCCAATGTTGGAAGAAGCTTTAGGTTGAGAGGTAAGCTTGAGTGCAAATACGAGTGTGAGGAACTTTACTACTAATCTTGTTTGCTCGTTCTGTAGGTACAAGAAGAGAGGACATAAGTGCTACACCTTGGAATTTTGTGCCGTTTGCGTTATGAATAGACTAACGTAAGCCTAAAGTGGACATGAAGCCCTTATAAGTTCATGAAAGGTATTTGATAATTTTGAGAGTATACCTTAAGGTTCCAAAGCCATATGAGGCAATGGAAGTAAGTTCGTCGTAGAAAGTTGAGATTGAGTCATGTTTGAGAAGCTTTCATATCATGTGAGCTACACATTGCTTGGCATCATTTTAGGGGAGATATATAGAGCCCCTTGGATGGTTAATGAAGTTCTAGACAAGTGCCAAGAAGGTTCCATAAGGATTAGAGGTCGAACGAATCGAAAAGAACGTATTTCCGCGAAATCGAGAAAAATGGGCAGCGTGCGGTCACACACTCAGTGTGCTAAGCCTCATACTGGTCGCCAACTTGCCAAATTGGCTGGTCTCACTGCCCAAAATCACCCCCAAGCTAAGGATGGAGTGTGCGGCCGCATACTCATTGCAAAATGGGACGGAGGGTGATTTTGCCACCTTTTTAAATCCCAAACGACCCCAACTTCATTTCTAACTTTCCACACTTATTTCCCTACATTTATAGAGGCTTCCTAAGAGTTCTTGAAGGTTCCCAAACACTCCACACCTTTCCATATCATCTAAAGAAAGAATCAACATCAAAACCTCAAGGTAAATCCATGGAGAGTGATGGTTCTTGCATCCTTTCATGGTTATGGTGAAATTGGTCTTGAAGAGAGAGTTGAGTAAGGTAAAATTCTACTACTACAAGTTATGTTCTCCATCCTATTCTTATGATCGAGTTGATGTAAAGGTTTAGTACCCCTTAGAAAGGAAAATAATTAAAGTGGAGAAGCCATGAGTGTTGTAATGAAGAAGATGACTATGAGGTGAACTTGGAAAGGGGATTTTGGCTAAATTTGAGATTAAATTGAATATAATTCCTTGATTATGATATTATGGATGTTTTTATTGTTGTTTGGGAGCTGTTTTATTATATGGTGAAAGTTGATGAAATAGGGGAAGTGCTGCCCAAATTCCGCTAGCCTTTTAGTTGCTCTAGTTTGAACTTAAGCATGTTTTCAAGACTTAACCTTGTTATGAACCCTCTCGAATGTAGATTTTGCGGGCTTTGGAGGAAAACGTTAGTAGTTAAGAAGACGTGAAGGTATGTGAGGCTAACCCTTTCTTTCAAAGGCATGATTCCTATGTTATGATCCCATACATGCTATCCATATTACCCTTACTCCTAAGAATGATAGAAGTCCATCATTCTCAAGATTTCTTATGATGACTCCATGTCTAGTGATACCAAAGCTTAAAGTCCTAGATGTTCTCATGATATGATATGATTGGGCTTATTATATAATTCTTGATTACATTCAGTATAATTGGCCTTATCTTATGTTATTGTTCCTTCAAACTGAGACATGATAGTGATGATGATGGTTTCAATTCCTGAAAGGCCAAAGCCTAAAGTTCTTAATGTTCTCATGATACTATTGAGCCTGTCACATGATTACCGATTTCATTCGTTGTTGTTGATCTCACCTTATGATAGTTGTTCCTCTAAGGTGAGATATAGCGATGATGAAGATTCCATAATGACACATAGGAATTTACCGACTTTACGTCACTCCGGTAAAGTAGAAGTGTTTCATTGGGCTCTCATGCATGCTAATTGTATTTATATATGTATTTCTTTCACATTGCGCCAGCCTATAGGCCGCCGAGCAGACACACCACTGCAGTGGGCAGCTTATAATATCATCCTGAACGCGGGATGCCCGGACGCGGGATAATGATGATCACACCATTCCTATATGGCCGGGCAGCATAACTCCGTACCTATATGGTCGGGCAGTTTACTTATATATATGTATGGATGTTGTTTTGAAAATAAATTTAGCATGTATGGTATCCGCCTTAAGAGGCAATCAGATATACAGGTTATCTCTTTATCTCATGCTTCTTTATTTCTTGATTATGTTGTTATTCATGCCTTACATGCTCAGTACATTATTTGTATTAACGTCCTTTTCTTGTGGACGCTGCGTTCATGCCCGCAGGTAGATAAGGAGACGGATTTGATCCCTAGGTGCTTCATCAGCGGAGTCTCAAGAGCGCTCCATTTATTTCGGAGCCGCAGTTTATTGGTATTCTCCTTTTGGTATATATATATTTTAGGCATGGCGGGGTCCTGTCCCGTCTTTATGATTTCCAGTATTCTGTATAGAGGCTCGTAGACATGTGTGGATAGTTAGAAGTTTCATAACCCTACCGGTGTATATTTTATATATCATTTCCGTAGCCTTGCCGGCTTATGTATATATAAAATGGGCATAATTGTTGATGATCTTATTGATGAGTTGTTTTCGAGAACTCATGCCCGTACAAATTATGATAGTTTTGAGTTAGCCAAGTTGTCCACCGAGATATGGTTATATAAATCAGATTAAGTGGTGCTCGGTAGGTTAGCTCCGGGTACCCGTCATAGCCTTCGGTTGGGTCGTGACAATAAGGAGGAGGAGATATAAGGATGTCATCCATAGCTTCAGAATCTTGTGGTGATGACATGGAAGGCTATGCCTCTAGTAATGGAGGATATGGCTTTGATTGTGAAGAATGCTATGGGGAAGATGGTGCAACATATGACTATGATGAGTATGGGAATTATGGAGACGACAATGGTCAATTTGATCATGACCCATACGATGGTGAGCCTTACTACTCCGAAGGCGAATATGAGACAAGTGGATCTCATGGGTCTTATTAAGACTACGAAAGAGTAGAAGAGTTCTATGAAGAATCCCTTGGTGAAGGTGAAGGCTATGACGATTCTCATCCTACACACCATGGATATGGAGGAGACTTGAGGTATATTCCTTCCTCACACTTACGTTATGAACCAATTGGTGAAGACTTGCATGAATTGGGAAGTTGTGATGGATATGAACCTTATGGTTATGAGCTTTGTGGTGAATATGCCCGTGAAGATAGTGAATTTGAACATGCATTCCCTTATGAGGAATCTTCTAATAGGTATTCACGCACATTGACTTGTGATATTTCCTACTCTAAGCAAAATGGTATAAGTGTGTGGGTTAGGCAAAGTAGGAGTCGTCCTAGAAAAAGTAGAGAGTATGCATTCCCTACTTCAAGAAATACTATGAATCATGCTTGTCATCCAAATACGAATGTTCTATGTTCTCAATATGCTTATGATGTGGAAGGAAGGAGGAGGGAAGTATTGATAGGTGATGAAGTAGGAGAAATTCAAGGGCTCAAGTGAGAAGTCACCCTAAAGGAGACACAAGCGCAAGTGAATGTCTCAAAGTGTTGATGGAGCAGGTACTCCTATTGAAGGAACAATTACTCAAGAAGCAACAATTGAAGGAAAGGAAATCCAACCCTTGTGAAGAAAAAGAGAAGAGTGAAGTGGAGGGTTCCCTTAACCCTTCCAAAGATGTACTTGACACTTGTCCCAACTCCCATGAAATTGAGAGTGAAAAGATTGAGAGGAGTAAGGAAGTGAAAAGTGACAACTCTAGAGTGGAAAAAGGATAGGATGTGAGGAGTGATGTGAGGGAGTTGTCACAACCCCATTCTAAATCTTATAGCTTTTCTTTCTTCTCTAATTGTTTTGATAATGGTGTAGGTATTCTTGGAAGCAAACTGAGTGATGAGCCTCGAACTTTGAACATTCATGAGGTAGTTGAAGGCTTCCCAAAGGAGCAAATGGGCTCCAATGTTGAGAACCACGGTAAGAAAGATACTTTGTGTGCACTTCAAGGTAAAATAGCTAATCTTAACACTCCAAATCTTGTGAATGAGCATGTTGACTTGAGTATGAGTGATAGCTGAGCCTTATGTGAGCTTAATGAATCTTTACCATGTGTTGAGCTTAGATCTTCATTGATTGTTGACAATGTAGTTGATATGGGTGATCCAACACTAGTTGATCCTATGATGACCATCTTGACTCTTCATGCGAGATTAATTTGTGTCCACATAGTGTTGATCCCTATGATTTGCATGTTAATACATTGTCATATGATTTGTTAGTTCACCTACTAGTTGATCCTAGTGATGACCGAGTTGATTTTTCTTGTAAGATCGATTTGAGTCCAACTAGTGTGGATATTTGTAATGATCAACTTGTTTGCCATGATAGTCCACTAATTGAGGAACCTTGTGATGTGCTTAATGACCCTCAATCCAGTGATGATGTTGGTATCATTGATCATTTACCTAGTCGTGTGCATGAAAGTGTTGTGGAAAGTGACCTTTGTCTTTATGAGAGAGGAATTGCATGCTTTGACTCTTTGTTGTTCATACATTCTTCTCTCTTAAAAGATAATGTCCTATTCGATGATAACATGACTAGTGATGATGATATGCATAATGGATTGTATTGCAATGATGAGCATGTAGTCACCTTTGGAGGCTACAATGTGTTTTGTAACCCAATATGGGATGATGTCTTGGTCTTTATGACAAGCATGGGGTGGGTAAATTTCTTGACCCTATCCCCTGTCACGCCCCGAACCATGGCCTGGGAGTAACACGACACTCGGGCCTTGCTTGCATGTGTCCGAGCGAACCTCATGGCTTGCTTGTCAACATGAGCATCAAAACAACATAATCTATATGATGCAATTTAAATGAATCAAGAAAATGTAATTTGCGGAATAAAGTCTTGAAATTTTCTCATAGCATGAAATATCATGAAAACATAATAGTCTGCAAACATGAAAGCACAACTGACTCTGTGAACTAACATCTGTCTATGAAACCTCTAAAACATGTCTGAATACTAACTATCAGGACATGGCCCTGGACTACCATAAACTGAATACTAATGTAGACTCCATGTTGAACCCCGAGAGGAGTGGGGCTCACCAATAAGCTGATAACTGAAGTGATCTTACTGCGCAGGTGTATGCTCCTGAAAACCGGTATCTGCACCGTGAAGTGCAGGCCCCGGGCAAAGGGACGTTAGTACATGGTGAATAGTACTAGTATGTCAAACCTGCTGAAACGAAGAACATGGCACAACATAGATATAGGACATGAACTGAAACTGAATGTAACTTGAACATGAGCATGAAACGTGAGTAAAATCTTAAAATAGTAAATCAATAGAAATACTTGTATGTAAAACTACTTGTAACGTGGGGAATGCTATAGTATAACCGACAACATGGTCTGGTACTTGCGTCCTACCAGCAGAACACTCACACCTTGCCAGGGGTATGCGATTTAAGTAATAATAAGCATGTAAGGATCCAAACTGCATAATGAAGGTGTTGCCTCCTTGCTGACAACCCTTATCCTACGGTGGCAACGTAGTTTCAGGCTATCTGAGCCTTCTCGGTTAACTAAGAAATTCCCAAAACATGAACATAATATAGTTGGCTAAGAAGCCCATGATTTTCGTGAAATAACTTGTAAATAACTTGTAATCATGATTTCACGAAATAACTTGTAACTTGGTTTCATGAAATATCTTGTAATAGTCTTGCAAACATGTTCTTGATTCATGAGTAATAACAATAGTTCATAATTATATATATATATATAATTGACTTGAAAACATGCTTGTAACTTGCTACATAAAATCATAAAGTTTCATATAAACATAATGAGAACACATGAGGAAGAATTCATGATTCATGGATTAAGCTAGGGTTCCTAATAACCGTAATGGAAGATTAGGAATACAATAACGAATATAGATACAAAATTCATGTACATAAATACATAAATACGGGCTACCAATATGTTGGGTTTAATGCCCTAGGATTTGAACTTCATGAATATCAAGAAACGGAGCATGGGGAAGAACGTAGAGATTCCCACATGTGGATGGAAGTTCTACATACCTTAATTGCTCCAAAACTTGAATTAAAGACTTGAGCTTTGAAGAAGATTTCCAAAATCTTGAATTCTTGAACCTTGAGATAGGTTTTCTTGAAAACCCTAGTCTTGGAATGATGATTTCTTGTTTAGATTACAAGGATAGGTATTAGAATTGATTTGGAATAATTAGAGTAGGCTTACCTTGGTGTTCTTGATGATGGAAGAGGGTAGGAAGTCGTTCCAGGGCTTGAAGGAATGAAAAATAATGATTTGAACTGATATGGATGAATATATACTGTTTTGGAAAAATTAGATTTTCGGCCCAGTTAAATACTGGCCGTATTTTGAAATACGGGCCGTATTTTGAAATACGGTCCGTATTTTGACATATGGACTGCACTGCGTCTCTTTAGTAAAATGGCCATAACTCTTTGCACAGATGTCCGTTTGACGCCCATAATATACCGTTGGAAAGGTATTTCAAAGATCTATAACTTTCATGAAGGAAGTTTTCCCAAATTCCAAATAAATTTTGAAATACGGGCCGTATTTTGAAATACGGTCCGTATTTAACCATTTGACATCAAATTGCCAAATTCCAGAATGCTCAGAAATCCTTGGTTTCAGTTTACGATTTGAAATACGGGCCGTATTGTGAAATACGGTCCGTATTTAACCATATGACATTCAACTACCAGTTTACGATTTGATTTACGACCCGTAAACTGAAATACGGTCACTGTTCATGGGCGTAAACCACCATCTTACAGCTGAAGAGGAAATTTCCAATTCCCACATTCTTTATCTGGTTTTCTAAGTCTAGGATCATGGTCAAAGCTTAGGTTAAAGGTACGGGGTGTTACAATATCTCCCCCTTGGGATCATTCGTCCTCGAATGATGGGTCATGGTTAAGAACATGGCTGGACATGGCTTGAATTCATGAACATGAAAGAAACATGACGTAAAACATAAGAGCTTGACATGGTTACGTGGGAACATGGTCATGGATCATGAGAACTGAGTACGTGATTACATGGAAACAAGTACATGGGGAACATGAAACTGAGTAGCGCCTACATGAATGAGAATCATGAACATTTGTCCTCGATTTATGGCTAGTGGTTAAGAATCGCTACTAACTCTGGAATCTACAAAATTTATGGTAGGACTTCCTTCATAATTCGGACCCTCACGACATTTCTCAAACGCCTGCCAACTAACTAAAGTACCAACACACAACTCACACGGTATCTTAATACGCATGATGTGATATAACGTGATTACTGGATCTTGAATGTAGCTAACATATATACTGAGCTGGCTTGAACACACGGATATTGGCTGAATGATTATATGATTACTATGCATGGGGTTTGGAAGAAAATCCGTAGGCATGAATGACAGAAGTACTGGAAATAGGCACGAACATGACATGATTACCTGGGCATGAGACGCATGACGTGGGACATAAATACATGAAACTGGATGACATGAATACATGAGTGCTAAACTGTCATGAGATACGAATACGTGTGAAAATGGATATCGTAACATGGGATCTGAATATCGAAAACACGATTGTTACAACATGAGGGTTGAATACTAAGCGCGCGTAGGATTGGATACTTAGGGACTTAATTGTAGACGTTCATTTGTCACCATGGTAATATAAGATAGGAACATGGCTTAAGCTTTGAATATGACCTAGGCTTTGAATGTAAGCGCAACTCGATGTGAATGCGACAGACTTGAGTCGTATAACAAGAATATGATCCTAACATAGGTATTCATAAATCTCTAGCATAGGCATGACATGAATACGTCGAATCTGAGTAGAATACTCCTGAGATAAGTACCACAGGATATATGAAAAGTTATCTATTTGAATATAGGAATGCACCTTACTTTTGATTATCTTGTTAGCTGCTAATCATGATTATGAATACCTTAGCTCATCTTGCTCATTCTCGTGAACGAATTATAGAGGACTGAGAGAAAAAGAATTATTGGTACGATTCACATGAGATACTTTGCTTTAGAGAACAGACATGACATGGTGCATTGTACATGAAGGACGTAGCGTGGAACATGCGTACATGGGAACGTGATTCATATGGCATGAAACGTGAATACGTGAATAGAATGACATGGGACATGGGTACATGAAAAATTTGGCGTTTGTATGAGTACCTACACACCATGGCGTATGGACTTGAGTTCATGAGTATTGAAGTAAGACTAAGGAGTTAGTCTGACTTGCATAAAGCACAAGTTACAGGCTAACTCTTGGGTACTCAGAGACGTAAGGCATAGATAAAACATTACCTTTAGAATTTAGATATACCGAAAGAATAGGACATGGTTCAACACAGCTTACTCTTATCACTGTAAGTAAATGCCCTTGTTATAAATAAGGCTCATGAAGGAATAGATTATAGGCATGAATAATTCGTTCCTCGAGCATCTAAGACATGGATAGAAAGTCACCTTGAACATAACGAGACCTAGATACTTAGCGAAAGGAAAAAAAGGAATCATGTCGTCATGATCGTAAAACATTAGCTAAAAGAACATAAGCATGAATTACATAGAAGCATGGGTAGGACATCCATCTTGGTTCACCTTCATTATTATCTCACAAAATCATTGTTACAATACCGTTATAAATGGAATGCATAGCGAAATGAATTGGGGCACGAGTATGTGGATAACATAATCATAGGGGTCAATGCTAGAACATAAGTATAAAATCATGATAGATACGTGAGACCTGAATGCAGTTTTTT
Organism: Lycium barbarum; assembly: GCF_019175385.1. Lineage (NCBI taxonomy): Eukaryota > Viridiplantae > Streptophyta > Magnoliopsida > Solanales > Solanaceae > Lycium > Lycium barbarum. Next base: position 67,414,142 of record NC_083345.1, read on the forward strand.
TTTTTTTTAACTTTAGACACGAGCACACCTGATGTGCGAAACATGAAAGGACATTCCCTTGCATACCTTACCATCGTATGAAGTCTTAATTCTTGTATCTTAAACATGGAGTGTAAAGCTCTAACATGGGCATGGTATGGGTATGAAAGGCACGAGTAGAGTACGTCTGGTCATTAATACCACACAATACATGAATTACTCTGGAATTGGAACTGTTATACCCTTAAATTCCGCTATCCGATCTAGAACTTTATCTTATAACATAATTACCTAGTACTTGATCTCAACAACATGACAAAAATCACACTCTACACGCCTTATCTTGGCTCCATGAAACTGTGATCCTCTGACATAATCTCTTTAACACCTATCAACTTATAAAACACATAGTTTGTATCGGCACCTTATCGCACGATCTCCCCCTTAGTTCAAGAGCTGATATTTAAAGCCTATGGATCTCTCGAGTTAGTGATAAGTGGTCATCTAGTGGCTCTGCTAATCTCCTAAAAAATACTGACGACTCATTTCTTCCGCTTACTTCAAGCAAGTCTTACTTACAGGGAAAACTGGATTACTTAAATGAACGGGTTTCTAATGTACATAACTCGCATGCTAGCTTTGTCAGTCTTGGGGAAAACTCTTTTCTGATAACTCTTAAAAATTCTTCTTCTGTAGCTTGCTCTCTTACTGCTTAGATGATTTTGTTCTTTCACCAATTTCTATACCTCGAATTTAACTTAAACCCTTTGGGTTCTAACACGCCTTCGGTGTATTCAGACAGTTACCTTAGTAGTGCTAACTTGACTAAGTAACTCAAATCGTACTTCTACTAACTCTGCTGAAAATTTCTAATTCACTGTGTCTATTCAAACTTACTCACTATGCTTCTGTTGACCACTTACTAGCATCATAATCTCTAATTCTTCTCTGAGTACTAAAGTGAAGCATAAGGTTATTTCTAACTTTTCCTCCTTATCTGACTCTATTCTGGAGTTGTATACTATCTTTCTGAACTATAGACATGGATCACACTTAGGGAAATTTCATCTGTCTTAAACAAGGAATTGGATCAACTAACCCCAAACTCTCTATACACTTTCAAAATTTGTATCATACTATACACCAGGGATAAATATTTAATCACATAACCTAAGAGAGAATTGTCATATCTTTTATCTCGTAGTAATATCTGCTTCTTTTAGTAGCTTACTAACGTCATACTCTCTAGGTCTGATCTGAATAAGCTGAAATAATTTAAAACTAACCCTACAAAAATTTATATCGTCTGCTCGTGGTTTTCTTATCGCATCAGTCCCTTCTTAGTCATGTGCATAGATCATATGACAAAAATATATATATATATATATATATCCTTAAAAAAAAAGTCGATACTTTCTAGTATTACAGGTGATTGGCTCTTAGGCTATTTCCTACTTAAAACTACCGTGGACAATTTATGCCTGCTGCGGTTAACTTCATAACATCCTACCTCGTGGGGTCTTAAATATGAACCATCACCCTTATACAGTAGCTCCATGGTCAGATAATCCAAATAAACTTATTCTATAAGGTATATAACCTATGTGTACTACCATATCAAAACTTGCCTTTCAAATGGTACTATCACCTGATAAACACACCATGCACTATTTAGCTAGTCTTGAGCCTCGAATTTCCTTCTTGCCGCTTACACATTTGATACGTTCAGAATTCGATGGAAGACGAATGTTACTTACTGCTCTAAGCTTCATGACACGAGTTAGAATAATTCCTGATGCCTCTATCTGAGAGAAACACATCGATAACGACTAGCTTTACATCTTCCTCATCCATTGAGACTAGGCGTATTCGGTAGAACGGGAAACAAACATGAGTTCGAGTGATTTCTGAGAACACAGCTCTATTGCACGATCTAGAGTTGAAAGAAGTGAGAAAATCTTAAATGTCTTGGTGGTCAACTGTTTATATGTGTGGGCGCCACACACATATAAAAGTGACCCCACTGGACACAGTTTCATAGACTCCCTAAGACACTTGAACCTGGCTCTGATACCAAGCTTTGTCACGCCCCGAACCATGGCCTGGGAGTAACACGACACTCGGGCCTTGCTTGCCATGTGTCCGAGCGAACCTCATGGCTTGCTTGTCAACATGGGCATCAAAACAACATAATCTATATGATGCAATTTAAATGAATCAAGAAAATGTAATTTGCGGAATAAAGTCTTGAAATTTTCTCATAGCATGAAATATCATGAAAACATAATAGTCTGCAAACATGAAAGCACAACTGACTCTGTGAACTAACATCTGTCTATGAAACCTCTAAAACATGTCTGAATACTAACTATCAGGACATGGCCCTGGACTACCATAAACTGAATACTAATGCAGACTCCATGTTGAACCCCGAGAGGAGTGGGGCTCACCAATAAGCTGATAACTGAAGTGATCCTACTGCGCAGGTGTATGCTCCTGAAAACCGGTATCTGCACCGTGAAGTGCAGGCCCCGGGCAAAGGGACGTTAGTACATGGTGAATAGTACTAGTATGTAAAACCTGCTGAAACGAAGAACATATCCAGTGGGGTCATTTAGTATGTTGGTCGCATACTTTGCTTACTTTAGGTATTATCATTTGACATATGATGATTACCTTTATTTGTTTGTGTGAGGATGTTATTATTACCTTTATTTGTTTGTGCGAGGATGTGTACTCATACTCTTCTATCTTTTTGCACGGTTCGGATTCGAGGACGAATCCTTTTGAAGAAGGAGAGGAAGATATGATCCTAGATGGCACAAAGGGCACAAAGATGCTTGGAAGGACGTGGGATGTTTGGATGATAGCTTGGGAAGAGATTGTGGAGACTTCTACACCAAGAGGCTAAAAGCGCAAAGGGCTAAAAGTGCAAATTGTGGCTATATGATGCAAATCATGGCCAAGAATCCAAATTCAAGGCTAGGGATGTAATTTGGGCCACAATTACAAGACAATTGGTGTTTGGAAGATGAAGATTCCATATGAGGGCTATTTCTGAAATTTCCCAAAGAAGACTACCGACCAAATAAGGCCCTTGCCTCATTAACGGTATTTTTGTAATAACTTAGTCTTCTTTAGTCTAGGAGTATAAATATTAGACTTAGACATTTCATTTACTTAGATTATGTTGAATTGAGCTGAATACTCTAAATTGAGTGATAGTTTGTTTGGTAGTTTAGTGTAGTGCTAATCTAGTGATTAGTGATAGTTAATCGTGGTGGATTACATTGTTGGCTATAAAACCCTTTTCCATTGATTTTCAATAGAGTTGTTCATTTGTGGATTCATTTGGATCACTCTTGGCTGATTATCAAATAGTATAGGTTCTTTAGTAGGAATCAATTAGGAGGGTTTAGGTTTTATATACCTAAGTTTGCCTATAATTCCTTTACTAATTGGGTCTTGCTTTTGTCTTTTCTATTCTCATCCCAATTTATTTACTTCTTATCTTTTTTTTTCCACTCTATCTTTTGTTTCCGCATATTTGTTGTTTAAATCCATTTCTTCCACAAGCCGAATCGTATCAGAAATTCCCTTAAAAGCATGGATCCCAACACAATACGTCTTTTTTTGCGTAAGACCTGGCTAGATCAATTCCTTGACATAAATGTTGATTGCTTCTGTCTTTTCTATTCTCATCCCAATTTCATTACTTCTCATCTTTGATTTCTACTCTATCTTTTGTTTCTGCGTATTTGTCGTTTAAATCCGTGTCTTCCACAAGCCGGATCGTATCAGAAATTCCCTTAAAAGGATGGATCCCAACACAGTACGTCTTTTTTTTTTTTTTTTTTTTTGCTTAAGGCCTGCCTAGATCAATTCCTTGACATAAATTTTGATTGTTGGAAAAATAGCTTTCATGGTCTTTTGTGTCATTATTTGTTGTTAAGGGAAATCAAGACAAAGGAAAAAAATGAAATGTGGTTTTTGATTCGTAACAAACCTGTCCGCTTTCGAATGAAAGAATTTTGTCTTGTTACTGGATTGAATTGTGGTCCTTTTCCAAGTGAAAGTAAGTGCTATCAATTATATCAACGTGGTTTGAGTTTTGTGAGTAGAGTGAGGGAATATTGTTTCTCATTAAAGGGGCACGACGATAAAAGGATTGTTTGGTGGGTGAAGATCTATTACAAATTTTGAATGCGAGATCAAAGTTATTCAACAAAGCCGAGAAAAATGGTATTATTGCCTTATACATAATTCATTTAGTCTTATTAGCTGCAGAGGATAGTAAGCAAGTGTCTGAGTACTACCTAGCATTGGTGACAAATCCAACATTCTTTGCGTCATATCCTTGGGGTCGAGTGTGCTTTGAGTTCACACTTAATAGTTTAAAGAAGGACCTTCAGGAAAAGGCAAACAAATGGAAGCAAAATGTAGAAAAAACATAGAAGAAGAAACCACAACCATACACTATATGAGGCTTCACTGATGCTTTTCTGGTAAGTTTAATTATTAGCTAATAATTTTGTATTACATTGTATAGTTAAATAAAATATATACATTTGTTTCTCAGAATAGGTATGGGCTTATGAAGAGATAGATGTGGTTGGAGCCAATCTTGGAAAGAAGTCTTTGACTTTGAATAATGCAATACCCCGAATAGTTCAATGGCATTCAGAAAAAACTCAACACTTGCGTTATCATTGGTATGATAAGTTGATAAGTGAAAATGAGGTATGATTTTGTTACTGATAAGTTATAACTGGTATTAATAAGTTGGTGAAAAGATACTTTATTACTAGTATTAATAATATGTGGTGTTGTCTTACAGGTGCATTGCATACCAATAATGAAACCGTCTAAGAAGGACGCTAAAAGTAAATGGGTGAAGCTTTTCGAAGAATTGGTGGATGAGAAGAACGAAACTATCAATGAGTTAGTAAGCGAGCTGGATAAAATAGATGTTTTAGGTCCTCTTGACGGCATAGATGAGCAGCAGCAACAACAAGAAGGACAAGACCAATAACGTGAGATTGAACAAATGCATGTGGTTAACAAAGAAGATTATGTTGAGAAAATGCAAGTGGTTAATTGTTACACCTTGGAAAATTCCCCGTATATGTACAGCGAATAGGAGACCGAAGGTCACAATGAACGCGATGTTTTGAGAAGTACGAAATAGTAATTGATTACCCTAAACGAGAATTCAAAACCATCCGAAATGAGGAAAGGAAGTTATTAAGGAAAGTGAGTCGTATGTTGCATATCGGATAAGAATTACGAGCAACGAGTCAACGAGGGCATAATGATGTCTTAGAGACACGTAATAACATCCCTTAGATTAGTATTGAAGTGCTAAACAAGTGTTAAGAAGGTTCCATAAGGATCGGAGATCAAACAAGTCGACGAGAACAGAAGTCGCTTCAGTTGGCATTATACGGCCAAACATACGGTCCGTATAAATTATACTGGCCGTATGTTGGACCGTATAATTGGACAAGATGAAGATTGCATTCTGGACCAAATGTACGGTCCAACATACGGTCAGCATAAATTATACGGACCGTATGTTGGTCCGTATAAAGTCCCACGACCAGCTTTTTAAATTACATAAGGGATCATTTTTTTTCATTTCCTCCACTTCATTTCCCCTCTCTTCCATCCAAGAACACCCTAGAATATATTCTCCCACATCCATCCACAAGAGAAATCAAAGGGGACCAAGATCAAAAACATCAAATTCATGAATCCAAGTCCATGAACCTCAACTAAAAGTCGTCCAAACTAAGAAATCCCAAAAAGGAAGAAACAAGGTTTTGGTGAAGAAGAAGGAATTCCACTCTAGACTTGTTCCATCATCATCCAAGGTAAGTTTCATGGCTATATTAGGTTGTTTAGAGTATTGAAGGACTAAGGTGCTTGGATTGTAAGAAAATATAGGAAGTGAGTTATAAATGAATGAGTAGTATTGTAATTGAATGGTAGCTAGAAGGAATCATGAGTATGAATAGGTTGTGGTTATGGATATGTTATAAAAGGCGTTTAGACCATGGGACAAGTACTAGATATGCAAAAAATGCGATAACGAGACATAATCATAAATGTGGGAGAAATGGTGGATTTTGCTCAATGTGTACAAATGACGATTGCTGATATGATATTGTGTGTGTTGTTGTGAATGTTTGGGAGCTGAAATAGAATGTGGGAAAAGTCGTAGAAACAAAGGAAATGCTGCCCAATTCTCTCTAGAATTAACGATGTATTCTTATAGCCGATTAACTAATGTTAATGCGATCCTCTCGTGAAGGTAACGACGTGACATCGAAGGAAGGCAAGTGACCGATAACGAAGCTAAACGACAAGGTATGTGAGGTTCATCTCTTCTTTCAAAAGGCATGAATCCTTAAACCTTCTTTCAAAAAGCATAAATCCTTTTATAAGAGGAAGCTTATGAGTCTTCCGATATAACGTATCACATAAGGGTACGGAAGTGAAGGTGATGACGTTGTTCTTGTTAACACTCGCCTTACGTTCTACTCCCTTCAAGGCGAGGCACGATATTCACGGATGTTCATAATACGATCGGGGGTTTACGACCTTACATCACCCCGATATAGTGTGATCATTCTTAAAATCTATAGTATACTGTTAATGCATTATGACATGTAAATAAGATGATTAATGATGCTAGCTGATAATGTAACTATGTTACGTATATAATGCTAAGAACTGATAGGATGATGCTATGTTATGAGGGGTGTATTAATAATGTGAAATGTGAGTTGTGTGATGATATGATTTCACTGCGCCTAGTTGGCCGGGCATGTCACCGCTAAGACGGGCTGCATATGATTCCACCGCGCCTAGTTGGCCGGACATGTCACCGCTAATGCGGGCTGCTATGTTTACACCGAGCCTAGAGGGCCGAACATGATCACCACTAGTGGGCAGCATTTAAGGGTTACCCAGATGCGGGTAACGATGTGGATTACGATGTGATGCTGTATGTGATGATGTATGAGAAGATATATTGGATATGATAACACATATACTATGATAATGTAAGACATGATATATGTAAAAAATATGTTGCTTATGACACTCATGCAGGTTATGTCCTTCTCTCATGACTTATGATCCTTCTAGAACGCTTGCTCATTTCATTCCTGCCTTACATACTCAGTACAACGTTCGTACTGACGTCCGTTTTCTTTGGACGCTGTGTTCATGCCCACAGGTAGACAGGGAGGCGAGCTTGACCCAGATCCCTAGTAGCTGCCAGCTGATTGAGAGCACTCCATCGTCCGGAGGTGCTTATGCCTATTCTTTTGGTACATATATGCATTTTGGGCACGACGGAGTCTTGTTCCGTCTATGTGTACGGTGTTTCAGTAGAGGCTCGTAGATACGCAGTGTGGGTTAGATGGTCTCACTAAATGACTACGGCATATTTGTACATATTATTTTGTTAGCCTACAGAGGCCTATGTATATATAAATCAATCATATTTTTATATATGGAAAATGGTCATTTTGTGATTATGCTCTACTGAATGACAAAGAAATGCAAAATGATTATGACAAGTGAGGAAGTAAGGGGTGCTCGGTGGTCAGCCCCGGGTACCCGTCGCGGCCCCTAGTCGGGTCGTGACATTAATGAAGAGGATCGTCTTAATCAAAGTCCTACACATAAGATGCCCATGATGAATTATGTTGTAAATGATTTTGGTGTTCTCCAATGATCGGGAAATCAAAAATCGAAAATTCTGGTATTGCTGCTTCTGGTTTTGATAGGTTGGATTCTAATTTTGATCGAATGGGTTCTGGTAGTAAAGTTGATGACACTAAAGAAACGGTTAGACAAAATTGAAGGTTGTCTGAAAAAAAATGAAAGAATCTTTGGCTTGTATTATAAAAAAAATGGATTTTTTTGGTGCAGATACATGATTCTAAAGTTCCTAGGAACATCAGATGTCTAACTAAGTATAGGAGCCCCTCTTGGACAGGCGATTGACCCCCAAAATGGAAACATAAAGTAGCTGTTTGATAATGCGATCGTGTAAGCGTCGACGATCCAGAAAAGGTGCAATAGAAGTAGTTACTCCAACTGGTGCATGATGATTGTTGGAATGAGCAGAGGATGTCATGTGAACAAGAGCAAGAAAATTGATGATAGTTTCTTATGTTCCTTTTTGCTTTCAAAGACTCAACTAGCACAACTTGAAAATATAAATATTTTAAATTTCTAATTGTCTCTCGTGTTTTGTTTAAACTGTCTCTTCTATTAAATGCTTTCATGCTTTGTGTAGCTGGTTGTGGATAAAATATCAGTTTGTGTTATTGACATAGGCTTGGGAGTTTCCTTTCTTGAGAAGTTATTGGGTATTTACAACAGGTTGCTACTGAAAAGCTTGGATATAGTGGATCTCTTATGCTTCGTTCTAGAATCTCTTGTTTTAAGTCATAATCTCTTGCAGGTTAAGCAGCAGTTCACTCAATATTTCTTACTTTGCCTAAAACAACAAACTACAAGAGATATAGTCCACAAAAGAGATCGAATCCTTATAACATAAGATATAAAACAGTAAACTGCAAGAGATCTAGACCATAAGAGATCTATAACCATTCCGCAAGAGATGAAAATCATATAACAAAAGAGATAGAATCCTTATAACATAAGAGATAAGTAAAACCACAAAAGATCTAGTCCACAAAAGAGATCAGTCTTCAGATTACAATGCATCATCAGTTATCTTCGAGGACACTTCGTCTTATAGTGATCTGTTTGCCTGCATATTGAAAAATTTCTCTACTGCTTCTTCCTCTTTGAATTCTCGCCACTGAAGGAACACGATTCTCTCTCTTGTGACCTTTTGGCAATTTTATGGAAGGCTGATGAACCACTTTTTTTTCCTTTGATCGTCTTATCCATGTTTTTGGATGAGGAACAGGATAAATTGTTCTATCCCAAGCTTTTTTCCACGTCTCATTTAGGTACTTAGAATCACACATTATATATATCTCCTCCCATATGTCTTGGCCTGCGGTTAGTTTCAAAACTGCTATCGCGTGCTCACACGGGAGCTTATCCATCTGAAAGACCTTGCAGGTATATGTTTTATGCTCCAGATTAACCAAAAAATCTATATCACCGCGCACATGAAACTCATGTTCGTTTAAACAGGTAGGAGCTAGCAAACAAGAGGCAACATAATGATCCCGAACCAACGCCTCAGCTTTAGGGGTTAAGAAATGAATGCTATTTTGAGCTTTGCCGCTGCGTTCAACGTACCACTTAGTCATATTATCTTGGATAGCTTTGAGTACAGAAACAATAGGACCGTTTCTTTGAACCTTTAAAACTGCGTTGAGCGATTCTGAAATATTTGTTGTCATCAAATTGTACCTATTTCGAAGAAAATAGGCTTTCGCCCATTTCTCAAGCCCAATATAATTTTCAAGGTACCAACCAGCTTCCACATTTGATTCCATTATTGCATCGAAATAAACAGAGAGCTCATCCAATGTGTATGCTTTTGCAGCTTCTTGAAAATTATAAAGAATTTCACAATCACCATACTTGGACCGCAAATTCATAGTAATATGATACATGCAAAATCTGTGATGTGCAAGCTTATAGACATCAGCAACAACATTCGTTATGCTTACATGTCTGTCTGATAAAATGCACAAATCATCACTATCAGGAATATATTCAGCAAACTTTGTGAAAAAATACGTCCATGAGTTATCATTCTTCGAGTCAACAATAGCAAATGCAATTGGAAAAATGTGATGATTACCATCTTGTGCACATGCTGAGATAAGTACACCACCATATCTTCCATTCAATAATGTCCCATCTATAGAAATTACTTTCCTCATATGAGAAAATCCTTCTATAGCTGTTCCATAAGCAAGAAAGCAATATTTGGAGTTTTTATCCTCATCCAACTTTGAGTCTGTCCTCGAACCCAGATTTGTTTGCTCCAATATATGCAAGTACCCCGATAACAGTGAATAACCTTCTTCTGGGGTCCCTCTTATGATAGCCAAGGCTTTCTGTCTTGCTTTCCTGTAACTAACTTCACATCCAATTTCATTATGTACCGAAGTTTTTATCTTTCTAAGTGTTGGTCCTTGTCCTGATGTATCAAAAGTTTTATGCATGTTCGCAATCAAGTCAGATGTATCTTGTTTATGGTATTTTGGCGCACTTTTGATACCACAATTATGTTTACCACTATACCTTTTGACGACAAAGCTTGTCGATTTGCCAACTTTATAACACATACACGCCAAGTGCACTTCTCAACAATGCATTTTACAAAAACCAACTTAGGATTTGACTTCTTTGTCTTCATTTGAAACTTAGTAGTAAGAGCAATCTTTCTTAACTTCCTCAAAACTGTCTTTTTGTCTTCAAATGGTTGTAAAATTGTCGTCCCAAGCTACATCTGCCATAGGATAACCCCTTTCCGTATACATTGTTTCATCATCAGCAACTTGGTAATCAGAGGTTACATTCTGCCCCAAGTGAAGTTCCACAAACTTATCAATTGGTTGTTGTTTTTCCACAAAAATAGGACTATCATGCTCTTGGATCACATTCTGCTCCAATTGAAGTTCGGTAAACTTATCAATTTGTTGTTCTTCTTCCATAAAAATAGGACTATAATGCTCTTGAATCACTATTCTGCTCCAAGTGAAGTTCAGTAAACTTATCAATTGGTTTTTCTTCTTCCACAAAAATAGGACTATAATGGTCTTGGATCACGTTGCACTCATTACTTCCCACAAGAACCTGTATTTCACCACTTTCATAGCTTACTGCACTTGTCTTTTCTATTCTCTTCCTATCCTCAAGTAAACACACTTTCAGTGTGGGTCTAGCACCTCGTTCATCAACAATTGTAAAATAGGATTTTAAGTCAAAATCATCCTCTAATGGAACATATGGTGTCTCTTGCCACATTTTATCCAAAACCATTGGCTTGTAACTCGAACTAATGTTGCCCGGATCACATGTTATCTTGCATCGTTGACATATTACTTCTACCAACTCATTATAACATATTCCTTCACAGTAATGAATCACCCTAAAAAACATTTCCTCCTTGAGTTCAAACTGGATGTAAATAATCAGCTTACCCATTGTTATTTATAGATTATCACCTGCAAAATGAAAAAAATTAATTAATACTAATATCATCTTATGAAAAAAATCTATGTGTTAACATAAATCTCTTGCTTAAGTCATTATATCTCTTTTCTTGTTCATCTTCTACTTCAACACCCAAATCTCTTGTGTTTTGACCTCAGATCTCCTACATTGAAATACACAAATCTCCTGCTTCAATAATCAAATTCTCTTCCCATCCTCAAGTAAACACACTTTCAGTGTGGGTCTAGTACCTCGTTCATCAACAATTGTAAAATAGGATTTTAAGTCAAAATCATCCTATAATGGAACATATGGTGTCTCTTGCCACGTTTTATCCAGAACCATTGTCTTGTAACTCAAACTAATGTTGCCCGGATCATATGTCATCTTACATCGTTGACATATTACTTCTACCAACTCATTATAACATATCCCTTGACAACAATGAATCACCCTAAAAAGAATTTCCTTCTTAAGTTCAAACTCAATGTAAATAATCAACTTACCCGTTGTTATTTATAGATTATCACCTACAAAACGAAAAAAATTAATTAATACCAATATCTTGCATCTTATAAATAAAATCTATATGTTAACATAAATCTCTTACTTAAGTCATTATATCTCTTTTCTTGTTCATCTTCTACTTCAACACCCAAATCTCTTGTGTTTTGACCTCAGATCTCCTACGTTGAAATACACAGATCTCCTGCTTCAATAATCAAATCTCTTATCTTGTTATCTACTACTTAAATACACAAATCTCCAGTGCTTCTACTAATATCTCCTATGTTTTAGTACACAAATCTCCTACGTCAACTATCAAATCTCTTTTTTGGTATATCTTCTACTTTTATGGTTCCCCCGTTTTTTCAATTCCACCCACAAAATAAACACAAAAATAAACTTGAAAGAATACATCACTTACCCAGAAATCTATCAATTCAAAACAAGAATATTTTGCAAGGCATCTATATTTTTTCACACCATGAGAGTTTGAGAAGCTTGATTTTTTCAATTCCACCCACAAAATAATCACAAAACAAAATTTGAAGGAATCATTACTTATCCAGAAATCTATCAAACTCAAAACAAGAATCTTTTACAAGGCATCTATTTTTCACACCATCTTGTTTGAGAAGCTTGATCAGATGGAGGGAAAAGAATTGAGAAAAGAACTAGCTGGTTCCAAATATGTACCGATGTTTTTTTCCCAAATTTATTTTAACAATCTTTTAATTGCAATAAAGCCCTTCTATTTTGCAAGGCAATCACAAATGCTGACTTGGCAATTTCTTTTGAATATGTAGGTCCCACAAGGGTCATAAACTTACCAAAAATTTGTAGAGTTCCACAAAGCAAAAAAACCTTTTGTAATGGGTCAAATGACCACTTGACCCACCGCTATGTGTTTGTTGTGCTTTAATAACATTTTGTTGTTTGGTTCGACCGCATGATACGGAAAAAAATAAGTAAGTTTACTAAATTATCTTTAACTAATATAATTATTAAAAATACTAATAATTACTAGGATTTTTCAATTAAAAGACAGAATAAATAACTGCGTTCATATCTTCTTTTTTGCTTCGACTTTTTAACTTCGAATGTCAGTGTTTTGTTTAAATGGAAGAGGCAGATCAACAAGCTAGTTAAAAATGATAAAGTAAATTTTAAACTTATGAAACAATTACTTTATCAAAAAAAAAAAAAGAGAACTGAATGTTAACAAAACAGGTTCGACATAAACAGAATGTAGTAGCAGTGTTGTTAATTGCAAAAGTGCTACCAAGACATTGCAGTGATTTTAATTGCATTAACAAGGGATTCGCGCTGCAAAACAAGTAGGAAGAAAAGTACAAACAAGTAATGGAAGGTTGACAGTATCACTATGCAATAATTGCAAAAAAAAAAAAAAAACTAGTTTCAATGATGATTAATAATATAAAATTCATGTCGGATAAAATCCATAACATAAAATGTATTACATAAAGATATAAATTACTAATAAAATCCACTACTAGGTAATCATAATATCAAGAATACTAGTCTAACTCAACTTTCAGCAATCAGCACAGACCATAATAGTCATCCGCGTGCTTCCCATGAGACGCCAATCAACATTCGACAAAAGTCTGCATGTTGAAAGATATATAAATAAGCTCTTGTGATCATAGTTTGTTCTAAATCCATCTCATTTACCATTGTCTATATCTTAGACTCTGAAATGGGTGGTAGTGTTGAAAGATGGTTGATGGCACTCGCCAAATGATCCATCCCGCCTCTCAACAACGTAACCATTTCTCTAACATGATCTTGCTTTTCCTGTTGAAAAATATAATCCAAGAAATGATACGGTCTGACTTGGGCTCGTATGAAACAAAAAACACAAACACGCGGAATTAAAGATATGGTAGAAATCAAGGGATGAGAATTGAAGAAAAGGGGATGAGAATAGAGGGATAAAACCAGGACCTAATTAGAATTGAATTTATGGTCAAACTTGGATATATGAAATCCAAACCCTCCTAATTGAATCAACCTAAGAGAACCCATACTATTTGAAGTTCAACAAGAGTTAATCAAATGAATCCACAACTGAGCAACTCTACTATGACCATCAATGGAGAAGGATTTCAATAGCTAACAATGGAATCCACCATAATTAACTATCAATCATAAATCCTAAGATTTACATTACTAATCTACCTACCAAACCAACTATGACTCATCAAGAGTATTCATCTTAACATCATTCAAAGCTAGCTAATGAAATGACTAAGGGAAGTATATATAGTATTGCCTCTACAATCCTAGTCACATTATTTAATTAATAGCCATATTTGGCATCTAACTACCCAAGCTTGCAAGTATAGCCACATATGACACGTGTGACTTCTTTTAAGAGGCAAGCATTAGGCCTAGGGCTTTGGGCTTTTGGACTCTTGTACTCTTCTTCCATGCTATCTTCCGTAGCTTAGGGGCCCTTAATATGTGTCTTCAAGTGCTTCCAAAGCCCCATCCTCCGTGAACATAGCTTGTAAAGCTCGAAAGTCCTTGGCTTGACTTCTAGTAGCCTTGGGGAATTTGACCACTTGAGTTGTCCCGTATCGTATCATCCTCCCCTTCTTGAAGAGGATTCTATTCCATACCTTGTAAGACATAGAAGAGAATGAGTACATACTCTCTCACAAACAAACAAGGTAACCATCATTATAAGGCAAATGATAATACCTAACGTAAGCATAGCATGCAACCAACACACTAAATGGATCACTCTTTTGATATAACCAAGCATCATAAGGATCTAGAAATAGTATGTATCCAAATAATGCTAAAGACACTTAGCTATTCAAGACATTTTGACAAAAGGGTAAATTAAAGGGACCAATGCAATTAGGAAAACAAACTTGCAAGTTCTCATTGGTCCTACCAATCAAGAAACACCTATATTCTCTAAAATCAAGAAACAAGTGATCTCCCACACGGCTAAGTGCAATATCACAAACACAACCGACCCAAGTCAAGGGACCCTTTGCACTAGTTCATCTCAAGAAAGGAATCACTACCAAGTCAACACCGGGGTCAAATACAAAGGTATTCCCCATGCTATTTTGCTCACATCTCCCATGAAAGCCCCAAATGAAATCAAGTAACAACAGTAGGACAAAATAACATGAATGGATAGAAATGTTACTACTATACTCATCACACAAAGAAGTTACCTCCATGGCTTTAGAAAGCCTAAGAATAACGATGAGCCACGAATACATACGATCCTTAAAGAAAGTACAAGATGTGACTTCATAACAAACTGCTGTCCAATGAGGCCTCCTATTTTTTTTTATCCTTTTCAAGACACCTCCTTTGATGCCAATTCACAAATAAGTTAATCAAATAACCAAGCTTATCAAAAGAGAGAGTATTACCTTTAGGCTCATTGAACCTATGCCAAGCTTCAAGTAGAATCTCCTCACCCTTTAGGTTAGAAGATCTAGCATAGTCCTTCCAAAATGTAGGCTCCTTTCCTTGCATATTGCTCCCCTTCTTCAAAGAGCACTCTTCATTTTCGAAAGGCTTTTCCAAACACGACGTTGGTCCCTAAAGTGGGCCAAAAACCCACGAGAAAGACTTTCCGTCATCAGGGAGGGCATCAATAACTACACCCACCCTATGATTGTCATCATGACCAAGCTTCATATCATAATCCCGGAAGAAGGAAATACCTTCATTGGGAAGGGTTTCATCATCCCATAGTTGATTACAAAACACTTTGTAGCCTTCAAAGGTGACTACATTCTCAACATTAAAATAATTCCACTTGGTATATCATTTTCAAAAGTCATGCCAACATTAAATAGGAAAATGTCTTTAAAGAGAGTAAAATCAATAAGAGATGAGGATTCAAAACATGCAATTTCACTCTCATAAAGACAAACGCCACTTTTCAAAGCGCTTTCCTTTTTATGACTATCTACATGATCAATTACATCAAAATTATCGCTAAATGACTATCTACATGAAATGTTGGGTGGTAGAGTGAAAAACTAGGAAAAATTGCAAGCCTACTCTTCTAGTGGTACCGCTGCGGCGGAAGTATTACCGCTATGGCGGGACTGCTGTAGCGGCCAGCTTCTCGCTGCAGCGGTCAGTCAATATTCATTGTGTTCGTTGTGGCGGGAAATGGACCGCTATGATGATGTCGCTATAGCCGGATTTGGCCCGCCATGGCGGAGGTGAGGTGAAGTGTGGTCCGCTATAGCGGGCACTTGGCCGCTATAGAAAGACCGTTGCAGTGGTGGTTTGGCCGCCACAGTAGTCGACGGGGGCATAATCTCGATTTTTAAACACTTAGTTTCGAATTCTTTATTCATAAAACTCCAAAACAGTTCCCCACAAGCACCTAGGGTGAATTTCCAAGCTAGGGCAAGAATATTCTTGAGAGGTTAGTCTCAACCATCCCTTTCAATCATTACGTTATCATCTTCATTATCCCTTTCATAGGTCTCCAATGGTGAATTAGTAATAGTAACCCTAGAACCTAATAGACCTTCTAAAATTGATGGGTTATGATTGTTATCATGTGTTTATCATCTAATGGATTGGGTTAACTCCCTTTAATTAAGAATTGAACTATTAGAGCCTTGAAGTAAGTGAATTGAGACCTAGGGTTTCATAGCTTGACCATGGAAACTACTTGTAATTGATGTTTTGATTAAAGAGCTTTATAAACTAATGATTGGTGGTTACTAAGGTCATTGTTAGGTTGTTTTACACCTAGAAATCATTCACCCATGGGAATTGGGCTAAAGGGAAGGGTGTTCTTGAATTAATTTTGTGACTAGAGTAATTATGACTCATTGAGCATTCTAATTTCTAGACTTTGAGCGTTCCGAGGCTTTATGGAAGGGAAAAGCTGTAGTGGAGTAATTCGCATTGTTCCATCTCTAAACGATCTACCTGAGTTAGACTTTGATTAGTTGATTGTATGTGTTGTGAAATCGATAGGAGAAAGCATGTCTAGTCTTCAAACATGATGTGTGTGCGTGGTTGAACTCCTATATGCAATTGTTTAAGTGACTGTGTAGGCTTCATGCCACTATTCATTGTGTTGGAACCTACAATTTGTTGTTGTTATGGTGAGAAGTGAATATGATCTTCTCGGTGAAATTGGGATATAATATGATGATTCGATTATTGAAAATAAGAGAACAAGAAATACTAATGTTTATGTATGAAAAGGAACATTTGACTGGGGGTGAGGATGTGACCTAGATTATAAAGCTCATGGTCCGAGGTTTGTTCCGGAAATGGGTGGTACATGATGTGGATCCGCGTCTGAAGTTCTTTCCAGAGCGGAGGATTTATGGCTTGGGTCCGATGAGTATCCGAAACGAGTGGTACATAGACACCATGAGTCCCCTGCAGGTCGTGACTATTGAGCAATGACATCAGTTAACATGTGTGTACAGCGTGTATATGGTTATCGTTTGTAGAATTATTCCGTTGTTTGCTTTCATTGACTTGATTCTTAATATCCTTGGTTGACTTATTGTTGGGTTATTAATTTCGTGTCGTTGACTGGCTTGTGTATCTTATGGGTTTTTACGATGCATGCGTGATACTAATCTTAGTCGGCCTATGATATCTACCGGCACATAGTGTTTGTACTGATACTACCTTGCTGTATTCTTTTGAGTGCAGATTGTGATCCAGAGACTGCTACCCGACCTCATATCTAACGTTGAGGCCGTTGCTGACAAATTTAAGGTGAGCTTCTATCCATGCCAAGCCGCTCGAAGATCTTCTTTTATGATATCTATTTCTACTCCAGACATTGTGGTTATTTATTTAGGCAACTTACATTCCTTAGACATGTTTTAGATTAGAGTCCTTATATGGTGACTTTCAAATTGGGGTTTTGTAGTAGTTAGGACTTCCGCGTTTACTTCATTATTTTATGGCTTGACTTAATTTTGATTATCTTGTGTTTGAATGATTAATAACTGATTGAAATGGTTAATAGAAAAATGGAATTGAATGAGTAGATGGTTTACTTGTTAGTTTGCCCACTAGGAGTTAGTGTAGGTGCCAGTCATGGCGGGTTGGGTCGTGGCAGGTCTATAATACAAGAGCGTGTTTAGTGGAGTCTCGTGGATCGGTGCGATGAGCTCCGTATTTATCTGCTAGAGGCTATAGGACATTTAGGAACTTCACATTCTTTCATTATTTCGTGCTACTTTATTCTAATTAGTATCTGGAACAATCAAATTAGTATTTGACTCATATCTCTTCTCTCACAGATGGTGAGGTTTTAAGCCACGATAGCTAGAGATCAGGTGCTAGAGCCCGCAGTTGTAGTTGGCACCAGGGGATGAGCGATAGTTAGAGGACGCGGTCGAGCTAAAGTCCGAGGGGCTGCATCAGCCAGGGGCAGGGCTCCTGCGGTTGGGTGGTGGCTTGCGAGATCTCTATCTCCAGAGCCTGAGCTTAAGCTTCAGTCGGTTTGAGACCAGGCCATCGAGGATGATGTGGCTCTTGCACGGGCACACCCTGATGACACTTTAGATCAGACAGTTTAGGCACTATGGCTCGCGTTCTACTTCATTTGGATGCCCAGCGGCTGCCGCTGGTATTACATCTCCGGGTAGAGGATCACCGACTAGAGTTGGGGCACCGACTCCCGAGCAGAGGTGGACTCGTGCAGTGCACCCTGTTGCTGCTTTGGCTCCACGGATGGATGCAGTACCGGCCTCGAGAGATGATCTCAGACCCATGGTAGGGCCTGTTATGACTTTGATCGATCAGGAGATGGTAGGGATGTTGAGGAAGATGGATCCCCCGAGATTCGCTGGTACTTCTGGAGAGGATGCATATGAGTTTATATTGGACATGCACAAGTTATTGCACAGAATGGGGATTGTTAAGATCCACAGGGTTGATTATATGTGTGGATGTCACACCCCACCCTAGGTAAGGCGTGATTGATACTTGACACCTTGTAGAAACCAAGCGAACCAACTTACAACTCACATCCTCTATGTCTCAAACGACAAAATAAGGCCAAGAAGGCCAACTATGAATATAAAATCATGCATACGTATATACGTAATAGGCCTGCGGCGTCCACATATCTACTAACAAGACATAGCTGAGCTGTACATAGGAATCTGTCTGCAAAGCCTCTATGAAAATGACTGAAGTACACAAGTCAGGACAGGGCCCCCGACATACCCTCTTGTCACAAAAAAACATATACAACTCAGACTCGGCAATGCTCCAAGAAGAGATGGAGCCCGCCAATCAAAACTGGTACCTGAAAGCAGCCTACTGCGGAAGACCCTCGTCTTGTCTACTTGCACCTGCGGGCATGAACGCAACGTCCACAAGAAGGGACGTCAGTACGAATAATGTACTAAGTATGTAAGGCATGAATAGTAGTATGATATCAGAATGAAGATAACATAAGATAAAGTAAGTAATTATACCTTGTACTCTTCTTAAGATCTCTGTCATGTAAACTACTCGTCTACAGAAAAAAAACATTTCATACACATCCATACGCAACATACATACATATGCATTCACATACACTTACTATACATACATCTGTCATATCCAGCCTTTTCGGGACTCGGTGTCATCCGTACCCGGCCCTTTCGGGACTCGGTGTTATACCCAACTGATCAGTGGGATGCAATGCATACATACACACATATACATAAGAATACATAAATGAAATCAACATTATCATTAGCATTATCATTATCACTATATCATTCCTTGAAGGATCAACCATCGTAAGATGAAATCGATGATGTCATGAGAGTATCGAGAACCATGAACTTAGATAGAATTAGAAATAGAATCGTCATCACTATGTCTCACCTCGAAAGGTACAATGAGGCGAGATCAATCACAAAGAATAGTCTCAAAGATCATGAATAACCTCAAAAATATTGTAAGGATCATGAGATTCATAAGCTTCTAGCATCTTTGAAAGCAAGGATATTATGGATATGACACAAAGGTTTATAACAAAAGAATCATGCCTTTAGAAAGAAAGGGTTTGGCCTTAACATACCTGGAATCTTGCTTCTTGACTTTCCAACTTATCTTCTGACTCGCAATCTACATATAAAACCATTCATACTATTGTTAGGCTCGTCATCATACACTTGTCTCAACCGTTTAATTAAAATCCTTTTAGATTCTGCCGTAATTCGGGCAGCATCTCCCCTGTTTATATGCCTAGCCCGAAATTACAATCCAGCAACCAACAACAACAATAACAACAATACCAACACATCAACAACAATATTATCAATACCAAAATATTCCATAAACATCCCACACCAGTTTTACCCAATTTCTCGACCCATAAATTCATTATACGCTCATTTAGTAACTTTCCCTCGGTAAATAAGCTTAAATCAATACTAAAAGGAAGATTCATACCTTTCACCAATTCACTTGATAATCATATATATATATATAACAATAGAGACCATATCACAATCATGTTGTATTCCATAATTTCCAACCATCACAAATCATATTTATCACCTCAAAACAACCCAATGAAACAGTAGCCATATCTTAGGCTATTTCAATGCTATCTTGTGGTGTTTTGCTTGAAATGATTTCACCCGCATGGAATTAATCTTAAGCACAACCAATAACATGGTATACATACCTTAAGAAGCAGCTAGGACTCATAATCCAATCGTGGCTCAGCTCACAACAATCCTTAATTGCATAACGACATCATAGACTTGTTGTTCTTTGGGGTTTCCAACACTTTGATTAATGATTGGATTGTTTTCCCTTTGATTTGTCTTAGGAAGCTTGGAGATAGGTTAGGAAAGGGTTTGGAGAGGTTTAGAGAGAATTTAGGGAGAGAAGGTGGTAGAAAAATGAATGAAAAAAATTAGATTTTTGTTTTTAAATTTTCTGATTTTTACTGTTCACAATGAGTTACTGTTCATCTGTGTACTGTTCACAGTGTACTGTTCATCAGCGTTACTGTTCATCCGCGGAAATCATTTCGAGACCTCAAACTTATATACACCGATCTCTTTATTTGCATACTTGGATATGACCAAAACTCCATACAGTCTGTATAACTTGTTCAACATCCCAAACTTGACAAAACTTATTTTATTGTTTTCCAATTCGTTTAATCTCCAACCTTCACGACACTTACTTATCACTTGTTGAACATAACATAAACACTTATAACTTCAAACATAATCCTGTCCTTTGAGCTTATGTGACTAACCTACGATGCAACTTAACGCACGAAAATACGGGACGTAACAGTTGACACCTAATTTTTAACCTCTCATAATTTATTTTAATCACTGATAGTCCTTGGATAATAAATAAGATGAACTATGCATCTTAAAGGGTTTAAATAATTTTTATAAATTGTTTAGGTCAATATTTTACTTATTTAAATTAATAAAGTGATTTTTATGACATTATGATTCAGGGATTAATTGGTATTTTGTTAGAATTAATCAAAAAGCAAAACAATTTTGAATGATTATTTATTTAATTTTTAGATTGTCAAAAAGTCACATTAACAAATGATTTATTCCCTTTTAATCCAAGGAGTTTGAGTAATTAAGAGAATTATCCATTTTGTCCCTCAATCTCTAATTCTATGTGTTTGCATTAGTAAATTGTTTTTAGTACTTAATTGGGTTAATTAATTAGAGGGTCATTATTGCAAATTTGTTAATTGTTTACATTAAGGCCACAATTAAACAAATCAATTCATGGTTTAAGACAATTGAGGTCATTTTTGCAAAATCAGCCTTTAAGTGGCCAAATCCATTGGCAAACCAATTGAGGTCATTAGTGCAAATTTAGTTCCAATTGGTCAATTAGGATAAATAGAGACATTATTGAAATAATAATTGGATTGAGATTAATTAAGGACACAATTGCAATTAGTTAACAAAGGGTTATAACTGCAACACTCATTTAGACTTAGAACCAATTAAGACTATGCTTGCAAACCTAAGTTGTTTAAACAATTAGTTGTGTATTTAAATTAATTTAAAATGCTAATCATGTCCGAATTCCTATAATATGATCATAATTGAAGACTAGCCAAACAAGGCCCTTGCCTCATTAATGACATTTTTGTAATAACTTAGTCTTCTTTAGTCTAGGAGTATAAATACTAGACTTAGACATTTCATTTACCTAGATTTTGATGATGAATATTTGAGAGATACTTATATTTTGAGTGATATCGTTAGGTAGAATCTAGTGTTAGTTTAGTCATATGATGGTAGATTCCATTATTGGTTTGTGAGCCTTTTATTTCCAATGAATTTATGAAGATTGTTCATTTGTGGCTTTCAAGTGAACTTCTTGCCTTGATTCATATTGCTTTGGTTCTTGTGGATTCGAGTTCATATTAGAAGGATTTAGGTTTTGCATACCTAGGTTTGTCTATAGAATTCTACCATTCGGGTCAAGTATTTATCTCTATTTCTCATGCCCTTTCTTTCTATCATTAATTTTCGTATTTTGAGTTGATTTGGTTTCGTCCCCAAATCGATTCGTATCATCGATAGAGTCTACCCATCTTGTGCGATTACTTTTATGAGGTATAGTACTTGGGCAGATTTGATGATCTTAGACATGGTTGATTTCGATGTCATTTTGGGCATGAGTTGGCTGTCCCCACATTATGCTATACTAGATTGCCATTCTAAGACTGGTACCTTAGCCATGCTTGGGACACCTAGACTTGAGTGGAAGGGTAACTTTAGTCCCCTCCCTAAGAAAGTTATATCCTTTGTTCGTGCTAGGAAGCTAGTGGAGAACGGTTGTTTAGCTTATTTGGCACATATTCGTGATACTAGTGCAGATACTCTATCTATTGATTCAGTTCCAGTGGTACGTGAGTTTGCGGATGTGTTCCCTGCGGACTTGCCCGGTTTGCCACCTGATTGTGATATTGATTTCAGGATTGATTTAGACCCAGGGACTCGTCCTATCTCTACTCCACCTTATAGGATGGCGCCAGTAGAACTCAGAGAATTGAAAGAGCAGTTGCAAGATCTTCTTAGTAAGGGGTTTATTTGCCCGAGTGCCTCTCCGTGGGGCGCTCCTGTGTTGTTTGTTAAGAAGAAGGATAAGTCTATGCGTATGTGTATTGATTACCGTCAGCTGAATATGGTAACTATCCGGAATGAGTATCCCTTTCCCCGTATTGATGACTTGTTTGATCAGCTACAGGGAGCTTCTGTGTTCTCTAAAATTGAGTTGAGGTCAGGGTACCATCAGCTGAAGATTCGGGCGGAGGATATTCCCAAGACAACGTTTCGAACCAGGTATGGACACTACGAGTTCTTGGTTATGTCTTTTGGGCTTACTAATGCCCCAACCGCATTCATGAATTTGATGAACAGTGTGTTTAAGCCCTATTTGGACTCTTTCATAATAGTGTTCATTGATGATATCCGGGTGTACTCTAGAAGTAAGGAAGAGCATGAGAAATATTTGAGAATTGCTCTTGGGGTATTGTGGGAGAGCTGTATGCTAAATTCTCCAAGTGTGAGTTCTGGTTGTCTTCTGTATCCTTCTTGGGGCATGTTATTTCAAAGGAGGGTATTATGGTAGATCCTCAGAAAATTCAGGCAGTCAGGGAGTGGGCTAGGCCCATATCAGTGACAGAGATCCGTAGCTTTGTGGGTCTGGCTAGCTAATATCGTCGGTTTGTGAAGGGGTTTGCCTCTATTGCTTCTCATTTAACTCGCTTGACTCAAAAGGAGGTACCGTTTCAGTGGTCCGACGAGTGTGAGGAGGACTTTCAAAAGCTCAAAACATTGTTGACTATGACACTGATTCTAGCATTGCCCGTGGAGGGCAAGGATTTTGTTGTTTATTGTGATGCTTCACGTTCTGGTTTAGGTGTTGTTTTGATGCAGGAAAAGAAGGTGATTGCTTATGCTTCTCGACAGTTGTAGGTGCATGAGAAGAACAATCCTTCTCATGACCTAGAGTTGGCAGCGGTGGTGTTTGCGTTGAAAATCTGGAGACACAATTTGTATGGTGACCATTGTGAGGTGTACACATACCATCGCAGTTTGCAACATGTGTTCACTCAGAGGGATCTAAACTCTAGGCAGCGGAGATGGATGGAACTGCTGAAGGATTATGACATCACAATTCTGTACCACCCTGGTAAGGCAAATGTAGTGGCTGACACTTTGGCTAGGAAGTCGGCCAGTATGGAGAGCCTGGCTCGTTTGATTTCTTCGTAGTGTCCATTGGCTAGAGAGGTTCAGACTCTGGCTAACAGTTTTATGAGGCTGGATATTTCCAACACAGACAGGGTGTTGGCTTGTGTTGAGGCTCGGACGTCATATTTAGAGCAGATTAAGGCTAAACAGTTTGAGGATGCTAAGTTGTGTAAGATACGTGATAAGGTGTTGCGCGGTAAGGACAAAGAGGTCGTGATTAATGAGGAAGGCGTGCTGCGAATCAAAGGGAGAGTATGTGTGCCACGTGTGGGCGATTTGATCAAGATCATTCTGACAGAGGCTCATAGTTCAAGATATTCTATTCATCCTGGCGCTACTAAGATGTATCGGGATTTGAGGCAACATTACTAGTGGACTAGGATGAAGCGTGATATCGTAGAGTTTGTTGGTCAGTGTCTAAATTGCCAACATGTGAGGTACGAGCATTAGAAACCTGGAGGCATACTTCAGAGGATGCCCATTCCCGAGTGAAAGATGGAAAGAATAGCCATGGATTTCGTGGTGGGTCTTCCGAAGACGTTGGGGAAGTTTGACTCCATTTGGGTTATTTTGACAGGTTGAGTAAGTCTGCCCACTTTATTATGGTGAAGATAACTTATGATGTGGAGAAATTGGCTAAAGTTTACATTCGTGAGGTGCTTAGGCTTCACGGGGTTCCTATCTCCATTATGTCTGACAGGGGCACCACGTTCATCTAGGTTTTGGGAGTGTTTGCATGAGGAGTTGGGTACAAAGTTGTATCTTAGTAGAGCTTTCCACCCTCAGACTGACGGGCAGTCTGAGTGGACTATTCAGGTTCTTGAAGATATGCTTCATGCTTGTGTGATAGACTTTGGTGGGCATTAGGATCAATTCTTGCCTTTGGCCGAATTTGCATATAACAATAGCTACCACTCGAGTATCGATATGGCTCCATTTGAGGCGTTGTATGGGAGGAGGTGTAGGTATCCTATTGGATGGTTCACTGCTTTCGAGGTGAGACCTTGGGGTACCGATCTTCTGAGAGAGTCCCTAGAGAAGGTGAAGGTGATTCAAGCCAAGCTTCTAGCAGCGCAGAGCAGGCCAAAGGAGTATGCAGACCGCAAGGTCCGAGATCTTGAGTTTGCAGAAGGTCTCACCCATGAAGGGCGTAATGAGGTTCAGAAAGAAGGGCAAGCTTATCCCGAGGTACATTGGACCATTTGAGATCCTCAACCGTGTAGGGGAGATGGCTTATAAGTTGGCCTTGCCTCCGGGTTTATCAGGCGTTCATCCGGTGTTCCATGTTTCAATGTTAAAGAGGTATCATGGGGATGGTTCATACTTAATCCGTTGGGATTCGGCTTTGTTAGATGAAAATTAGTCATATGAGGAGGAGCTCGTTGCTATCTTAGATAGGGATGTTCGCAAGTTGAGGTCCAAGGAAATAGCCTTGGTGAAAGTCTAGTGGAAGAATCGTCCGATAGAAGAAGCTACTTGGGAAACAGAACCTGATATGCGTAGCATGTATCCTCAGCTTTTCGCCGAGACAAGTAATTTCTCCTAGTTTACTAACCTTTGTCCGTTCGGGGATGAACGGTATTTTAATTGGTATCTGATGTAACAACCCTTCCGGTTGTTATGAAAAATGTAGGGTCACCCCACCAAATAGAACCTTTCCAAGGGTAGAACGAGTCAGTAAGAACTCGATTTTATAAGCTTAAGAGCTGAAATTTGAATTACTTGTGATTGTTGTTCTATTGTATTGAGTCCGTCGGGGGGTGACGTAGAAAATTAGAACTCCGTTGGGAATTTCGAGGCCCTGAGTGAATTTGTATGGTGTTTTCATGTCTGCGTACATATTTTGGTTGTGTTTGTGAGACCTCGGATGAAATGTGGGATGAAAGGGGGGAAAACTGGACAAAAAGACACCGCTGCGGCGGTAGGAGCACAACTGTGGTGGTACCGCTGTAGCGGTGGGTTGACCGTTCGCAGCGTCCAGCAACGTTCTCTTGTGGCCACTGTGGCGGGCGATTGCCCGCTACGGCGATACCGCTATAGCGGGGTGGTGACCGCTATAGCGGTGAGCGGATTTATGTTGGGTCCGCTCTAGCGGTGGCTTGGCCGCTAGAGCGGGACTGCGGTAGCAGTCGACAGGAAGGCAAAATCTGTGTTTTTAATGACTTAGTCTATATTTTCATTCATAACACCCCACATAGTTCCCCACAAGCAGTGATAATGAGAAGTAAGAAACATTGTTCTGTAAAGAGGTATGAAAAGGCACATATGTGACCTAGATTATGGGCTCGTGGTCTGAGGTCAGTTCCGGCGATGAGAGGTATATCGATATGGCCCGCGTTCGCGGTTCTTTTCGGAGCGAAGGATTTATTGCTCGAGTCCGAGGAGTGGATCCGGAACGAGGGTACATGGACACCATGGGTCTTCTGCAGGTCATGACTACTGAGTTATGACATCAGTTAGCATGTATGTACTGCGATGTGGTTATCATGATAAACATATTTCCGTTGTGGTTTCAGTTGATTGTGATTCTTGATATCTTGGTGATTGATTGTGACTATCCTTGGTTGACTTGTTGTGGTTTATTGATATTCGTGTCTGTTGGCTGGCTTGCTTATTTTTTTGACTTTATGAGATATGCATGATACTAATCTTAGTCGGCCTATGATATCTACCAGTACATAGTGTTTGTACTGATACTACCTTGCTGCATTCTTTTGAGTGCAGATTGTGACACAGAGACTGCTACCCGCCCTCACATCGAGCTTTGAGGACGTTTGCTGACTAGATTTGGGGTGAGCTTCTATCCATGCCAGGCCGCCTGAAGATCTTCCTTTTATGATGTCTTTTCTTATTCTGGACATTATGGATAATTATTAGTCTTCCTTTAGACATGTTTTAGATTAGAGTCCTGGAACGATGACTTTCGGATTTTGGGGATTTTGTAATAGTTAGAACTTCCGCGCTTATTAGAACTTCCACACTTACTTCAGTATTTATGGCAGGACTTAATTTTGTTTATTTGATGCTTGAATGAGTTATAACCGGTTGACTTGGGTAATCTAATATTGGATAAAATGAATAGATAGCTTGTGTGTTGGTTCGCCCACTGGGAATTAGTTGGGTGCCAGTCATGGTAGGTTGGGTCATGATAAATATGCTGCCAAATAATTCATTAGAGGCTAATATAGGCTCATGAAGCTATAACATCACCTGGGTTGAATTGGGACCCCTAGATACTACTAGGCTAATTATGTGACATGATTGTTTATTTGAATAGAATCCAGTCTTGTTGTTATGTCACCGGACCTTGCTCCTTCCACATCTAGTCCATGCCTGAGTCTTGAAAGAGGTTTAGTAACACTAAAGAGGTGATTGAACCCTAATATACTCTCTGATTGTTAAAACAGTTAGTCAATAAATGAAATGAAGCTACTTGAGTCTCAGGGATGATGTTCAGTTTGAAGCTTAAGTTTATAATGTTAAGATGTCAAGTTCTTCAAAAAATAATGTCAAAAAGGAATTCAAAACAACTTTCATAATTTAAGATTCTAGGTTGAGTTAATTGAAACTGTTAACTTGTGTCAATGTCAACTAGGTGTTTGGCTGATTTAAAGGTAGTGTTAAACTAACTAATCTTAACCATAAAGGCTTAGTTGTTGTCACTGGGTATTTGGATGAGGTAAGGAGTTGAGAGTGCCTTTGGAGAGTAAAAGGTGAGCTTAGGCATGAACTGGAAGTAATGACCAGTGGGGCCCGTGCTCCCTTTTTACTGAAAGCAAGATTCAAGAAAGGGTTGGGCAGGTGATGACCTCACCCTGTCCTTCTTCTCTTTCAGGACCCGGAGGTCCCATTTTTCTCCTAAACCTTATTCTCATGGTTGTGGGATACATGGAGGCCTTATGTTTTGTTAGGAGAAGTTCAACAATGCCTGGGAGGATCTCTGAGATCTTATGCTATCAAAACCAAGTTAGAGAAGCATAGGGGTTTATCACAGTCTCTGTCATGACCAAAGGGATTAAAAACTGCACCATGACCATAATTCTGGGGGAAATAACTTATCAGGATTGGACTCATGCCTTTTTTATTTTTATTTTTTATCAAATATATCAATAGGACTTGCCTATTGATTTGTTTTATTAATTATCAAATAAAAGTACAAAAATCCAGAAAAGCCAAAATAGGCAAAAATAAAGGAAGAACAAAAATAGTAAAAAAGAAAGGTCCAAAAAGGCAAGAAAATAAGACTGTTGAACTTGTTGCATCCTTGAAACCCTATACTGATATTTGCCTGATGCTGTATTTCCTGTGAACAGCATCTCCATCCATGTTGCCTGATGTTGCTGATGCTGTATAGAAGCATAAGAATTATCCATGCCCCAGCTACAGTTGCATTAACTCTGATCATCCTATCTTCAAAGTTCTTGATATGATATTTGGATAATGCTGTTTGTCCAGGTTTAGCAGTCTTCTACCTTGAGAAGGAAGATCTGTATATTGTCTATATTCTACTGATCCCAGCAGAATGGCTTGATTTGGAATATAATCTGCTATACTATTTCCTTCTCTCATGACATGTTGAAACTTAACCTCACGCATTGTTATCAGATGTTTGATGTTTTCCACTAGTACAATAAGCTGCCATGGAATTTCCCAGGTTCCTTCTATGATATTCTTCATCACCATGGAGTCTGTCTTAACCGGTACATGCTGAATGTTATTTGCCACATAGTGATAAATAGCCTCTTTGATTGCCACAGCTTCAGCTTCCATGTTAGTTGTCTCATGAATCTCCTTTCCTTCTGCATATATCAGATGACCAAGTGAATTCCTCAAGCAGTAGCCATATGAGCTCCTCCCAGGATTGCCTTTACTTGCACCATCTGTATTGCATTTTATCGTACCATCAGGGCGTGGATCCCAATAGATGAACTGATACCTCATTCTAGGCCTGATTTCTTCTAAGTACTGAATCATAAAAGGCAAGTTTGATAGGAAGTTCTGTAGTTTAGGATAAGCTGTTTGCAGTAATTGCCAAAGAGTTCTGTTGATCTGATAAACTAGGCTACTGAATCCCATTTCACCCCCATGTTTAATGGTGTTTCTTCTTTTCCATAGGCTCCAGATTATGATTGTAGGGATTGCATGAATTATAGGCTTCAGGATGAGTCTGCAACTCTTTGTTCACCACTTTGATAGCATATATGGAATATGCTATCCCACCAGTTGAATACCTGCAAAATTAGCAAATATTCTCCACAGTTTTGATGCTGTAGGAGAGGTTAGAAAAAGATGTGACATTGTTTCTTGTTTTGGTTCTCTGCAGCACCAGCATTTTGATGCAAATAGAATCCCTTCTGCATATTACATCATCAACTGGCATTTTATATCTCCAAGCTCTCCAAAGTGTGAATGAGAACTTAAGTGGAAGATGTTTCCTCCACATCTGATTATAGTTATCCTTCTTCACTTCTCTTTGTCTCACATACTCCCAAGCACTTTTGACTGAAAACTTTCCATTCTTCTCTAGTAACCACCAGCTTTTGTCCAATTCAGATCGTTACCTGAGGAGGGGGAATATTTTCTATCACATGATTCACATACTCTTAAGGTATATATTAAATTAAAACCTGTGCATTCTATCCTTCTGTAGTAGCAAAATTCTGAACTTCTATTTCCTCCTCCATACTATCATCAGGTAGGACATGGTATAATACACCAACGTTTGTCCAGTTGTCAAAACCAGAGGCTAGAATCCCCTTTCTTCACTTGCCACCATATTTGATGCTCCACCAATTCCCTTACTATTACCAATTTTCTCCAGATAGGGAATGCCCCTTTAGCTTGTGCAATCACAGGGTGAAGCTTTTTGTAGTATTTGTTTATCATGAAAGAACTCCACAATGAAGGCTTTGTTCTGAGGTTCCGCCATAGTTTATAGAAAAGGGTATTTGAAACTTCAAATAATGATCTAAACCCCAGTCCATCTTCATCCTTAGGCAATGACAGTGTCTCCCATTTGACCCAATGTACCCCTTTCTTGTCACCAGTGTTTGACTAGAAAAACCTTGAGAAGATACTATGCATTTGTCTGATCACCCCCTTTGGAGGGTTCATTCCTGATAATAGGTATACATGCATGCTTTGTAATACATGAGATATTAGCGTTGCTCTTCCTCCATATGACAGTAGTCTCTCTTGCCATGCATTCACCCTTTTGGTAATCTTTTTCACAACTGTATCATAATGTGAAATTTTGTTCCTACTGTAGAATATTAGGCATCCAAGATAAGTGAATAGAAAGAGGCCTTGCCTAATTCCTGTGGTTTGTTTCAGCCTTGAAACCAAGCCACTCTGCACCTTTTCATGAACATAGAAGGCACTCTTATTCAAATTCACCAACTGTCTTGATACTTTCTCATATCTATTTAACACTCTCATCATCAGTGTTACTGAGTATTGGTCAGCAGAGACAAAGAGAATTGTGTCATCAGCATATGATAGATGATTAATTCTTGGACTCCATTTGGGCATACCATACTCCACAAACCTTGGCTTTTTATACAAAGCATTTAGTCCCCTTGATAAGGCCTCAACAGCTAGAATGAAGAGAGTAGGGGATAGAGGATAACCTTGTTTAAAACTCCCCTTGATGACTTGATAAATCCATGTACTTTCCCATTCAAGAGAACTGGATACCAGTTGTTTGATAGTAGCCTAAACACCATGTCAATTAGCAGCTCACTAAAACCAAATTTCCTAAGAACTTTGGTGAGGAAGAGCCAAGAGACTCTATCATATGCCAAGTCATATCCAGTTTAACCACTATATTTGCTGTTTTGGTTCTCTTGTTTATATCTCTGACAATATCCTGTGTGAGTAGTACATTCTCCATGATACTCTTTCCCTTCACAAAACCTGATTGATTCTCAGAAATCAAACCTGGCAGCAGTTTTACTAATCTTTCATGCAGTACCCTTGAGATGATCTTGTTTGTAAAATTGTTGAGACTGATTCGTTTCAAGTCTGAGAAACTTTGTACCTGCTCTTTCTTAGGGATAAGAATCAGATTTGTATGAGTGATGAATCTTGGTAGTTCTTGCCCCACAAAGAATGCCTTCACCATATCCACCACATCTAGTTTGACTATCTCCCAGCAGGATTGAAAGAACAATCCTGTGAATCCATTAGGACCACAAGCACTTTACAATCCTGTGAATCCATCAGGACCACAAGCATTTTCTCCATTCAATGCAAATACTGCTTCTTTGATTTCTTCTTCAGTTGGTAGCATCTCCATCTTATGATTCTGATCTTCTGTGACTAGAGTAGGGATATGCTTTAATAAACCAAATTTAGAAGGAATTGTATCTTCTTCAAATTGCTTCTGATAACATCTGATTGCTTCTTGTGAGATCTCCTCTTGATTGGTTAGCCAGTTTCCATCAGCATCTTGGATATGATACTTTGAACTTCTTTCTCCTCCCTTTTACATAAGCATGGAAGAACTTTGAGTTTCTGTCTCCATCTTGAAACCATCTTAGTCCTGATTCCTGTCTCCAAAACTGTTCTTCCAAGTGTAAGAATCTAATAAGGTCTGCCTGCACCCTATGTAGTCTTTCCCTATTCTGCAATGTTGGAGATGTTTCAAACTGCTCCTCATGGACTTTGATTACCTCTTCAAGTGATGCAATTTGCTGAAAAATATTGCCATATGTATTCTTGCTCCAACTTCTCAATGCATTCTTTACCTTTTTGATCTTGTGATGAAACTTGGTAAATGGATTTCCTTCAAACTCTATACACTAGCGTTGCTTGATAATCTCCTAGAAACTCTCATGTTGGACCCAAAAATTCAAAAACTTAAAAGGCTTTACGATCACCTCAGCAGTTGTGGAGCACTCTAGTTCCAAAGGAGAATGATCAGATCCCTTTTTTATCAGATGAGTTACCTTCATGGAGGGCATTACATCTAACAATTTATCATTAGAAACCATCCTATCCAACCTTTTAAAAATGTATGCTTCTTTAGCTCTTCCATTCCGCCATGTATATGTACTACCTACATATCCAAGATCCTGTAAACCACAACTGCTAAGACAGTGATTAAAATCTGCTACTTCATTATACAGGACTGGCAGACCTCCTAATTTTTCCCTTTCTGTAGATATGACATTGAAGTCACCTCCCACTAGCCAAGGTAAATCAAAAAGATTAGAAACCTGACTAATGGAATCCCATATCATTCTTCTTTCTCCAGCATCACAAGAGGCATACACCACTGTTAAGACATGATAGTTCAAAATTTGGTGAAACAGTTTCAAAGTAATCTGCTGTTCATTGTCAATCTCCACTGAACCCTGTACATCCTCTGAAAGGAATAACCAAAATTTGCCTGAAATATTGACAAAAGTTGTTTCCATACCCAACGTAAAGAAGGAACTTGTTCCATCAGACCAATAATACTGTATCTGTTTCTTCTATTCAGATTAGTTAATCTCTCAAAGGATTGTTGAGTATTAACTGATCTGATGTTCCACAATAAGAGCTTATTCATCATGATTAAGATAGTTTGGAGGCTACATGTCTCTTTGATAACAGTTTGATTGGGGGAACAAGTTCCTTCTTTCCTCCTTTTGCTTTTGAGTTTCTCATTTGCCTTGTCTATGTCGGACATAGATCTGCTTCTCTTGACACCTGATCAATTTGAACATTAAGCAAATCTTCCTTAAGCTCCTCATATCTAATTTCCTGAGGTGGATTACTTCTTGGAGTCTTTGGGACTGATCCACCAGGATCCTTTGGCTGATTAATAGGACTGATATCTAAGGATTGCTTCTCAGTTCCTTTTTCTTCTGTCCTGTCCTCTTTCCTTCCACCACTGCTTCCTGGCTTGTACTAATAATTTTCCCTTTTGACTCTTGCCCCTCCACTGATTCTGCAGGCTTCCATCTGTCTCTACAAACTCTGTGTTGTTCTGGATTACAGTATTATTGATGACCTGTTCTTGTAGTTGATCAGCATTATGTCCACCCTTTGAGCTTCTATCTTCATCAACTATTAGAACCTCCTTCTGATTTTGCTGCATAATATCTGATAGTTCCACTTGATCTTCAGCAGTACCAATACTCTTTGCTTGCTTACCAAAAGATTTTTCTACGCAAGGTTTTGTTGATTCTTTTTCTGGTTCAGAGTTTACTCTGATTTGTCTCTCATTTTCCTCCAAATTGATTTCCTTCTCAGGTTGTTCATCAAGGACTGCAAAAGAATTATTTATTTGCATGTCCTTATCAACATCATCGGCCTGAGGATTATTGAAGATTCTCTTATCCTTTACTACCCCCAACCAGTGATTACTCCTTCATGCTCCACCTTCTTGTTTATATTCTCTTGATTCCTTTTCTGTGCCCTTTCATTCTTCCTCCTACCATGATTCCAAGTGTCTTTTGCTGGTACTGCATTATTCATTGCTTTCTTCCCTTTGTCCAACACATGATTTGTGCCTGTAGCATCCTTTGTCACCTGACCTTGTTGTTTCATGTTTGCATCTGTAAAACTTGTCTCTGCAGGTTCTTCTTCCTTGTTCTCCTTAGGTGGTTTTAAATCTGGATAAAGTACAAAGCATTCCTTCTCATTGTACCCTTGTAGTCTGCATGATTTACAATACTTTGGAATGTAATCATATCTAATATCAATCTAGTTTGCAATGATCTCTCCAGTGCCCATCCTTTTCATACCAACATTTATTCTCTCAGGGAAGTCTTTTAAGAAATAAACCTCTACCTTCACCTTTGCACAACTAGGTCTAAACTTGTTCTTTGTTGCCATATCAACATGTAAAGGTTTCCCTACTGCTTTAGCCATTGTAAAAAGAGACTCCTTAACAAAAAAGTTAGGAGCTAATGAAGGAAAAGATATTGATGCAATCCAAATTACCATGGTGACGACTAAAGTGTTCAAGCCGAGGAGACCCAAATTGAAGTCCGAAAGGATGTGGATTGAAGCCCAAGATCTGAAAGAACAAGTCTAGCAGCCCAAATTAGGACTTCTAGAAGCTCTAGTGTGAACATGAGGGGCTGGACTAATGTGAACGAAGGAAGCTTCCCTTTTTATGTTTTCTAGGCTTATTAAAGGCTATTTTGACTTTCAATATGTGTAGTGGCTTTCTAGGCTTCTAGGAGTATGCATTTTGTAGTCTTCTATGCACCTAGAAGACTACACTTTTATTTATTTCTTTTAACTAGTATATTTTAAGAACCTTATTTAAAGGTGCTTGTAATTGATTTGGAGAAACCTATCCTTGAATATTGAATATTATTGAAACCCTTTAGTCTTGAATGACTAGTGTTAATTTGGTGGACTCCAAATTGTACAACCCTCGTTTGATCTAACAATTTGCTAGAGATGGCTATTCTCTTGAGGATTGTTCGAATAGGATAGATGCCTTTTGATCCTTTTGGGAGGTAACTAGGACTAGTTCTTCTAGTTATTGTCCAATTGTTATTCAAATTGTGTCTTCTTTCTATCTTTGTTATTTTTCTTGCATCATTTGGTATCAGAGCCTAGTATAGATTTGTTCTAACAAATCTAGTCTTGGGTTTGGTATTCACAAAAAAAAAAAAAAAAATTATTCTGTTTTGGACGAATTTCTTAGTGTTCTTAGGGTTAAACTTCTTGATAGTTGTTGTTTTGGATGAAATTCGTGTTACTTGGAGTATTTGGGTGTTCTTGATCTGTTGGTGAATCTGATTTTGTTTTGTGTTTGAAGACATGTGTTCTTGGATGTTCATATGTTCAAGAAAAAGTTCATGAACTATTATTTTAAAGTCTCCAATCGTGCCATTAGTTTAGGTATCTTGGGTGATCCATGGTGATATTTGGAAACTAGGCATCAAGATGGTCATTTTGGTATATCATTTGAAGTGTTTTGAATACTTGTGTTCTTGAGTGTTCATAAATTTTTTGTGAATGTTCATGTGTGTTCTTGATAATTTCAGATTTACTAACTTTGTTTGATCTAATTTTGGTGATAAGTTAAGCTTTCAAGGTGTTAGGGAGTGTGAAAGCTATTTGGGAAGTCAAAGGGACTAGTCAAGAGTTAATTCCCAAGGAGTTGGTGCATTGAACCCCTCCAAAACGTGGAGAAGGGGGCTGCACTCATTAGGAGAAGTCAAAAATCAGTTTGGGGTGTGTGAAAGGGAGTAGAGGCAAACAAATAGTCAAACCATTAATTGATACAAGTTCCCAAGTCAATTCTTGGGAAGACTAACAGTCACCTTGAGAAAAGAGTGTCCAAGTTCCTAATCACCTCTTGGGAAAATGAGAAGTCAAGTTTGCAAGTCCCTAGTCATCTTTTGGGAAGACGAGAAGCTACATTGAAACTTGTAGTAATTAAATTCCAAGACAAGTTGGTCAAAGGATATTAATTAGCAAGACTTAAGGGGCTGCCTTGTACATTTTAAAGGGGGGTTGGGAAGCTTCTTAATCCTTTCTTTGTGACATAACTTCTAGCTAGTATCCATTGAGTAATTACCTACTCAAAGTTTACTAGTTCTTGAGCTATAACTTTTTCCGTGCTAATTCTTTCAAGCTTTTCTCGTTTTAACTCATCGTGAATTGTTTGACTCAAGTGCGCCACAATTAAAAGAGTCGTCCGACTATAGAGTCCATAATCTCACTCTAATCCCGAGAGGTAGCATCTTTTGTATAATTTTGGAGATTGAATAGGAGTTGGTCAATTCCGAGGAAGCCAGTAACAAGACGGAGTGAACCAAACCTATTGTATCATTGAGTGAACCGAGGGCCACCCAAATAAAGTAAGGGAGTGAGTAAGGTGATTTTTAACTCATAACCTTTTCTTTGAGCTTTGTTATGCAGTTATGATGGACCAAGGTGCAATGAGGACTAAACCCGTTCAATCGGAAGTAAGAACTAGATGGCTTACACAAAGGAGAGGACCACTATTTCCAAGAAAAGGAGAGAGATTGCCTAAGCCAAGGTTTCAAAAATTGAAGGTGAATGTTTGTGGGTATAATGGCTTTGATCTAGAGCTTGACGATTTGTGTGACTCCACATTCATCTCTCCTTATGCGGCTGATTGGTTGAATTTGACATGGGTTAAAAAGAGATATCCATATGACTATAATGGGTATCAAGTTGAGTGGATGGTCAAGGTGGTAATATCTCATGGAGATTATGTTGAAACGGTCCGATGTGATGTGTTTCCCTTAAAAATAAGTCACTTATGCTTTGGACAGCCCTGGTTTTGAAAACACGATGTTCCAAATGTACGAGATTGGATAAGGTATGTCATAGATGAGGAAGGATGGCCTCTCTTTCCATTCCCACTTCCGAAAGAAAATCCCAATAGTGCATATGTCTCTTCTATGCCTATAGGGGAGTGTAATGCCATGCAAAATGGGAAGTCCGGGTTGACTGGAATGAGTAGGCTGCCACAAAAGAAACAAGAGAATGGAATTGAAAAGAACATGAGAGAAAAGAAAAATAATGAGGGAGATGAAGTTCTTCACTCTGACACTCACAATCTTTCTTTTTCCTCTAGTTGCTTGAATTCTTTTGTAGGTACCGGTGAAAACAAGCTGGAAAGTGAGCCTCCGACAATGGAAACTCATGAAGAGGATGCAATGACTTCGGAAGAGCTGATTTACCGAAAAGAGGAACTTGAAGATAAAGAGAACCATTCTTGTGAGCTTGAAGGTAAGTTGACTAAATTCACTACTTTAGATGCTAATGTTGAGCATGCTGATTGTGTGAGTATGAGTAAGGAATTATCTTGTGTGGGCTTAAAATCTTCTTTGTCTTGTGATGATAAGTTGAATGAATCTTGTGGAGATACACTAGTTGTTCTTGGTTGTGATCCTGAAACTGAAACTACTTGTGCGTTTAATGTGATGAAAACTAGTGTTGACACTTATGATGAGAGTCTTAATGCAAAAGACACAACTTCTGTGGGTGAAAGGAGTGAAAACAAGTTGATTGATTTTAGCGTCTTGTCTTTAGAAAGCAATCTTGAACCTTGTGTGTGTGTGAGCAATATTCCATTATTAGTTGATGATTATTCTGGATATGATGGAATTGTTGGCCATAAATGTGATTGTTTGGAATTAGGCACACCACCCATGTTTGATAAGGAAGAAAGCAATCATCTTTAAGTCTTTATGATGTTGAATATGCGCATGATAATGAAATTGACTTGAATGATGAGTTTGAACATGTGAACTTGGATGAGACCTTTCTTGTGAAACTATTTTTACTTGGAGATGCTTGTTTGTTTAATGATGAGTTTGAGTTTCTTAATACTCTTTCTTGTGATGGAATTAACTCCTTGTTGGATAGTTCACTTGATAGAGGACATTGTCTTGGAAAGGAAAGTGTGGAAAGTTGCTTAAGTAATAAATCTTTTTTGTGTGGTCCAAATCGTGATCTTGTGCTTAATAGTATTCATGATTGTGAAAGTGAACTTACTGATGGTGAAGTGACCTTAAGTAGCACTTTTCTTTACTATTTGTTTGCATATGATGAGGGTCATGATTGTTTTAGGAGCTTTTGTGATGTGGAGGACTTAAAGTGTGACTTTGAGTGTGCTAGACGTGTAGGAAGTGATCTTGAAGAGGATTGGGAAAGTAGTGCAGAATTCTTTAATAGTGAAGAAGAATGTGAGGATGAGTTCTCACTAGGAGCAGAATTTGAGTTGAAATCTCTAGGTGTGATTCTTGAAGCGGAAAAGGAAAGTAGAATGGTGGATGCTAGTTCTAGTGTCTATTACTTTACTTATTGTGATCCTTACATGGATAACTCACTTGAGATAGGCTATACTAAATTCCTTAGCTTGAAATGTGGAAGTTATGCATTTGAACCTTGGGATTGTAGTCATGATCTTAGAGGTAAAATTCTTCCTTTTGATAAGTTTTATTGCTTATTTGATTTTTGTGTGAGTTCTTGTCAAAGGAAAAGACGAGAGAAGTATGAGAAATCTGGTCATTACACATGGTTTGATCCCTTTGATGTTTCTAAGATCAATGATGGCACATATTCTTACCTCATGATTCATGCTTCTCTAGAGTACTCTTGTAGTAATTGGATACATCATTGTCACTCTTGTTTGTTGTTACTATTCGAGTTACTAGTTGATATGCTTGAGACATATGCTAACCTTGATGTGTTGACCATTTTTGTTTTTGACCCTGGAATTGATCATAAGGTTTATAACTTGTTGGAATTGATGACTTTGGGGTGGGCTGGTACATTACTTCGGTATTGGGAGTTGAGTTATTCTACTTGTTTTGTACTTAGCCTTGGAGAGAATTTAGTGTATTTTAAGGTGAATCAGGCGGAAAGCCATTGGAAAGATCCTCCCTGGACATCATTGTGGTATGCAACCACGACTTGCAAACTCCATGAAGATGGTAGGTTTTCTTGGCTCATGCTTCTTCTTGGACTTTCCAAATCCATGACGGTAATCTCTATTATCTTTGGGCAGTTTTATTGCACTCTTGTTTTATATCATGATTATTCACTCATGTTGCTACTGAACTCTTACCCGATTGAGACTTGGAAGCTACACATAGTCATTCTCGTCCATGTTTTGCAGGGATCGAATTTGAGGACAAATCCTTTTCAAGAGGGGGAGAATGATGTAATCCGTATAGCCATGATGATGATCCAACTGTGCCATAATGATGTGGTTGAGGTTGATGATGCGGTCGCTGCGGTCGAGGTTGATATTAATGTTGTAATTTCGAGGACGAAATTCTTCCAAGAAAGGGAGGATGATGCAATCCAAATTACCATGGTGACGACTAAAGTGTTCAAGCCGAGAAGACCCAAATTGAAGTCCGAAAGGATGTGGATTGAAGCCCAAGATCTGAAAGAACAAGTCTAGCAGCCCAAATTATGACTTCTAGAAGCTCTAGTGTGAACATGAGGGGCTGGACTAATGTGAACGAAGGAAGCTTCCCTTTTTATGTTTTCTAGGCTTATTAAAGGCTATTTTGACTTTCAATATGTGTAGTGGCTTTCTAGGCTTCTAGGAGTATGCATTTTGTAGTCTTCTATGCACCTAGAAGACTACACTTCTATTTATTTCTTTTAACTAGTATATTTTAAGAACCTTATTTAAAGGTGCTTGTAATTGATTTGGAGAAACCTATCCTTGAATATTGAATATTATTGAAACCCTTTAGTCTTGAATGACTAGTGTTAATTTGGTGGACTCCAAATTGTACAACCCCCGTTTGATCTAACAGTTTGCTAGAGATGGCTATTCTCTTGAGGATTGTTCGAATAGGATAGGTGCCTTTTGATCCTTTTGGGAGGTAACTAGGACTAGTTCTTCTAGTTATTGTCCAATTGTTATTCAAATTGTGTCTTCTTTCTATCTTTGTTATTTTTCTTGCATCAGATATCCATGCAAGGGCAGTTGAGGTTTCATAATCAAGATGGAACCAAGGTTCCCATTTTTGCACTCTCATATGGTAGAATCCATCCTTAGCCTTCAAGTAGTACGCAGGTTTGGATATCACATGGATATAGTCTTCCATGGATGATAATCTGAGGAGAAGATGTCGTTCACACAAGTATCCAATGGGGCACTCAGATTTGATCTCGCATTGAAGAGGGATTATTTTACATAGTTCTCCAAGTTCAGGTCATCCATATGAGAACTTTCCTATCACTGCGTATTGAAGCTTTTCTTGTAATATCATTGCATTCACTTCCGCTTCATCCCACAGCACCATGGGCTCACCATGCACATACGTTAAAGGTTTCTCTTGAATAGGGTTTGGGTTAGGTTTTATAGTGGCTATTTCAATCAAAGGGTTTAATATCTGGGCATATAGATATTTTGGTGGTGGTTCTTCTTGAGGCCGATGCTGGTCACCCCCAGGTAGGGGTGGCCATGCATCGGCGGAGGCCATAGCCATGCCGAAGTTAAGCACTAGGGTTTAGGGTTGTTTTTTAGGGTTTTCGTTGAGAGTTTTTTTCTATCGATCGCTGGCCAGATCTACTTACAGGACCGTGAACACCAAAATTGTTTTTATTATATAAGGGGGTAGGGGAAGGGGAAATGGGGAAGGGAATTACAATGTGGATTTCAAACTTTCTTGCTTTGTGTTTTTTAAGAATGAGCATGTTCAATGAAAACCTGTATGACATATCCAAGCTTGAACTGCTTGAATCCTTGACCTTTCACCCTGATAGCTTGCTTATATGAATGCAGTATCATCATTTAACTGCCTCTGCTTGTTCGCATCCTTGAGAACCCTGTTTGTATGATTAGTCATCATTTCTTGGCTACTCAGTTGGTATATACCTTTGTAATTGATTTGAATAAGGATTTGTGACATGGTTGGGTTTGTTGATTGCTCAGACTAGTCTGTGATGATTTTTTTTTAAAAATGACCCTTTAGTTTTTCCTATATCCTAGTGTGAACTTAATTAGGCCCTGATAACAAAAAATAAGCCTTACCTTTACCCAAATAGCCTGTTCTGCTTGTGAGTATTTGTATCTATATTTGAGAAACACCTAGTTGTGAACAGCCTAAGTGGCCGGACCTCATATGGTTCTAAAGGACTATAGGTGAGCTAAAAGTCACATAGCTTAGAAGGGTCTTTTTAAAAGATGTTCAGAGGAGAGGGTTAAAGGAGAATCAAAGCAATGCTTGGGTTCATAACACCTCTTCTCCATATAAAGAGCGCCATGGCACCTCTATCGCTTATGGGATGCACGCTCACCATATGAGGACCTTGGGACCATATAAACACTGTCACTAAACCTAAGGGGACTTAAGTTGTAACAAACTATCATTAATGAACAACTGTTTATGTTTAAATAAAGAATCTGAGTGTATATGTGCTCCAACACAAATAGGAAAGAACCCAAGAGAAGTATAGAACTTAGAGTTAAATGTTAAAAAGAATATTGTCACCATTTAACAACTTGACTACAATGTTAAAAAGCAATCTTGCATCCTCCTTACACACTTGGACCTGTTTGCAATCTGTTTATCCCTGTGCCATGGTTGTTGAAACTACAGTCACTCATTTCTGTGCTACACTTCCCGTATGTGCCTACTTAAACCCGAGAAACCTAGTCCTATCTGCGTTGTGTTGCCTATGCCATGATCACTCAGATTATGAATTGTCATTTCTGCAAGTCATCATTGTCTTGCATATGATCTGTAGAGTTCAGGGAAACCTGAGTTCAGCCTATGTGTATGTTTTCCTGATTGTGTTTGAATCTCATAGATGTCCCTTTTGTGGATGCCATTATGTGAATTGCCTTGTATTGTCCTTATGAGCATTGGACCTGCAGTTTTGCTTCCATCTATGCCATGTCTTTGTGTTTTCAATTTGTTTCTAGTTATACTACATCCCTATATTGGCACCTGCTTCTGTCCACACCATGCTTGCTTGTTCCTATCTAATTCTAATTGTGCGATGACTGAATACACCAAAGCTGGTCCTGTTTGGCCATATTGGCTGGGACAACTAAAGTGGCTCTTAGAGGCTGGTCTTAAGCCTTCCCCTAGTGTCTTGCCATGCCGGAGGTTCATGAAACCTCTTGGATCTTTTAGGGCACCAGGAATAGGGACGGTGACGACTCTCCCCTCTTACTACCTAAATCCCTGCCTATTAAAGCCCAGTAGCACATATGCGGCAATATTAATTGCATAACCCTTGAATAAATTTTATACATATGCGCACTTTTATTTACATATGTGATAAGTTCAGAAAATTATAAACTAATTGGGGTCCTTTGTTTCTTTTCCCCTCCACTACTGCATGGCCAATTGGGCCGAGTCACGTACCAACCTGTTGGGCCAAGGCCCAACAGGCAATTCTTTTGAGTCATGATCAAGACGAGCGAAGAAATGAAAGCTAATATTATATAAGTGTATAGAAGGCCCAATCATGGGTGAAAATGGCCAACTAGAGGCTTGGTACGCCCCTAGTCTGTCCCTCCTCTTTATTTATTCCGCATTTTTTTATCATGCTTGAGTTTTCTGTATTTGTATTTACATTAATTGTAAAAACTCATATATGTTATTAGAACCCTTATTGTTTGTACTAGTCGTCTTAGGACAACGGTGCTCCTGCCGTTTAGTAGACCTCTAAGTCCTCAAAATGAATTTTAAAATATGGGTTTAGCATAACAAAATTTCCCAAAACCCGAGTGGCCAACCAAA
The DNA here is from genome assembly GCF_019175385.1 of Lycium barbarum. Lineage (NCBI taxonomy): Eukaryota > Viridiplantae > Streptophyta > Magnoliopsida > Solanales > Solanaceae > Lycium > Lycium barbarum. Next base: position 67,456,260 of record NC_083345.1, read on the forward strand.
CAATTTTTTTTTTGATACACGTTAAAAATGGGAAGGCAAAAGGGATTTTTCGAGATTATAAGTATTGCCACACTTTCCTTTAAATTGGATTGGTTTTGTTCAAAGAATGCTCTTACAATTAAGTTACATTTTGGATCAAGTAACTGACTCAAAATAAAAGTTTGGGTCGCACCCTACGGTAGGAAATGAAGATTTTTGACCAAAACCCGTCTAGAACAAACGAGTACATTTTTTGGGCCAAGCCCGACGTAAAGCAAAGTTTTTGGGTTAGCCCTCAAAAAGTTTTTTAGAAAGAAAAATGTAAATAAGAATTCGGTCCAAGCCCAAACTGAAAACGCCCTCCTCCTTAACTAAATCATATTTTAGGCCTCAAGCCCAACAAAAAGAAATCAATTTTATACACATATCCATGGATTCATGATATAAACGAACCACTTTATAAGTTAAATATGTTAAAAAAAAAAAGAAAAAGAAAAATACGTTCACAAATACAAAGGCTTTTAGGATAAGATGTTCTAACTACACGGATTGACTTGAAGCCAAGTGTGAGGATTAAGCATGAATAAAAAGGGACATATATACCTATATAGATATAATACAAAGACCAAAATATTTTTTGTGCTTTTATAAACAAAATATATTATCCTTATACATAGAAGGAATTATTTGCATTGAATTGAATATATCCCCTATACAAGGGGAGAATGATGAAAGATGAAGAAGATCAAGAAAATCAAGAAACACAAGATTGAAATTCAAGAAAAAGAAAAGTCCAAGCAGCTCAAATTTGAAGATTATTTCTCATTCTTGTTTCTTGAATCCTTTTCTAAATAGGTTTCTTGTTTCTTGATTTGTATTTTAGTAGGATTTAATTTCCTATCATTAGTAGGATCTTTATCCTAGTTCTAGTTGGATTCTAGTTTTCTTTATTCTTTTCCTTATAGAATAGGGATTTTACTTTCCTTGTTTCTAGCTATTTCCTTTCTAGAGTATAATAGGGATTTGTAGTCATAAAAGAAGAGACCCTAGGCCTATATAAATGGTTCTCATGACTTGTAAATATAGAATTCACGTTTTTAAGCATAAGCCCTAGTTTGCAATAGAGTTATTTTCTCTATTTGGTCTTCTTTATCCTTGTTTTTGGTTCCAAGCAAGGTGGTGATAGTCTTTGTCTTGTTTTCAATAGCGTGTGGTGTTTCTTTATCACGTAAGTTGATTTCAAGTGGTGACTTAGGAACTTTGTTGGTTCTTGATCATTCAAGAACACGTTTCTTGAAAATAATTTCGTTCTATTTCATATCCAGAACCCTAATTTTATTTCCATCATTGTACCCCAAATATTTACTTGTTTTAAATGATTCACGAGCCATTTTTATAGTTCAAATCGTCATCTTTCTCCTCGTCTTGAAATCACATAATTTCGAGAAGTACAGCCCGATTTACGTCCATTTCTTGAATTTTTCCAATCAATCGCTTCAAGAATAAGATCCTGGTCGATTGGTTCTTTGTTAACTCGAAGAATCACATCAAATTCTTTTCAAAAAATTAAATGATATGCAATAAATGAAAAGTTTTATAAATGCGGGAATAAACACTAAATAAACAGTTCATGCAAATACTCATACATTGGAATTCGAAGGTCAACCATATAATACGGATCCTTAATACTAGGGTGCCTAACACCTTCCCTAGGAGATCACCAGAACCCTTACCTAGAACTTTAGATTACGAAGGTTTTTTCACGTTGTTTGAATATTACCCTTCACCACTGGTTTTCCTAATTTCCTTAAAATTAGGTGGCGATTCTTTTAAAACAAAGTCCGAAAGAGCACCAACAAATTTATAGTAGCTTTTGTGCACCCGCGTAAAAGTGAACCGTTACAGATGGCAACTCTGCTGGGGACTTAAAGGTTCTAATCATAAGGATTTCAATATAATATGAGTATATTTTCTTTAACTGTTTATGTGTTTACTCTCCCGCAACTATTAACTGGCATTGCATGCATATCATAATTCTGCCACTCTTGGCATTTATTTTACACTTTGTTCCAAAGGTGACTTCGCGAAGCACGGTCCTTCCTTCAGTATAAAACCAAAATATTTCTTTTGGAACCGTTGTGAGGCGGGGTTAGTTCGCGGTCGTCCCACAACCCTAACGGTTCAGCCCTAGTTGTCCGCTCGGGTTCCTGGTCTCTTGTGAAAAGCCCACTCTAGTGAAAACTAGGATAGAGCTTAGCCAAATCCCTACTGACCTAGAGCATTTATACTTAAATGAGTAAAGCTCATTAAGATAGACTATCTTGTGTTCTGACGGTCTATGACCCGAAGAACACCACATTTCATTTATGTGCTATGTGGATGTATATTTGTGCCTATGTGATGAACCATTGATCCTATAGGGATCGAGGAATCTTAACGATGTTTTATTTTTTAGATGGAATGCATAATCCGTTTTGACATAGTTACCGAGGCTCCAGATTTATTGAGAGCTTGGTGGGAATGGTTGGGTGGTGCTCATCGAAGGATAGTTAGCTGCACTTTAGGTCATCTATCTTCTATCATACAACGAAGGGGTGTCCGGAGCTAATAGAGGTATTAGCCGGACATTGGGATGACAAGGAAATATTGTTCCGTTTTGGTGATATCGAGATGAATCCGACCCTAGAAGAAATTAGGGATGCCATAGACAGCAATGGAACCTATCTAAGGTGGTGACACAAGCCAGATCACAATCTCTTATTTCCACAAAGGCCTACCGTCGGCCAAATCATGAAGATTCTCGCCTTAACAGAAGCGCCCTGGGATTTGTACCGGAGGTTCAGGGATGTCACCGGGTATAATCTATATCAGAGGGAGTTCAAGAGTAAAGAAGAATGGGAAGCTGTTAGACCTTTGACGTTTGCCATAGCCCTACCAGGCTCTATTATATTTCCGAAGAATGAGTCACTGGCCATAGACACTCGAGTGATCTACTTGGCCCATTCTATCTTCTATGGTATAACCAAGGATCAGGAAATCATGTATTTCGACCTAGCACCCATCATCCTGGCGGACATTTTTTGGGCTTCAGTCAAATGGCGGAATCATTTTCAATACTTCCAAGGGTTTAACATGTTGCTACAATGGTGGATTATTAAACACATCAACATGGTCGAACGAGTCCATTATCTGAGCAACAACAATAGGGTAGACCGCCTCACAAATTACTGTCCAAACCTTGGTTATATGTCCAAAGGGGCGTAGGCCCGTTTCTTTGCAGAGTTGACTGAAGACAGGATCTAGTGGATGTTTCCTGACTTCATTTATGAAAGCATAATAGTGTGGGAAAAAAATTGCCCATTTGTGTCGTTAGTCGGGGTTCGAGGAATCCGTCCTTATTATCCATCTAGGGTTTTAAGGCAATTTGGTAGAAGGCAAGTGATACCCCAGATGGGGAACCCTGAGCAATTTATTGTCGAACATACCAAGCAGAAAATCAAAAACACCGGTGTAATCCTCAGGGAGTGGAATGGTCGTGTGAGTTGCGGACCATATACTTTAGCTCCAGATAGGTTCGACGCAGGGTGTGACCCAGGGTATTATGAATGGTTGCAGGGAAACTTGGCCCGTGCTTCCGCCCTAGGGCCCACACTTCATCACTATGCCCAAGACGAGGAGCGTTTGAAAGAGTGTCTGGAAAGCACAGATGAGCACTTGGCCAAGATCTTAGAAGAAACAGACCCGATGATAGTTATAATGGAGATGTATCAAGCACGACTTTGGATTCAGACCACCCTTCAGAGGGTCAAGAAGGCCACAAGACAGGCCAAGCCTCAACATCAGCCACTGGAGGAGGACCCTGCTGATTTATTGCTTTACTATAAGGCCCATCTCAGCTTCGTCAATCTTTGTAATCCCTTCAGGGAAGATATTTTTATTATTATTATTTATTAACTAATGATGATTTTTGGGGGCAATGGTTCATCTTCACAGATGGCACTTTACATGTTTCAAAAGATTAAGAAAGCCTTAACTCAAAAGGCCTTAGAACACGAGTAGTATAAATATATGCAAATTACATATTTGTTTGCTACGTGCTTCACATGCCTACTTGCTATGTGTGCTGTCATATATTAAAGCTTGAGTACAATTGGTCTGAGGATCTAAACTATATACCTAAGAGAAAAACCACGAGGCTTAAAACTTACTCGAATTTATCTTCACTAAAGGTTGACTTACAATGGCGAATCAAGGAGAGCAGGAAGCGCGGACTTAGGAGAGACAACTGAGATACTGCGGGATAAGGTGCTACAAATAGAAAAGCACCTCCAAAAAATAGGAAAGAAAATTGAGGAGGTAGAGAAATTACTGGGTATGGTTGGGAATCCACCAGAAGGAATACCCCAAGAGCAATACTATGGGAATGTCCCGGAATAAGTGAGAGAATTGGTGCTGAATTATATACCCTTAGAGAGAAGGCCTGTAACACCCAGGGAAGGAACTCCATAAGGAGTGAACTAAGACCAAGGAGCTAGATTAGACTCGTGGGTGATGGAATCTGACTCGCAAGAAGAATCAGAGCCTCAACAGGAAGCTTCCGAACCTATTTAGGAGGACGAACCCATAGAGAAAGAAGAGCCAAAAGAGGAAGAAGAAGAGCCCCAAGATATGGAGGAAGAAGAATTGGAGCCTATCGACATAGAGTTTGAGGAAGAAGAAGAACCATTTGAGATGTTTCCCAAGTTTCAAGAAGAAGAGAATGATATGAATGGCGAATCTGAATACTATGCTCCAACCAACGAAGGATCTGACTTTATATACCCTCACCCATGCTAGTACCTGCGGCCTCTACTATGGCATTAGAAAACTTTGGGAGAGCAAGCCCTTTCGAACCCGCCTGGTGGGGCATGGACTTCAAAGCCTATTCCTCCCTATTCAGAGTGGCCCCACGACCCGTCACCTGTAAGAAAGTATTCGAAAGGATGATCGCCACGGGTGTGTCTTGCACCACTAGGGCTAGGTTGCCGCCGCCCGAATTGGTGTATGCCTATAAAAGGTGCCCATTCGCAATCAGGCAGGTCATACCTTGAACAAGTATTTGGGATTAAGAAAGAGAATTTGTAGCTTTATCGATGATAGGATCATCGGGAATTTGTGGGGACCACACACCCTACTAGTCCATGACCTTATTATCCCTAGAGAAAGGGTCACCGCTGGAACCCAGATTTGGCGATATGATTTCACGGTCTTTGAGGAATCATACGCCCGCTTCTTCTCAACTCTAGCTACTTTAAGGAAGATCAGACCTGTGGAGTCTGTCCGTGGACCCGCGCCATTAGGGCCCAACGGGAACAAATTTTGCTGGTACCATAGTGGAGCTATGGGACATGAAATAGAAGTGTTACACATTCAAGCTCGAGCACAAGTTCAGTACGGGAGAGATCTTGGTCATCCTCCCGCCATAGTACTGAGAAGAAAGGGAAGATAAGAGAGCGAGTTCGTAGGGACAACAATTCGTAGAACTATATTTTGGGTAGATATTAGGTGTCCCCATTTTTTGCATATAAAAAGTTGCGCCCTCCCTCATAAATGTTATAAGGAACCGCGCCGACCTGACGTCCCTATGGGGCGATATGCGGGAAGCCCTAACGAGGCTTGGTCTGGGGATGTCTTTAGTTAGGGTTAGCCTAAAGGATATTTAGGGAAGATGTATATCCTTTTTTTGTAAACGAACTATGATGGGGTCTGATTTCCCCTGGTGCGATACGTAGGCAGTCAATGTAAGACTCGACCCCTATATAACATAAATTATAATTCCCCTCTATTGGTCTAATTTTTTAAAAAAGGGTTTGCCAAAGTAAGTCAGCCATGAAGCCCATTGAACCAAGATCCACCCAAACATAAAAGGCCCATAACGTCCAAACCTTTAGAACAAAGGATCAAAGAGTATTCAAGTAAACATATGACTTTATGTGCTATGTGCGCTTTAAATTCCAATGTGTGATATCTTGTTTTACATTTATATCCAAATAACTAACTTTGCCTACTGTTGAGTTATTCTTATTTTATAGAACGAGGCCGATTGGCGTAGTACCGAAAGCTGGCATACTTTACGAGATCCAGAGTCGCATTAGCATCCCTCTCAGACAAAGGAAAAGATAAGGTGACTGGTACACCCTGTCATACCCCATTTTAACCGGGTTAAATTAGAAGTACGACATATTGGGGATTCCTATTTTTTGTTTGTGTTTGTTTTAAGGAGTCGCCACCTAATTATTTATGGTGAATTAGGACACCTAAATTTATTAAAGTTATTTTAAAGTTAACTCTGTTTAAGGTCTGCGAAACTTAAGATTAGGTAAGGGTTCAATTAGTCTAAAGGGAAGGTATTAGGCACCCTTTAAGACCCATTAACAATGGTTAACCGACCGGACTTACAATTGATTAGGTTAGTATTATAGAAAAGAACGTAGCTTTGTAAATATGACTAAAGTTATAGTTAGACATATAAGAATGCTATTTAAAATAGGACTTGTAGAAAAGTAATAATTTGTATAAAAGAGTATTTCTAATGCTATTTTGAATACGACTTATAAATGTTGTTAAGGTTTTAAACGAAAGCATAATAGTGTTGTTTAAAATAATACTTGTAGAAAACATAATAATTTGCGTAAAAGAAGATTCTAAATGTTAAATGAAACTTAAAGATATGGCTAAGGCCTTAAATGAAAAATATAGTAATGTTATTCAAGATAAAATTTGTAGAAAATAGGATGATTTGCCTATGAATTAGTCTTTTAAAAGATAATGCGACGAATGTGATTCTTTAAGTAAAAATGATATTATATGAATATGATGGTATGGAAATGCCTGGACTTATCTTTCTATTTCTATCACTCTTTATTTAACCAATTTTTTGGCTAAAACATGTATAGTTGGGTAAATCTTGAAAATGTTTATAAAATATAATTGGATCCCTACTTAATAACGTTTTGAAATTCATAAGATAGTAAGAATGAAAAATGATTTCTTTAACCCAAAATATGTAGGCATACTATTTGAAAATCAATTGCTCAAATTAATGTTATGGATACTATAAATAGTTTAGAAAATAGAAGTGAATGTAATTTGTGGAATTAACTACCCATTACTAAACCACAACCCTTAATATACTAGAATTTATCTAAGTTAATAAAATAAGATGAGATGTTAGTCATACAAAGCAAATAAAAAAAAATACACAATAATAAAAATAAGGAAGAGAGTAAAAGAGTAAATGGGTTGGGCCTATTTATTAGGGCCCAGCTGAACTGTTCACGTTTATTGGGCTTAGGCCCCAATAAATCCCTCTATATTGCTGCTGTGGGCTGTCTTGTCTATTGGGATTTGGCCCAGATTTTGTTTTCTTGTTTGGCTGCGGATTGGACTGACACAGGAGGAGTTACGTTGGGCTAAAAACCCAACGTCAAGCGCGAGTCCGAGGAACTCGTATGCGATAGTCATGCATAAAACAAAAGAAAACGATTAGTATACGATCAATGAATAATGTTAAATATACGAAATATAAATATACTTTGCAATATACAAGCAAAGCAACTTTTAGACATAGGCAGAAAGCAGTACATGACTACTGAAAATGAGACAGACCAGGAAAACAGCGCAAGTTCCTTTAGACATAGGCAGATTGCATGGTATATTTCGATCACATTCTAACCAAAATAAGACCCCCAACATGTGCAAGTTCCTCAGATTATCCAGTGAAGTTCATAGATACCATGTTTTGTATTGAAAGAAAACAAACTCTAAAACCCTCCGAGATACATTCTAAGACCCAGAATTCCAGACTAGCTAGCAAGATTATAGCACATACTGCCCAGCCCCAAAACAGAGTCACACAGAGGTCTTGGTAAAGTACTATGCAATGACTAAATGTATGTGAAGAGTTATTTCAGATGAGGCATTGTACAAATAAGTGAATAGGCAAATGTTCAAAATCTGATCCTTATATGAAAGTTTAGGTTACTTTACACATTCAGGGTCATCATACTATTAGATGATGCGTATTTTGAAAGAAACAAATCCTGCGGACTAATGCAGAATCATAAAAAAAAACAATGATATTGCTAAAAATATTTTCCAGCAGATAAGGATCTCCAAACAAGATGCAGAGAAGGGTTAACCACACCTAAGCATAAGTAAATTACTAATCATTGTAAATTTGGCATAGTTTGAGGCAGACATACCAAGTTCCATGTACACAGTTTTGAAATTTAGCTTAACACATTCATGTAATCAGCGAAATTTCATCAATCTAATAGCCACACAATAGGTATCTTAGAGGATGTCATGTTGGTCTAAGCTACTTTCATCTTACAACCCTTTAAAACATATGTAATCTTAACACTAATCTAAAACTTGCTTGTATAATAAACTGTGATTAATATGTTGACAGAACATTCACAGCATATCCATGGGCAACCAAACAACAGACTTAACTAACAACTAAGTAGACATGGACAAACCTAGAGAGCTATCAGGCAAATGAAATACAAGTTTGGCCAAGTTTAGACTAATTTTTAAAAGGAAAGTGAATTCAGGTACAGTTTGAAATAAAACAGATATGAATCATGGAGAGGAGGTAGCAGGGGAGAATATAATTCCAAACCATAGTGTTTGGAATTAAGGAAATCACAGACTCAACTAGCTAAGACCAAAGCCAAACAAGACAGAACAACAATTTGCTTCAAACCAACTATGGTTTTATGCAGCACATTAGTGATAAGATTTGAATGATATTGACTATAGGCAGGCAAATCTCAGAAGACTCACAGATATAAACATGGTTACATGCTTATGAGCAGTTTGGGAATAACATTTAGTCAAACAGAGAGAACTACATGATTTGAAATGCATTTATCTTAGTATAAAAAGTAGGTTTATCAACTTTAATAGAGGATGGATCAAAACTTGATCAGTATTCTTGCGAACTCAGATTAAAGCAGTTTAGACTAGAAGCAATCACAAAAAGTAGGAGCATTTTAAAGAAAACTAAAGGGAAACTGAATACAAGTCCTAAGGACCCATGCACTAGCAAATGACAGCATAGTGATAAATCACATGGAGTTGCATCAATTATCACTTAATAGTTTCTATGATCATGAGAAGAGAGAAAAAAAAAGATCATGCAGATTCTTGGACATGGTGTAACCTCCTTATCACTATTGTTTTCCCACCAGTTCTTATAGCATCTTCTAGACATGCATCATAACTTAAACTGGTTTACAGTCATGTCATTCTGGCCCTAAATGACTTTCAAAGAAAAGTACAAGTTGTTCAAGGATTTTCTCAACATTATACCCTCTTTTAGACCTTGTTTTAGACAAATGAATATTTAAGCTAGGTGGTTTATGCCTTATTACCATTTTCAAACCTTAAAATGAAGTACAAAGTGGACATAGTTCCATTAACATGAAGTGCAAAATGGACATAGTTCCCATGTGATGAACTAACACAGATTTCCTATCATTTTTTGTTTCATAAGTCCAGTAACCATATACTCAGACTAAGACACAAGTATTTCAATTCAAAATAAACAAAATCTTAGAGCAGAGTTATTATCAAATCCTACAAGAACACAACAACACACAGACCAATCTGAATGGCTTGAACAAGTCAGTGATTGATTCAGGGGTACAAGGGGACATTGCGCAGTTATACAGACCAACACTAACAAACACCTGGATATTTGCAAGGCTAGACATCAGTATAGGAACCTTCGTTACAATATTCGGACACAAGGACCATAAACCTATTAGTTATGTCCAGAACTGAGCATACAGTACAACTAATATATTTGGACCCTGCATTTTATGACATAAGACTGACCATAATTTAGCAGACACGATTGGATTAAAAAATTTAGACTTAACAGACTCATGGTCAATTAGTTTTAATCACATAAATCATAATTCCAACCAAAAGAGATCACAACTTCACAAGATGACTCGAGATGTTGATTAGGACCCGAAACACAGATTCCATAACCAACAGATTGTTTATCTAAGCTAATTCGCAACTTAATCAAAGATATGGAAATGACCTTTCAGAATCTACAATGCCAATCTTCTCAATGTACATAAGGCTAAACAACTATATTGTGACAAAGTTAAAACAAAACCAGCCTTATGAAGCTAAGAACATCACAAATAAACACAAACGTAAAACACCAAACCATACCAGCAATTAGAAGGCAAATGACTGAAACGAAAAGAAAATAACTAAGGAAAGAAAATCACCTTTGTTAGGTGCAGTGAATAGGGCGTCGAGGTTTCGAATCTACACTCGAACGCGACGAACCTGAAATTACTCAGATTAGACAAAGTTCGATCGGAAAGATAAAATATGGTAGTTTGGGATCATATGTGGCTGTAAAACTTGTGTTTTGTAGGGGAATTTATAGATTCCCAATATTGTTGTTCTGGGAGATTTCCCGGTCTGTCCTTTGATCGGGTTTCTTGCTCATCAAATCCCCTCCAAAACTGAATAATCTTCCTTTTTTAAGACAAAGTCCAGTCCCCCCCAGATTTATAAGGTTTTGTTCTGTTTAAGAGAAGAGAAAGAGGAGCGTATGAGAGAGAGGAGCGGGGGGGACAGAGAGAAGTGGGAATGGCAGAGGTGTGGGGGACAGCGGTGAGTGGAAATGGCAGAAGCGTGCGAGAGGAGTATGGGAGAGAGGAGGGATGTCGGGTGAGGTGGGGGTAACGTGAGGATAGGAAAGAGGAAGGAGGAGAGAGGAGAGAGTGAGGGGCGGCGGAGGTGAGAAGAGAAACGAGTGAAGGAGAAAGAGGAAGGAAAGGTGAAGGGATTAGGTTTTCTTTCCCTCTTCATTGTAGAAGACGCACAGGCCGGGTCGGGTATAAGGTATTGTTGGGCTGGTCTATTGGTCCGAAAATTGTTGGCCCTTCCTCCTCTATTTAGTACAACATATACTATGTAAAGACAATTAATAATTAATATGTAGAAAAGTAAAGATTTTACAAAATGTTGTCTTGTAATTAATTTAACGATCCCAAACCCGAAAATGAAACGATGATGAACATTTAAAATTTGTGATAAAGTGATGCTAGTAATGTTGATAGTAAAAAATAGTGAAAATTAATAATAGTGAAAATAAAGTGTTTAGCTTGTCAATAAAATTAGAAGCCCGAGTAAATAAATTGAAATAAAGGAGGGACAAAATTGGGTGTCAACAGATGCCCCTCTTCGACCGGAGACGATGTAAGAGTTTTCGGGCGAAGAAGTTGACGTAGTAGCCAATTTTGTTCTGACCGACAAATACGAACTCGAGAAATGCGGTTTAGGAGAATTGGGGGACAATATTATGGTATGGAAAGAATTATGGTCGAACCTATTGAGAGAATGTTATTTATGGATCCATAACTTGCAAAGGCTGTGGACAGGTGACGAGAATGGAACATATGCTTATAGCCTCTCATTTATAAGTGTGGCGCGCAACATACCTATAAGTAGGACTCTACTAGACCCGATGTAAATTCTCAAAAACAAAATGCCCCAGTGTTGAGTTATGGAGACACTGGGATATAAAAGGGGTACGAGATTGTGAAAAGAGTTGATTGAGTAGAGTCTTAGCGGTGTATATGAAAGAATTTTTTTTAACCTACGTATCACATGTTTGTGGACGTAGGCGGAGTCGAGTTCGAGAGTAGACTCGTGACCTTTGCTTATGAGTTTGATATTCCTCTTTAGCATGTTTGCCCCAGTTCACTGCGTAAGATAAAGTTCCACGTTGTGTTGCGTCTCTGCAGGTTGCACTTTCTGCCAAAACTGAAATTCATGTCAAAATTAGTAATAAAGTTGAAAGTGTAAAATTATAAAGAGTGTAAAATGATATTAAATATGATTGTGAGAGTGAGGATGAAGCCGTGTGGCTTTTTAATGAAGCAGTGTGGCCAAATGTTGTCTCTGGTTGTCTTCCAGGACTTGAATGAATGCGCGATGTTTATGCTGAATATCTCCAGTTGTATTTGAAGATTTTAAATGATAATGAGGCCTTCGGCTGTCTTCCGGGACTCGATGATAAATGATATCTGCGGAATTTAAGGTAAAGTCGTTAAAGTAGGTAAAGTAGATGATGAAGTAAAGTGATAAAGTAAAGAGTAAAGTAAAAGTGTAGCCGTTTGGCTTATGCAGATGAGGTCGTGTAGCCATGTGATGTCTCCGGTTGTCTTCGGAGACTTGATGGTAAATGATATGATATCTCCGGTTGTCTTCGGAGATTTGATGAAAATTCCCGTACAGTCCAGGGTAAAGTCGTAAAGTGGATGATGTCTCCGGTTGTTTTCGGAGGCTCAATGATAATTCCTGTAAAGTTCAGGGTAAAGTTGTTAAAGTTAGTAAAGTGAATGATAAAGATCCCTGTAAAGTTCAGGTTAATGATTCCGGTTGTTTTCGGAAACTCGATGCAATCCTGTAAAGTTCAGGATAAAATGTAAATGATATGTTTTCAGAGATTTAATGATGCAAACCCTGTATAGTTCAGGATAATGTTTCCGGTTGTTTTCGAAAACTTGATGCAATCCTGTAAAGTTCAGGAAAAAATGTAAATGATATCTCCGGTTGTTTTTGGAGATTTAATGCAAACCCTGTAAAGTTCAGGATAATGTTTCCGGTTGTTTTCGAAAACTTGATGCAATCCTATAAAGTTCAGGATAAAATGTAAACGATATCTCCGGTTGTTTTTGGAGATTTAATGCAAACCCTGTAAAGTTCAGGATAATGTTTCCGGAAACTCGATGCAATCCTGTAAAGTTCAGGATAAAATGTAAATGATATCTCCGGTTGTTTTCGGAGATTTAATGCAAATCCTGTAAAGTTCAGGATAATGTCTCCGGTTGTTTTCGGAGACTTGATGTAAATCCTGTAAAGTTCAGGATGATGTCTCCAGTTGTCTTTGGAGATTTAATGCAAACCCTGTAAAGTTCAGGATAAAGGTAAATGAAATAAGTAAAGTGGATGATAAAGTATGGAGTAAAGTAAGCGTAGCCAGTTAGCTAATGATGTTGATGAGACTGTGACAAGCCAAATTTATGACGTCTTTGGTGTAATCCCGATTTAATTTGCCTTTAATCTCGGCAACTTTTAAGGCGAGGCTATAATGGGCCAAAGGATGCTTTTCGCCGTGATCGATAGACTTGACTGTTGATCTTGCAGCCTTTTGGTTCCTACACTCAAAGAAAAATTCTTAGTTTGGGAGGGGGAAGTTGATTCGTGTTGACTCGAAGCTTGACACTGTTGGCGGTCCATTCGTCCTGTTTGTTTGGATCTCGTGATCTCCGTTTAAGCCTCGGTAGATGAACAGTAGTGAAACAATTGAAAGAAAGTGTTTCATTTGAAAGGTATGTATGCGAGTATATGTATACGGAAAGATATATACGTGAGTATATGTATGTAAGGAAAGATATATATGTAAATATATGTATGTGAGGAAAATATATATGTAAATATATCTATGTAAGGAAAAATATATATGAAAATATATGTATGTAAGGAAAAATATATATGTAAACATATGTATGTAAGTTGTAAAATATTTCTGCCAACTTCCGATTGTGACACTTCCGAAACAATTTGAAAAGTCATTTTTCTATGCTATTTCCTGTCTAGTAGCCTTAATATTGTTGATGTCCAACTTCTCTTGTATAATCTTTCAAAATATGCCCCAGTTTTGATTCAGAAATGTGTACTAAACCTATGTTGTGGTGTGACAGAACCTTGTATAGGTTGCCTACGTATCCGCCAAGGAATCAGGTCAGAACGTAGTTCGTAAGGTTCATAAAAATGGTTTGAAATTTTCTAATAAAGGGACCGAACCCGATATGGATTGCCTACGTATCCCACCAAAGGAATCAGGTCAGCGTAGTTCTATTATACAAATGGTAAAATATTTGTTGGATTTTTATCTAGGTGTGACGGACCTGTATGTTGATAGTCTACGAATCCCGCCGAGGGAATCAGGCTATATGTAGTTCTCCTTGTATAAGGATTTTTGGATTTTCTATTATAATACAACCGAACCCTATATGGGCTGCCTACGTATCCCACCTCGGGAATCAGGTCGGAACGTAGTTCGTACCTATTAAAAGAAAGGTTGCAAACTAGGTTGTCTAACCTAATGTCGTCCTTGATTTCTTCTTGACTGATAGCCTTGATGCTTGTGTCATTGTCTATCGGCTATTTCGATCTCTTTCATCTGGAATCTTGTTTTATCCTCTAAATTCTTTATTATTTTCTTGAGACTATGTTATTCATCGTTCATTTTATGTCACAATCGTAGAGTTGGCAGTTTTGATAAATAAAGTAGAAAACAACAATAATGGATGATTAAGGAAAATCAAAAATGCATTCATAGTTTTTGCAATTTAAGCTTCCAAAAGATGAAGCAAAACAAACAAAAGTTTTGGGTACGATTCAAACCTCAATTTAAATAACAAGTTCACTACATGTTCACACTACCAAGACTCGCGGCGAATCAGGGACGGAGTACAAGTCCAATTCTTCAGAGTCTCTCATAGTTCGGCACCCCATATGGTCGATGTCTCGGTATTGTGAGTAGTTGTAGTAGTAATCTTCATATGTGTTTGTCTTTGGATTGTTCCTACAGGAGCGACAAAAGTTGATGACATGTCCCCTTCCCACCTTTCCAATTGACACACTGGATTCTTTCAAATCTTGGCCTCTTCGTGAGTAGGTAAAGGATTGTGGACCACATTGGGCTTAGCTTCAGCGAGCTGGATCGCTCCTTCCTTGATCAAGGCTTCGATTTTGTTTTTAAGACCAAAGCAATCCTCGGTGTCGTGCCCAGCAACTCCAGAATGGTATGCACAACGCTTGGAACCATCAAACCATCTTGGAATAGGATCGGGAATTTTCCCTTCAACCGGTCGTATCAGACCTGCAGCTTTCAGTCTTTCGAATAACTGAGCCAAGGGTTCAGCGATCTGAGTGTACTTACGGGTATTTTTTATGTCATGGTTTGGACGGGCTTTAGGTGTAGTGTGTGGTCGATTTTGGTAAGTTGGAGCTTGAACGGATTGATGTGGACGTGGGTTTTGATATGGAGGTGCTCGGGGTTGGTAGTAATTTGCTTGGGCGTTGTAGACAGAGTAAGGAGATGGTGGAGCTTGGTAGGGTTCAGGGTAGTGGTAAGGGTAGAAAGGTTGTTGTGGGTGGTTAAAGTATGCAATGGCTTGGCTCGGCTCATGCCCTTGGATATTCATGACTGCAGCGACATCTTCTTTCTTCTTTTTAACCCCGCCGATAGAACCAGATTGAATAGCTTTGCTTATTGCTTGCAAAGCAATAAGATCCTGAATTTTTCCCGCTTTGATTCCTTCTTCTAAGGCTTCTCCCATTCTGACAACTTCTGTGAATTTTTGTCCCATCATACCTATCATTTTCTCATAAAATACGCCAGCCTGGCATTCAATGAAGGTAGCAGTCATTTCTCTATCATTCATCGGAGGTTGAACCCTGGCCGCTTTTGACCTCCAGCGTAATGCATACTCGCGGAACGTCTCAGTTGACTTCTTGGTCAACTTAGTCATGTAGCTCTATCTGGCGTGATATCAGTGTTAAAACTGAATCTGTCCATAAAGTCTTGCGCCATGTCACTCCAACCAAGCCATTTACGGATGTCCTGTTGTGTATACCAAGTAAGAGCCTCACCAGACAAGCTTCTTATGAAGAGCTTCATCCTTATGTTTTGGTCTCTACCTACTCCAACCAGTTTGTCGCAATAGGCCCTTAAGTGTGTATGGGGGTCGCCTGTTCCATTGAATGTATCAAATTTCGGCGGCTTGTAGCCTACGGGCAAATCGACGTCAGGCTGAACACACAGATCTTCGTATTCTACACTTTTGCTTCCCCTGGCGACATGAAGGTTTCTCATCGCTTCTTTGAGACTGTGGATCTCTTTTAGCAATATGTTATCTGCCCCTGCTTTTGCATCCTTTCCCATTTCCTCGTATTGATCTACCTCGGGTTGGAACCTGACCGTTACTGGGTTGGTAAAGGCTTGTGTTTCCGCTGCATATACTGGAGGCACATACTGTGTATTTGGAGTGACAAAATGTGCCCCTTGTAGATGCTGGGTTGGATAAGTTTGGACAGTGGGAGTGTTTTGGACTGGAGGTGGTGTGTTATAAGTGGTGTTTGTAGGTGGTTGATTTGGTAGGTTTAGCGGAGTAGTTGCAGGTGGTGGATTAGTGTTGGTGAGCAAAGTAACATAGGGAGTGTGAACTAGCGATTGACTTGGTGGGTTGACGGGTGGTGGATTAGGAGTAGTATAGGTAGTGTAGGTGGGTGGTTGACTCTGTGGAGGGGTATAGACGGATGATGGATTTGGTGGATTTGCGGGGGTGATTGGAAGTAAGTTGTTGTTGGTAGGTGCATTGTTTTGTGGAGGAAAATGTTCAGGAACTGGAGATTCGAGTGATGGAAAACGAGGTGGGTTTGGTGTAGTATTTCTAGGTTCAGGGGGTGGACTTTGGAGTGTGAGGGATAAATTGGTCAAGTCCCTAACCCGATTTAGTTCTCCACGTAGATTCTCAATTTCTTGAGTCAGGCGGGCGATATGTTCATCATGTTGAATAGTAGTTCTGTGTTCGGAAGTCTCGGGGGGATCACTAGAGATCACGATATTTTCCAAACCAGTTGAAATAGATGCGGCTGGATCAGACATAATAATTTCTTTTCCTTGAATAGCCCAACTACGTCGCGGTATGTGATATTGTCGAGCCACTACGTGTCCGTATACGGATAACGTTTACTGTGTTTGAGCAGATGCGGTGTTATGATGATACATGTACGGTGATAATATATGATATAGGCATGAAATACCCTGTCTTAAAAGTTACGCAGGTTATGTCTTCATCTTATGTCTTATGATTCTCTATTATGTTCATTTCATTCATGCCTTACATACTCAGTACAATATTCGTACTGATATCCATTTTCTTTGGACGTTGTGTTCATGCCCACAGGTAGACAGGGAGGCGACCCAGATTTATAGAAGCCGATAAGCAGATTTTTGAGAGCACTCCATTATTCCGGAGGTGCCATTGATCTACTATTTTATGTACATATATGTTTTGGGCACGACGGGGTCCTGTCCCGTCCATATGTTTAATACTCTAGTAGAGGCTCGTAGATACGTATGTGTGGGTAGTATGGTCTCACAATTTTGATAAGCGTAAATATGTATATATATGTGTGTGCGTATTATTTTGATAGCCGAAGGGCTTACGTATATAAAGGTAATTATGTTTCCAAATGAAAAATGATTTTTTCCTATGATTTGAGTATGAATTTGATGGATGAACGCTTAACGAGTATGATAAGTAAGGGAATGAGTGGTGCTCGGTTGTTAGCCCAGGGTACCCGTCACGGCCCGTAGTCGGGTCGTGACAATTGCCTAGGAACAAAAGGGGTAAAGATAATGTCTTTGTTGTTGTTGACCGGTTTTCAAAAATGCCCATTTCATTACATGTCATAAAATTGATGATGCATCTAATGTTGCATCCTTGTTTGTTGAGCATGTAGTGAAGTTGCATGGTATTCCCAAAATCATAGTAAGTGATAGGGATCCCAAATTCCTTAGCCACTTTTGGAAAGGATTGTGGGGGCGACTTGGTACTATATTGTAGTTTTCTACCTCTTGTCACCCACAAACCAATGGCCAAACCAAAGTTATCAATAGGACCTTGGGTTCTATGCTTAGGGCCATGGCTAAAGGGAAACTAGCATCTTGGGAAGATCATTTTCCTTTAGTTGAATTTGCTTATAATAGAATCATTCATAGCACAATTGGCATGTCACCTTTTGAAGTGGTTTATGGCTTTAACCCCCTAACCCCTTTAGATCTAACCCATTTGTCTAAAGATGTTGTGTTGAGTTTACATGGCAACAAACGAGCTGAGGCCATAAAGAAGTTGCATGAAAAGAACCAAGAAACATCCAAGAGAGCAAACAAAGGCCGCAAGAGAGTTGTGCTTGAACCAGGTGATTGGGTTTGGGTGCACTTCCAAAAGGAGAGGTTTCCCAAACAAAAGCAAGACCAAATTGATGCCTAGAGGAGATGGTTCGTTCGAGGTTCTTGAGAGACTCAATGAAAATGCATACAAAATTGATTTTCCACCCGAATACGAAGTTCATACCACCTTCAATGTATGTGATCTCTCTCCCCTATGGATCTACGTGATGATGACCCCCTAAATTTGAGGACAAAATCTTTTCAAGAAAGGGAGAATGATACAATTCAAGTTACATCAACACCTTTCACAAGGAGCCAAGTAATGGAACTTCTAGCTATGCAAGGGTTGTTCATGAGGAGAGACGTCTATGCAAGTTTGGTGCTTTTTAGTTCCTAAATTAGAGGTCAAGTTAATTTAAGAAATTTGATTGG
Source organism: Lycium barbarum (assembly GCF_019175385.1). NCBI lineage: Eukaryota > Viridiplantae > Streptophyta > Magnoliopsida > Solanales > Solanaceae > Lycium > Lycium barbarum. The sequence continues at coordinate 67,474,720 of NC_083345.1, forward strand.
TAATTTGGGTCTTTAGTTGTGTCAAATTATCTATCCTTTACTGTCATTTTCTCTTCTTTTTCATTTTTATTATTGTATCATCCATCCAAGAATCGATTCCCAAATCTAGATTTTCATTTTCTTATCTTTAGGGCTCAAAACTCCAATTTCTACAACCCAAACATAGATAAAAATGATAACCAAATGAAAAAATCATGAGGAAACACCAAAATAAAGGTTAGATACTTACCCCGTCGTTGATAGGAGAACAACACCGTGAAAATCACCTCAAACAGAGCTCTAGAACTCAAAATATGCTCAGAATACTAGATGGACGAAGTCTGAATTTTTAAGTACTCAGGGCCTTTGCACCTGCGGGCTCCAACTTCGCACTTGCGCATTTTCCGCACTTGCAGCCTTCTTCTTTTGTTACATCCTGTATTTTTGTTCCATATATATACGACTAAGCTGAGGATGACAAATGCACTTAAACGTGAGAAATGGGATTCTGAGAAAATGAAAATGAGTTGCTTGCTTACCCGTCCTACTTGCTTGAGCTACTTAACACGGGTATTAATTATCAAATGAGGACGAGACACATGTTTAAATGGAAGAGGACCAGCATGTATTTTTCTTAATTAAGCAAGTAAGTGACAAGTAGGTGCATCACCTACTTGCTTAAAAGGAAAGGTTCAGATTTGTTGAGAATAAACTATTACACCTCGTAGCTTTGTACGTTGAGATTTGTCGTATGTTAGTGGTCCTAGTCTTGGACACTGGAGTTATCTTCAAGGTTAAATGATATTAGACATGCCTATATTATGGTTATGAAGGCTAAGTTCATGTTTAGTGAGTTATGGAAGGATTGGAGAATAAGTGAATCGAAGAGAATACATTTCGTCGAAGTTCTGTTTTAAGATTGAATTATACAGACTGTATCTTAGGGAATACGAACTGTATTTTGTGCTATGGACTGTGTTTAAGGATTTAAAATTTTAACAGAGAAGGCAGATTTTGGGGTTGAGAAATACGGACCATTATACGGTCCATATAAGATTATACGGCCAGAAAATACAGACAATATATATGTGATGTTACACCTCGCAAATTTTCACGCCGGTTGAGTCAAAGGCAAACTAACATAAGTCGGAGGGGCCATGGAGCCCTTATAAAATTAAGAAAGACTTTTAGCAAGTGTTAAGAAAGTATCTAAAGGTTCTGGGATCAAGCGAATCGAAGAAATTAATTTTGTTGAAACTTTGGAAAAACTTGGCAGAATTTAGCACCGGATTTTTGGTCCAACTTAAGGGAGGTATATCTCTGAGCATATAAGGAGTTACGGAATGCATAACCTATTTAAATTCAAGTTTAGACAGTCTTCTTTCCAAGTCAACTGACAGTTTACAAATCCAAGAAATACAGTGAAAGTAACTACCCGTATAAAATTATACGATTGATGATATAGATCGTATTTATAATACGGCCAGTATACCTGGCCGTATTTTTGTGGCGGTGCAGCCTTTTTTTTTATATATATATCTCGACTTCTACTCATTTTTATTTCATTCCAACATAATCCGAAGTCCATCAAAGCTCTAGAACTCTCTCCTAAACATAGCTAACCAATCTCCAAGAAGAATCAAAGATTAAAAGTGCAAAGCAAGTGATCCAAGCTTAGGGTTTTATATTGAATCCTAGTGTTGCTTCTTGAGCTGACCTTGGGAAGCTTTTAAGGGTGAAGAAACTTCTGTGTTGGATGGTAATTGGGCTGTGGAGGTAAGCTACTACTTTGTTTTCATGATTTTGGAATTATTTAGCCTTTCTACTACTTGTTAGATGAGGAAATTAAAGCTTAAACTAGTTCTTGGCTATAAGTTGAGTTGTGGGCTGATCTTGATCATGTTGTTACTGTGTTATTAGGATGATTTCCATGAATTTGGATAGTATTTGATGTTGTTAAGATATTGTTGAGTTTATACTTCATGGGTGAGAAAAAGGAAAGTGTATATCATTCTTGTATGTTAGTATATTTGAGAGTTAATGATGAATATCCTTGTATGAGATGTTAGTTGTGTTGTTAGTAATGATGAAAAGGCTCATATGAGATGTTAGTTGTGTTGTTATGATTCTACTACATAGACATTAAAAGGAAGAGACTATAAACAATCGTTTATGAAGTATATTTTGGGTTGTTTGTTGTATAACTTGGGAATACTTGCTGAAGTATGTTTAAGGAACTTATGTAAACTTGTTGCGATTATTGTTGGCTGATGCATATGTTAACGTGACTAAGGATAAGGGGGCTGCCTGTTTCTTTGTACAAATCAACTTTTCATTTGATATACTAGTGCTATCTAAGTTACGTATGCATTCCTTTGTTATAGGATTGGCGCACTAGTTGATAAACTCATTGTTGGATTGCTTGGATGACTTGAGGTATGTTAAGGCTATCCCTTTCTTTCTCTTTGGCATGATCTTATGAACAAAAGTACATGTAATGTTAATCCGTAATGATTCTACCCGGTATGATCCATTTGATTCATATTCCATCATGTTATCTTCAGAAAGTCTTTCTTTAGATCTAGTATTGTCTCTAGAGTTACTTGTACTCTTATGCATATATAGATACATATGCATATACAAACCTGTGACCCCTCAGGAGCTATATGTGCACATATTATGTATTACATATATATATGTAGGGTATGACGAAGGTGACGGTGTTATATACGCACTACCACCTGATCAGCTGGTCGTATGAGGATAACGATGATGATGATGCCCACAGAGGCCGATACAATACGATATGATACGATACAATACGATGGGATGCCCACAGAGGCTTGACAGGCTTTATATATGCATATATATATATATGCATATATAAAGCCTGTCAAGCCTATGTGGGCATCCCATCCTCATGCATGCATGTACAGTATATATGTACATCATTGGTCCACATAGGAAGGTCAGACATACGGTTTGCATTCATTACATCTTATGTTCTCTTATGTCTCTTTCTTATTACTCTCATGCCTTACATACTCAGTACTTTGTCCATACTGACGTCCCTTCTCCTGGGGGTGCTCCGTTCATGCCCGCAGGTCTTGATATGCCGGATGATGGCTCTCCTAGTAAGATGTCGGTTCAACAAATAGTGTCCTTGCACTCCACTTGTTCCGGAACTGCTTTGTGAGTCAGTATGGTTACATATGCATATACATGGGTATGGCGGGGCCCTGTGATACAATATTCAAAACGAAAATGAAGAAAAAAGGACAAGAAAAGTAAAGGATAGATAATTTGACACAACTCAAGACCCAAATTAGCAACCAAAGTTCTTGAATTAACTTGACCTCTAATTTAGGAACTAAAGATCACCAAACTCTTAGGATGACCAATAGAGATTTGATACCCTAATAACCAATCCTCTCACAAGATTCACAATCTCTAGCTTAGCAAGCTCTCAACACTCAAAAGAGTTCACAATTTCAAGATATCAATATTCAACATAGACTAAGTCTTCTAAATGAAAGAAACTACTATTTATACTAAGGCTCAAAAGAAGACAACTACTCTATTACACTTTTACCCTTAATGAAGTTAGGGCCTTGTTTGGGTGTCTTCTTTTGGGAACAAAGCTTGAATTTGCAAATCTTCAAGTAATGGCCACATTGCAAGTATGGTCATCTTCAAACCTCTTCTCTAAACCATCCTCCCATGCTATCATGAACACTTGCAATCCCCGGGAAGGTGCTAGAGTGTATTCAAGTATGTCCCTCCTCATGAACAATGCTTGCATCGCTTGAAGTTCCTTCGCTTGGCTCCTTGTAAAAGGTCTTGATGCCACTCGAATTGTATCATTCTCCCCTTCTTGAAGTGAATTTGTCCTCAAATTTAAGGGATCATCATCTTGCACCATCATAGGAGAGAGATCACAAACATTGAAGGTGTTATGAACTTGATATTCGGATGGAAGATCAATTTTGTAGGCATTATCATTGAGTCGTTCAAGTACTTCAAATGGACCATCTCCTCGAGGCATCAACTTGGTCTTTCTTTTGTTGGGAAACCTCTCTTTTCGGAAATGTACCCAAACCCAATCACCCGGTTCAAGCACAACTCGTTTGCGACCCTTGTTTGCTCTCTTGGCCGTTTCTTGATTCTTTTTCTCAAGGTGAAGCCTCATCTTCTCATGCAACTTCTTCATGGCCTCGGCTCGTTTGTTGCCATCTAAACTCAACACAACATCTTGAGATAAAGGGGATCTAAAGGGGTTAGGGGGTTAAAACCATAAACCACTTCAAAAGGTGACATGCCAATAATGTTATGAATGACTCTATTGTAAGCAAATTCAACCAATGGCAATTGATCTTCCCAAGATGCTAATTTTCCTTTAACCATGGCCCTAAGCATAGAACCCAAGGTCCTATTGACAACTTCGGTTTGGCCATCGGTTTGTGGGTGACAAGAGGTAGAAAACTGTTAGTCCCAAGTCGTCCCCACAATTCTTTCCAAAAGTGGCTAAGGAATTTTGGATCCCTATCGCTCACAATGGTTTTGGGAATACCATGCAACTTTACAACATGTTCAACAAACAAAGAGGCAACATGAGGAGCATCATCAACTTTATGACAAGCAATGAAATGAGCCATTTTAGAAAATCGATCAACCACAACAAAGATGCTATCTTTACCCCTTTTGGTTCTAGGCAAACCCAACACAAAATCCATCGAAATATCAAACCAAGGTTGTTGAGGGGTGGGGAGAGGGGTATACAAACCATGGGGAAGGAGTCTAGACTTGGCGCCGCGACATTCAATGCATTGGCCACAAATCTTAGCCACATCCCTCCGCATATGAGGCCAATAAAATTGCTCCTCAAGAATTCCCAAAGTCTTATCAATCCCAAAATGTCCCATCAATCCCCCATTGTGTGCCTCCCTCACAAATAATTCCCTCCAAGAGCTCATGGGCACACATAAACGCTTGTTTTTGAACAAGAAACCATCAAACCTAGAATAGGGAGTAGAAGACCTATCCCTAATCCACCTCTCCCTTTCCCACTCTTCGCAATCTAGAAAGATTTTGGCAAAGACGGGGTCCTCGGGATACAATGTCTTCAAGCTTTCAAAACCCATCAATTTGGAAGACAAGGTATTAATCAAAACATGTTTCCTTGATAGGGCATCCGCCACTACATTCTCCTTTCCCTTTTTGTATTGGATTACATAAGGGAAGGTTTCAAGGAATTCAACCCATTTAGCATGCCTTTTGTTCAACTTTCCTTGGGCCTTGAGATGTTTTAAAGACTCATGGTCGGTCCTAATCATAAACTCTTTAGGCCACAAGTAGTGTTGCCAATTACCCAAAGCTCTAATCAAAGCATACAATTCAAGATCATAGGTGGAGTAGTTCAACGTCGCACCCTTAAGCTTTTCACTAAAATAGGCAATGGGTTTTTGGTCTTGCATCAAAACGGCACCAATACCTACTTTGCATCAAAACGGCACCAAAGATTTTGTCAAAATCGGGTAATTGCAACAACGGTGCGGAGCTAAGCATTTGTTTTAGAGTTTCAAAAGCCTTTGCTTGCTCCACACCCCAAGAAAAAGGTCTATCCTTTCAGATTACCTCAGTCAAAGGAGCGGCTATGGTACTAAACCCCTTAACAAACCGTCTATAAAAACTAGCCAATCCATGAAAGCTTCTAACATCACCAATGGATTTAGGAATTGGCCAATTCTTAATAGCGTCTATTTTGGATTCATCAACCTCAACACCCCTTGAACTCACAACAAAACCCAAGAAAACAACTTCATCAACACAAAAAGAGCATTTAGCAACATTAGCATAAAGTTGTTCTTGTCTAAGCACTTCAAACACACATTTCAAGTGAAAAACATGCTTATCCATGGTTTTACTATACACCAAAATATCATCAAAGTAAACAACCACGAATTTGCCAATAAAAGGTTTCATGACATGATTCATCAAACGCATGAAAGTACTAGGAGCGTTAGTGAGACCAAAAGGCATCACCAACCATTCATATAGACCAAACTTGGTCTTGAATGCGGTTTTCCACTCATCTCCAGTGATACAATAACGGATACGCGGAAGCAACAAAATAACAAGGGAATTAAAGGATAGATAGATTGACACAAGAAAATGGAATTAAAAGCAACCTAAAGGTGTATCAAACCTAAAGACCTCAATTAATTAGCATAAACAAGCACCAACCTCTTAGGATGACCTCAAGGGAATTGAATTCCCAAGCAACCAATCCTCTCACAATCAAAGGTTCAACAAGAGCCATCCATGGCCTCTCTACAAGTTTCTCTCTCTAGAGACAACTCTCTCAAAAATCACTCATCTTTTCTTCAAATGTCAAAAGTCCCCTAATGAAATGAAAGACAATGTATTTATACTAACTAAATAATAGAAGACCCTATTATTACATAAATGCCATTAATGAGGCAAGGGCCTTGTTTGGCTAGTCTTGTGGAGATGGAAATCTTGAATTTGCGGATGTGGCCTCTTGCGTATAGCCTTCCTTGCTCGGTGGCCACTTTAATGCTGTTCCATCTCCCATCCGTCCTCTCCATGCTATCATCCAAACTTTGGCTCTACGAGACGGTCCTTTAAGTGTCCTTGAGGCAACTCGTCTTGCATCATTCTCCCCTTCTTGAAAAGGATTCGTCCTCGAATCTAAACCTTGAAAAACCATAAGGGAGACAAACAAAAACATACTCCTCAAGGATTGAGGGTTAGCACACAATGCAATAATCACATATTCATGCCAAGGATGAACAAACTTGTGGTACAACCACACATCTATGACAATCATGACTAACATTTGCACACATGAGGTATCAAGCAGTTGATTCCTCCAAGGTTCATGACATAAGGGAGTAATAAAACCAATGGGTTCAAAATACGAAGTATGCAACTCGACATTGGTTCTATTTGACATATAGCATAATGTCCAAACAAGAACACTCTCATTTTTCAAGCAAGGACTCCCCCAAGATAGTGCTTTCAAATCACACAAGGTGGCACCTGGATCAAATGGGACGAACATCCATCTAGCATGGTCAAAAACACAATCAGCTAGATCATAAGAGCCTTCTCCCACATAAGAAGCACTCCCTATATGCTCAAGAATGTCATCATATGCCAACAAGTAATAAAGGAATGTATCACGTAAAATAACTTCCTCATCAATATCACTCCCCAATGTAACCTCACCATACGGTTCAAGGACAAGATTATCCAAGGGGTTACTATGAAGTTGAACATGAAAGGAAGAATTTGCAATTTCTAGACAAGAATTACCTTCCTTTGTAACACTTTCCTTCCCCACAAATGGATCACAATTCCTCAAAGGAAGTTCTCCATCATGGGAAAGAGTGTCTTCATTCCATAGTGGGTTACATATCACATTATAGCCTCCAAAGGAAACTAAACGTTCAACATTACCAAACATCCCACTAGGTATTTCACTCTCAACAGTCATGTCATCCTCAAATAAAACATTATCCTTTACAAGAGAGTAATCCATGAATAATGAGGAGTCAAAGCATGTCTTTTCACTCTCAAAAGAACCAATGTCATCTTTCAATGCATTTTCGCTCACATGACTATCTACATGACACACATCACCACTACAAAGTTGGAGTCTTATCACATGACACTAAAGTACGATCAAGAGACTCATTTTGACACGAAACAAGCAAGGGTGAGATGTCATATTCTTTCAATTGACCAACTATATCAACATCATCACTAACTAGAGGTACATTAAGCACGTCACAAGGATCCTCAAGTAGTGAATTATCATTACAAACAAGTTGATCAACACAAGTTTCAACAATAGTTGGTAGTATGTCAATCTCGCAAGAATTACTAACATGGTGACCACATGACAAACTACCATTCAATTCGTAAGTGTCAACACTAGATAGACACAAATCGATCTTGCAAGAAGAATCAATTTTGTCATCTAAAGGATCAACTAGTGTTTGAGCACCTTTATTCGATAATGCACTATCATTCAAAGCACAAATGTCAACACTAGGTGGACACAAATCGGCCTTACAAGAAGGATAAATTCGGTCATCAATAGGATCAACTAGTGTGGGGACACTTTCAATAATGGCATTACCAATAGACGACAAAGAAGCTTTAGGCTTAACGCACGATAAGGTAACTTTCATACTTGACTCGGCATTAAAATCACACAAAGATATAGGAGTATAAGGATGAATGATCTTACCTTGATGTTCACGTAAGCTCCTTTGACAAATGGAAGGAATGGTTGGGGCCGCCGTCCTTGCCTTTAAGCATGGGGTTCTCTCAAAAGTGGTACCCTTCAAAGATTTATTTCTTCTCACATGAGGCTTGGGATATTGGCCTTTCAATATCCCTTTCATGTCCTCCCAAGTCTTGATTGGACTCCTCACTTGTCTCCCACAACATTTCACATACTCCCACTAGCTTCCTTAGCTAAGGTAGGCCATTTCACATAGGTATCTCGCACTTTTGTACTTGGACTCTTCTTAGAAAGTATGCATGGAAAGAGAAATTTTCCATTCTTGTCCACTACAAATCGATGCCACTCTTGCTCATATGGGATCTCATGCCTTTGAAACCAAGGGCCACCTAAACATACGTGACAAGTGATACAATAACGAATACGCGGAAGCAATAAATTAACAAGGAAAGTAAAGGATAGATAAATTGACACAAGAAAATGGAATTAAAAGCAACCTAAAGGTGTATCAAACCTAAAGACCTCAATTAATCAACATTAACAAGCACCAACCTCTTAGGATGACCTCAAGGGAATTGAATTCCCAAGCAACCAATCCTCTCACAATCAAAGGTTCAACAAGAGCCATCCATGGACTCTCTCATAAGTTTCTCTCTCTAGAGACAACTCTCAAAATCACTCATCCTTTCTTCCAAATGTCAAAAGTCCCCTAATGAAATGAAAGACAATGTATTTATACTAACTAAATAATAGAAGACCCTATTATTACATAAATGTCATTAATGAGGCAAGGGCCTTGTTTGGCTAGTCTTGTGGAGATGGAAATCTTGAATTTGCGGATGTGACCTCTTGCGTATAGCCTTCCTTACTCGGTGGCCACTTTAATGCTGTTCCATTTCCCATCCGTCCTCTCCATGCTATCAACCAAACTTTGGCTCTACGAGACGGTCCTTTAAGTGTCCTTGAGGCAACTCGTCTTGCATCATGTATCCATTGGAAGCACATCACACCAAACCTCCTCTTGGTACTCACCAAGTGAAATGAATACCATCACTCTCTTATCAACCCAATACCCTCCCTTGTCATAGTAAGGATTTCTCCTAATCACACAAGGTAGCCTTAACTCTTCAGCCGCACGAGGGGTGATGAAATTGGTGTAACAATCGTCATCAAGCACAAGGATTCCCTCTTTACCACAATGGTTCACCTTGGTCTCCATGAATCTCCTCTTTGGAACCACCTTCTTTTGCATAGGACGACTCCAACTAGTACTCACATTCCCACTCATGCCCCTTTGCTTCGGATAGGAAGTACTACAAGAAGAAGCATATGCATGCCCACTAGAAGTCCTTCCATAATCAACATTAGCACTTCCACTACCTCCATAGACATACCCTCCACGAGTCCTATTTGTATAAAGATTTTCACCATAAGACTTATAAGACACATGCGAAGGAGAGTCATACCTCGAGTCGTCTTCATCTTCATGATGTATAGCACAAGAATATTCTTCTTCATTATCTTCACCATGCGAATCACAACAAGGGTCTTCATCCCCATCTTCCTCGGGAGACACATGAGTACCACTCTCTGCACATTCTCCTTCAAAATAGTAATTCTCCCCTCGAATTTCCTCATAATCACCATTTCCTATATATGTCTCATATTCCCCATCGTCACACTCTTCATAGCTCCCATAGTCCTCCCCTTCATAACTACAACCATCATCGTCATAATAGTCATAATCGCCACCACATGAATCGGAATCCATGGAGAAGTACCTGCAAAGAACACTTAGCAAACACGTTAGTAGTAAAGAAACCTCACCACACTCGTGTTTACACTCGTTTGTGCTCGGCTAGCACCACTCAAATGAACTCACACACTCTTGCCTTTTACCACTCAAATGGATTGGTCGATGTTGATTCTCGATTGGATTCAGATTCGGTCGCTTGCAAGGTGCACAATTGTTACTCGAGATCGGAATGGATTCTTGTAGACTCAAGAAGAACGAGGACGACTCAATTAAAACAAACGCACTTGAGCCAAGAAATTAACAACGAAGCAAAAGCGAAGCAAAGCACGAAAGAATTGGCACGAAAGAAATGCGGACACAAGAACTAGCAAACACAAGTAGGAACAACTACTAAATGGCTACTAGTTAAGAGACACAAGAAAATGAAATGCAAAAATCGGGAAAATAACTAAAATTTCGGGCCCGGGTAGGTACCTGATAACTTGAAAACACGACCGGGAGCCCCCAATTGATCTAAGGTATCAATTTGAAATAACGGAAATTTTTAAATTTCTATACTCTTTTTTTTTTCCCTACCAAAGGATTAGGGACACAATACCATCAACTAAGGATCAAGAAATTTTTGTTTTTTGAGAAATGGAATCAAAGAGAATTAAAGTTGAAAAAACCTGAAATGCGCAACATGCGACAACGGTGCTTCACATGTGACTCGCATGTGCAACATGCGAGTGCGATGTGCGTTTCGCAGATGATGCAACCAAGGTGTCAACGCTCTGTCACAGGATGCGACATAAGATGCGACTCGCATGTTCAACATGCGATGGAATATGCGAGTCGCACATGCTGCCACCAAAATGCCAACTCTCTGTCATCAAGTGCGACACAACCTGCGACTCGCAGGTTCAACATGCAACTCGCATGTAGTGTCGCATATGGGCCAATTCGATTTTTTTTTTTTTTTTTTTTTTTTTTTGCAAAAATCAGAAATTTAGACTATGTATTTTTGATTTGTTTGTGTTGTTGGACTCACAAACACGTTTTCACAACTTTATTTGAACTTTTGGATCAAATGGCCCTTTGGAGAGTCTTCTTTCTTATGAAGATTTGAAGGTCTTCAAGAACACAAGAACACTTCAAAAATTCAACTACCCTCAAATCAACTCCAAATTGACTCAAATTTCGAATTTAAGTTCTCTTTAATGTAGAGAACAAAGCCCAATAGGTGAAACCTTCAACTTCACATTCTTCAACAAGACCCACTTTCAAGTTCTTGAAGTTTTGAAGCTCAACAATGGTGAAACACAAACCCTAACTCCAAATGGATTCGAAATTGAAGATTTAGACTCTAGAAACACTAAGAAACTCTAATCTAACACTAGATTCAACAAAATCAACAAGAAAATTCTTTTTTTTTTTTTTTGAATTTCATTTTTTTTTTTGTTGAATCAAAACCCAAGATTAGATTTGGTGGAACAAATCTAAACTAAGCTCTGATACCAATTGATACAATAACGGATACGCGGAAGCAATAAAATGACAAGGAAAGTAAATGATAGATAGATTGACACAAGAAAATGGAATTAAAAGCAACCTAAAGGTGTATCAAACCTAAAGACCTCAATTAATCAACATTAACAAGCACCAACCTCTTAGGATGACCTCAAGGGAATTGAATTCCCAAGCAACCAATCCTCTCACAATCAAAGGTTCAACAAGAGTCATCCATGGCCTCTCTCACAAGTTTCTCTCTCTGGAGACAACTCTCAAACTCACTCATCTATTTTCATAATTCATCCAAGTGTCAAAAGTCCCCTAATGAAATGAAAGACAATGTATTTATACTAACTAAATAATAGAAGACCCTATTATTACATAAATGCCATTAATGAGGCAAGGGCCTTGTGTGGCTAGTCTTGTGGAGATGGAAATCTTGAATTTGCGGATGTGGCCTCTTGCGTATAGCCTTCCTTGCTCGGTGGCCACTTTAATGCTGTTCCATCTCCCATCCGTCCTCTCCATGCTATCATCCAAACTTTGGCTCTACGAGACGGTCCTTTAAGTGTCCTTGAGGCAACTCGTCTTGCATCATTTAGTAGTTATTCCTACTTTGTGTTTACTAGTTCTTGTGTCCGCCTTTTCATTCGTGCTAATTCTTTTCGTGCTTTTCTTCATTTTTACCTCGTTGTTAATTTCTTGGCTCAAGTGCATTTATTTTGAATTGAGTCGTCCTCTTTCTTCGAGTCTAACAAGAATCCATTATGACCTCAAGTAACAATTGTGCACCTTGCAAGCAACCGAACCCAATCGAGAGTCAACATCGGCCAATCCATTTGAATGGTAAAAGGCAAGAGTGTGTGAGTTCATTTGAGTGGTGCTAGCCGAGCACAAATGAGTGTAAACACGAGTGTGGTGAGGTTTCTTTACTACTAACGTGTTTGCTAACTGTTCTTTGCAGGTACTTCTCCATGGATTCCGATTCATGTGGTGGCGATTATGATTGTTATGACGATGATAGTTGTAGTTCTGAAGGGGAGGACTATGGGAGCTATCAAGAGTGTGGTGATGGGGAAAATGAGAGCTATATGGGAAATGGTGATCATGAGGAAGTTCGGAGAGAGAATTACCATTTTGAAGGAGAATATGAAGAAAGTGGTACTCATGTGTCTCATGAGGAAGATCTAGATGAAGAAGAACCTTGCTATGATTCGTATGGTGAAGATAATGAAGCTGAAAATTCTTGTGCTATACATCATGAAGATGAAGAAGACTCGAGATATGACTCTCCTTCACACGTATCTTATTGGTCTTATGGGGGAAGTCCTTATACAAATAGGACTTGTGAAGGGTATGGCTATGAAGGTAGTGGGTCTGCTAATGTTGACTATGGAAAGTCTTCTAGTAGACATGCCTATGCTACGTCTTGTAGTACTTCCTATCCGAAGAAAAATGGCATGAGTGGGAATGTGAGTACTAGTTGGAGTCGTCCTATGCTAAAGAAGGTGGTTCCAAAGAGGCGATTCATGGAGACCAAAGTAATCCTTTATGGTAGAGAGAGAATTTTTGTGCTTGATGACGATTGTTACACCAACTTCATCACCCCTCGTGCGGTTGAAGAGTTAAGGTTACCTTGTGTGATTAGGCGAAATCCTTATTATGACGAGGGAGGGTATCGGGTTGATAGGAGAGTGATGATATTCATTTCACTTGGTGAGTACCAAGAGGAAGTTTGGTGTGATGTGCTTCCAATGGATACTTGTCACGTATGAGCAAGAGTGGCATAAGTATGTCATGGATGAAAGGAGGAAACCTCTATTTCCATACGTACTTTGTAGAATGAATCTAAGTATAAAAGTGCAAGAGCCCAATGTGAGATGGCCTATCTTGATTATGGAAACTAGAGGAGAAGAGTATGTGAAATGGGAGTTCATGATGGAAGAAATCTTTGCTAGTTACCCTTATTCCCAAGAAAGGAAGATGAAATTGGCTATTGGGACTTTTGAGAAGAAGCTTGCACATTATGGGGGGTACAAGAGGGGAGATCCAATCACTACTTGGGATGCAATAAAAGAGAGCTTGAGAGGCCATTATCCCGAACCACATGAAAAGGGGTATAGGAACAAAACCCCTTCCCAAGAGAAGAAGTCAAAAGGGAAGAAGCAAAGTCCCTCTTGTGAGATGCCACAAATTCAACATATTCCCTCACCTATAGAAACCCCAAGTGAGATTTGGGTGGCATCGAAAAGGAAGTGGTTGAAAGGAGGAACGGCGAACAAGACCATTAATTCACGTGGTCAAATGAGCTTCCCTTTGGTGTCTCAAAGCAAGGAAGATCCCCTACATGAGAATCAAGGTAAAATAACTTATCCTAATACTCTTACCTTGTTGAGTGATCTTAATGCCAATTTGAGTATGAAAGTTAGTTTACCTTGCATTGAGCCTAGTGAATCCTTGCCATGTCTTGATAATGTCATTGTTGAATGTGTCCCTACACTAGTTGATCCTATTGATGACCGAATTGATCCTTCTTGCAAGGTCGATTTTTGTCCACCTATTGTTGACTCTTATGCTTTGAATGATAGTGCATTATCGAATGCAGGTGCTCAAACACTAGTTGATCCTTTAGATGACCAAATTGATTCTTCTTGCAAGATCGATTTGTGTCCACCTAGTGTTGACACTTGTGAATTAAATGGTAGTACAATGTCATGTGGTCATCATGTTAGTAATTCTTGCGAGTTTGACATACTACCAACTAGTGTTGAAACTTATGTTGATCAACTTGCTTGTAATGATAATTCACTACTTGAGGATCCTTGTGATGCGTTTAATATAACTAGTGATAATGTTGATATAGTTGGTCAATTCAAAGAATGTGACATCTCTCCCTTGTTTGTTTCATGTCAAAATGGGTCTCTTGATCTTACTTTAGTGTCATGTGATAAGACTCCAATTTGTAGTGGTGATGTGTGTCATGTAGATAGTCATGTGAGCGAAAAGGCATTGAAAGATGACATTGGTTCTTTTGAGAGTGAAATGGCATGCTTTGAATCCTCATTGTTCAGTAATTACTCTCTTGTAAAGGATAATGTTTTATTTGAGGATGACATGACTATTGAGAGTGAAGTACCTAGGGGGATGTTTTGTAATGTTGAAAGTGTGGCCACTTTTGGTGACTACATGATATTTGAAAATCCACTATGGGATGATAACACTCTTCCCTATGATGGAGATCCTCCATTGAGGAATTCTGATCCACTTATGGGGAAAGAGTATTTTGCAAAGGAAGGTGATTCTTGTTTACAAATTGCTACTTCTTCATTGTGTGTTCTTACTCGTAGTAACATGCTAGATCTTGTTCTTAAACCTAATAGTGAGGCTACATTTGAGGACACCATAGATGAAGTTGTTTTGCGTGACACCTTTCTTTATTATCTTTTTGCATATGATGACATTCATAATCTTTTGGGTTGTGCATCTTATGGAGGGCGGGGTCCTATTGGGGTACTTAGTTGTTGCCTTGCCCGTGATATGTGGGTATCTTTTCCCTTTGACCTCGGCGAAGTCTTAACTTGGTGTGAGTGGTGTCATTTTGCAATTGAGGATCATTTGTATGTCCTGCCAACTTGGTGTCTTGAAACCCTTGGCTCTTTTAGAATATCCTCATTTTTTAATCTTTGGGTTAGCCAAGTTCTTAGTGCTCTACTTGAGAGCTTATGTTGCTTGAAAATGGTTGATACTTGGCTATATCACAAATTTGTGCTTACTTGGTATGGTGGTAGGTTAGTCCACCCTAACACTAACCCTCATCCTTTGAGGACTTGGTTTTTGTTTGTCTCCTTCATGGTTTTGCAAGATTTAGATTCGAGGACGAATCCTTTTCAAGAAGGGGAGAATGATACAAGATTGGCTCCATCGAGCTTCATGAAGATGGAGTCTTTGAAGATCGCGGGAGGTCCACATAGGATGGCCTTCAAGATATGGGAGATAGCTTGGATGGAAGGCTTTAAGAACGTCATATTCAAGATATGGAAGATAGCTTGGGAGGCTATTTGAAGAAGGAGGCTATGCATGCAAAAGGGGCTAGTACTTAAATGCAAGCCTTTTCAAGTTTCACTTCCATGGAAGACATCCAAACAAGGCCCTTACTTCATTAAGGGTATAATTGTAATAGAGCTAGTTGTCTTCCTTATTTTCTTAGTAGAAATAGTAGACTAAAATTTCAATACTTAGCTTTTGATGAATTATGAATATTTTGAGTGTTTTTAGGGTTATCTCTAGAGAGAGAAACTTGTGAGAGGCCTTTGGTAGGCTCTTGTTGAATCTTGTATTGTTGAGAGATTGGTTGCTTGGGAATTCAATTCCCTTGAGGTCAACTTAAGAATTTGGGGTTTCTTTTGATAATAATTTAGAGGTCTTAGTTTTATATAACTTTGGTTACTAAATTGAATCTTAAGTTGTGTCAAATTATCTATCTTTTCTTTTCCTTTGTTTATATCTTCGTAATTTCTCATTTCCGCATATACGTTCTTATATCAGTATGGTAGCTAGACTCGTTAGGAGGAGAGGAAAGGTGTGGTGAAGAGAAGGATTTGGTGCCAAGTCAAGCTAACCCCTCTAACTTTCTAGTTCTTTTAGTTGTCTTGTTCCTTTTGTAGGTACTTATGTGGATGGTCACCCCAAAGAGGACATGGACCCGATTTTCCAAGTTCCTTTGGAGGGTGAAGTAGTGCTACCCTCTTCCAAAAAGAAGGCCAAAACAAGGAACTTGATAACAACACGGTTAGCGGAAGACTTTAGAATTGAAAATTAGAAAGGGGGGAGGATTGATTCTTGAGAAAGAAGAACACAAGTTCAAGTATTTGATACTTAAAACGTTGTTTAATAGTGAAAGAAGGATTTGAATCAATTAAGAAGAAGAAGAAATGGAGGGAGGGAACTCAAACAAGGAATCTTACCATAGAAGAATCCGAGTTGCGGTTCAAAGTAGAACAAAAAGGGCATAACCCAAAAGAGAACCTCAAAGGTCTCCACAAGCACAAGGCTAATATTATTAATATTCAAACTTAGTTACAATGAAAGAGAAAACACCCCTTTATATAGGAGAAATGGTGGCTGCCACCCTAAAGAAAATAAAGTTGGTCAAACTAAATTAATTAAGGTGCAATTTCCAAGCTGCATAGAAGACCACCAATTCTTTGTTCCAAAGTGCATAGAAGACCTCCAAACATTTGTTCCAATGTGCATAGAAGACCACCAACACTTTGTTCAATAAAAACATTAAATGTAGTCAACATAGCATTAAATGATCTTCTAGAAACATAAGTATGGGCTGCTGAACTTGTTCCTTCTTTGGGCATGTTTTGGGCCATAATCCAACTCATCTTGGTCTTCAATTTGGGCCTCCAATTAGTATTAAGACTTTCCCTAAAGATCTCCTTTGGGCTGGAGCTATTCCTCCATTACATGACATGTCATTACCAAATGAAGCCCATTAAAGCATCTTGATATTTTTTAGTCTTCAACGAAAATTAAGCTTCCTTGGTTGCTATCATTCTCCCCCTCTTATAGAAGATTCGTCCCGAATCTTGGTGGTGACCTTTTTTGCTCCTTAATGCATCAAGCCTCCATGGTTGCTATCATTCTCCCCCTCTTAAAGAAGATTCGTCCTCGAATCTTGACATTGACCTGCAACCAACATGATAATCACAATAAGTAGGGAGCAAACAAAGGAAACAAAACAAGCATTTGGTAAAAACAACACAAGGTAGTGACCATGCAACCACTTAACCCACTTAGTTCTTTTATGCACAAACACCCCTTTTAAATATCCAAGCATTACATCATCTAATAGAACAATGTAATTTCCAACACAAGAACTAAAAACACAATTCATAAGCTCTTTAAACAGTAGAGGATCATTAGCCAGACCAAAAGCATATGAATACCAAGAAAACATACCATATTTTCTCTTTCTAAGCAACTTAACCTCACCATTCAATATACCATGGTCATGATATGGATCAAAAGTTATTTTCTTGTGAAGTGGCTTGGAATGAACCTGCAAATAAGGATCTAGAAAACAAGATAAAGATATTGTGAAGTTGAAAACATGTGAGCACTTGTCCTTTTCCACACTTGAGCTACTACATTCTGCACCTAGCTCAACTTTCTCAATATCTACGGCACCAAAAGCTTCATGTGTCTCAATGTCTTTATTGGAAACTTCATCACCTTTGCTTCCTTCATTGGAATCCCAAAGTGGACAAAAATGTACAGTAAACTCATGTTTAGTATCATCCCACAATGGGTTATCCCACACTTTAAAACCTTGACCCATGAGATTGTCTTCTTCAAGTGAGCTGTCATCATCCTTTACACAAAGTTCATCCTCAATGTTCTGCATGAAAGGAGATAAAAGACTAAAACAAGAAAGAGTTAGTTTATTAGCATATGAACAAGATTCATCCAATCAAATTCTCTTGGATTTGTTCACTCAACTTATCTCGTTTCCCACTTTCACCACATTGTGGCAGACTGTTCACGTGAGAAGAACAACCAAAAAAGTTATGTTCACTCTCAATTTGAGTTATATCTTCACCTAAAACCCTTGATTCAACAAATTGTGGTACAAGTTCAGTTTTGTTTGCATCTACAAATAGATCATCGATAAGGTCTGCCACATGAGATCATCAAGCTCAACTTTGTCTTCTACTTGCAATTGTTTCCACAAATCATCAGCCTTTGCTACTTTCAAATCCCATTTGAAGCTAGATTCTTCCTTCAATTGTTGTTCCAACACTTCAATGGGTTCTTCTTCAACAACCTGCACATTTGGAGCACAAATACTAGAAAAAGAATGATTTAAAAGGTTAGAGCTTGAACAAGATCCTTTCACACTTATGCACTCTTTTCTTTTAAGCACTTCTTTTCTATCATCTCTCAAGTGCTTTTGTTCACCCTCTATTTTACCTCCCAAACGCACTTCACTCGATTCTGTCCACTCATTTCCAGTTCTTGACAACTCACTCTCTTCATTCATCACTTCCTCTACTTTTTCCTCTCTTGAGTTGTCAAGTTTCTCGCCCTTACTTCTCTCTTTCTTTTGTCGCTCATCCTCACTTTTGTTTGAATTGAAAAAGGATTCAACTGATGAAGAAACACTCCCTTGCTTTCCTTGGAAGAATATGTTATTTGAAGTATCATAAGCACCCACATACTTGCCAAGAATTCCTCTACTATCTTTTGAAGGACTTCTAACATCAACTCTGATTTTTGATTTTCTACAAGCACTTGATGTGTCCCTTTGGTCCTTCTTTTCATACGCCTTGTGCTTCAACTCCCCCTCATTAGATGAAGGATAGTTTGAAGATGTTTTTTTGGAATTATTTTGTTTCTTCTTTCTTTCATCCCACTCATCATTTGCTTTCTTCATTGCTTCATAGAGTTTTCGTAACCAGTAAAAGTCATTTTCATCTCTTTCTTTTAATATTTTATCTTCTTCCTTTCTTTCGGTATCCATGGATGTAGCCACAACCTCCCAAAGACCTGCAAATTGCTTAACTACAAACAAAAAATTGTTAGAAGTAAAAGGACCTCACCAAAAGAATCACACCCTTACATCACTCAAGTAGTGACTCTCAACACTCGTGTATCACACAAGTAGGCTTTTACCCTCAAAGAATCTCACCACTCTCGCCTTTTACCACTCAAGGGATGCTCCTCGAAGTTCTTCAATAAACCAGCAACTCAAACACCTCAAAGTAAGTTCGAAAGCTTGGTTCAAGAATGGAGTTTATAAACAAAGAAAAGGACAACAAAAACTTAAACTGACAGGAAACAAGAAATACACAATGAAAATAGAGAGAGAAAAAAACACGGAACAAATTAGCACGAAACAAAGAAATAGACACAAAATTACTAGACAACTCTAAGTATGGACAAATACTTCAAATATCTAGTAAAAGAACATAAAGAAAACCAAATGCAAGAAATAAACACTTTCAAGAAAATATTTAGAACATATCAATGAGTTTGGATACAAATGTATTGTAATGATCTTGCACTCCTCAATGTGACTTTTGAGCTCCTTGATGAGTTTTAGTCAAAGAATCTTTAAAACTAATGGGATTTTCAAGAGATAACAACCACAATGGGTTTCCCAATAATTTAAAGTCAACAAATCACAAGATAAAGGATTGAAGAAATCAAGAATAAGTAAAGAAAACTTAGAGAGTACTGTTCACGGCACTGTCCACTTGAGCAGTTTTTTTTTTCTAACTTTTTTTTTGCTACTGTTCACGTGCTACAGTATTTTTTCAGTTTTTTTTTTTTTGGTATTTAGAATCCAAATCAATAGGTCGGGTGAGTATAGGAATACTCAACCATCCAAAGCTCTGATACCACTTGATAACAACACGGTTAGCGGAAGACTTTAGAATTGAAAATTAGAAAGGGGGAAGGATTGATTCTTGAGAAAGAAGAACACAGGTTCAAGTATTTGATACTTAAAACGTTGTTTAATAGTTCAAAAGAAGGATTTGAATCAATTAAGAAGAAGAAGAAATGGAGGGAGGGAACTCAAACAAGGAATCTTACCATCGAAGAATCCGAGTTGCGGTTCAAAGTAGAACAAAAAGGGCATAACCCAAAAGAGAACCTCAAAGGTCTCCACAAGCACAAGGCTAATATTATTAATATTCAAACTTAGTTACAATGAAAGAGAAAACACCCCTTTATATAGGAGAAATGGTGGCTGCCACCCTAAAGAAAATAAAGTTGGTCAAACTAAATTAATTAAGGTGCAATTTCCAAGCTGCATAGAAGACCACCAATTCTTTGTTCCAAAGTGCATAGAAGACCACCAAACATTTGTTCCAATGTGCATAGAAGACCACCAACACTTTGTTCAATAAAAACATTAAATGTAGTCAACATAGCATTAAATGATCTTCTAGAAGCATAAGTATGGGTTGCTGAACTTGTTCCTTCTTTGGGCATGTTTTGGGCCATAATCCAACTCATCTTGGTCTTCAATTTGGGCCTCCAATTAGTATTAAGACTTTCCCTAAAGATCTCCTTTGGGCTGGAGCTATTCCTCTATTACATGACATGTAACCAAATGAATCCCATTAAAGCATCTTGATATTTTTTAGTCTTCAACGAAAATTAAGCTTCCTTGGTTGCTATCATTCTCCCCCTCTTATAGAAGATTCGTCTCGAATCTTGGTGGTGACCTTTTTTGCTCCTTAATGCATTTGAGCCTCCATGGTTGCTATCACTTCCCAAGAAGGTTCTACCATAATTTGGACCAAGTGTAAGATGTAAAGTAAGGTCATGCCAACCTAGAGCCCAACTCTCTACACTAGTCTCCTCAAACAATGGTTTCACTACTAAGACATAACAAAAGGACACTACACCAGGATCATAAACAAAGATATTCCTCAAGTCATGGTCTACACATCCCTCTTGCAAACCCATCATAAACTTAAGCAACAATATACAAAGGGTTTCATGAGCAAAGAGGTCATAAGGAAAGGTATCACACAAGATATTGTTAGCAATTTGTAGCCAAGTTTTACCCTCATTTTCAAGATAATCCATTTTAGCAATCAAGTCAAATTCCCTCAAAAGGAGGTTTTTCTCACTAAGAAATGGATCATCATACCATAGTGGTTCTTTAGTGACATTGTGATTCCCAAGAATGGCTTCATTTTCAACGTCACCAAACACAAAGCCATGCATTTCACAATCATCCACTATGTCACTATCAATCAAATTATCATCCTTGAAGAGAGTAGGTTCAATCACAAGATCACATTCAAAATAAGGAAGTTCACTCTCAATAGGATCAATATCAACACAAGTGCTATGACTAGATGGACACAATTTACTCTTGCAAGAATAGTCAATATAGTCATCAAAAGGATCAACTAGTGTGTAGGCACTTTTCACCAAGACATCATCAATTAACAAAGGGTCAATAATTCCCACACAAGGCAAAAACTTTACCTCTACTCAATTGTTCATCAAGCACAAAGTGATCCACATTTGCTAAAGTAAAAGGGTGAGCTTTGTTACCTTTTTATTGAAGCACATCACCTTTGTCAATTTGGTCAAGTTCTGATAGCAACAATGGAGGCTTGATGCATTAAGGAGCAAAAAAGGTCACCACCAAGATTCGGGACGAATCTTCTATAAGAGGGGGAGAATGATAGCAACCAAGGAAGCTTAATTTTCGTTGAAGACTAAAAAATATCAAGATGCTTTAATGGGCTTCATTTGGTAATGACATGTCATGTAATGGAGGAATAGCTCCAGCCCAAAGGAGATCTTTAGGGAAAGTCTTAATACTAATTGGAGGCCCAAATTGAAGACCAAGATGAGTTGGATTATGGCCCAAAACATGCCCAATGAAGGAACAAGTTCAGCAGCCCATACTTATGTTTCTAGAAGATCATTTAATGCTATGTTGACTACATTTAATGTTTTTATTGAACAAAGTGTTGGTGGTCTTCTATGCGCATTGGAACAAATGTTTGGTGGTCTTCTATGCACTTTGGAACAAAGAATTGGTGGTCTTCTATGCAGCTTGGAAATTGCACCTTAATTAATTTAGTTTGACCAACTTTATTTTCTTTAGGGTGGCAGCCACCATTTCTCCTATATAAAGGGGTGTTTTCTCTTTCATTGTAACTAAGTTTGAATATTAATAATATTAGCCTTGTGCTTGTGGAGACCTTTGAGGTTCTCTTTTGGGTTATGCCCTTTTTGTTCTACTTTGAACCGCAACTCGGATTCTTCGATGGTAAGATTCCTTGTTTGAGTTCCCTCCCTCCATTTCTTCTTCTTCTTAATTGATTCAAATCCATCTTTCACTATTAAACAACGTTTTAAGTATCAAATACTTGAACTTGTGTTCTTCTTTCTCAAGAATCAATCCTTCCCCCTTTCTAATTTTCAATTCTAAAGTCTTCCGCTAACCGTGTTGTTATCAAGAATTTGGGCCTCCAATTAGTATTAAGACTTTCCCTAAAGATCTCCTTTGGGCTGGAGCTATTCCTCCATTACATGACATGTCATTACCAAATGAAGCCCATTGAAGCATCTTGATATTTTTTAGTCTTCAACGAAAATTAAGCTTCCTTGGTTGCTATCATTCTCCCCGTCTTATAGAAGATTCGTCCCGAATCTTGGTGGTGACCTTTTTTGCTCCTTAATGCATTTGAGCCTCCATGGTTGCTATCAGGAAGTGAGGAATTAATGTGCTTTATCTCTTTGGGGGCTCAATGTGGCATCCTTTGTTCCCTATTCTAATAGCATTAGTTCCTTCATATTACCCTTATTTCTTGAATTTTGGGGAAATCACGTTGTTGAAATCCCATGTATGCACTCTCTATGCATGATTACTATTGATGTGTGGTTGTACCACAAATTTGTTCATCCTTGGCATGACTATGTGGTTATCATTGTGTGTGCTAACCCTCAATCCTTGAGGAGTATGTTTTCTTACATCTTCCTTTGGCTTTTTCAAGGTTCGGATTTGAGGACGAATCCTTTTCAAGAATGGGAGGATGATATGACCCTACTAGGCACACTTAACTTGAAGGCTTACATTGAAGAACAAGGCATGAGACTCCAATCCATTCAAGCTAGGAGGATGACCAAAGGAGCATTGGAGACCCATGGAGAGGCATACAAGCCCCATAAGAAGGCCTATGAAGTATAGAAAGTAGCTTGGAGAGGAATGGAAGAAGAAGCTACAAGAAAGAAGGCCAACACTCAAAGTGGCTAGAGTCGCAAAGGGATAGAAATGCAAATGTCGCTAAACGTGCAAAAGAAGGATGTTACACCCCGGAAAGTTTGTGTCACCAAGACTGTCGGCGTCTTAGTATGAGCTCAAGAGAGAGCAGAGTTATACAAGAATTAGGGATGAAGATTGTATTATCTGCGTATAAGAGTATTCATGTGACATTTGGAGATCGTATGGAATAAATCAGTTAACAAGTTACCTGATAATAGCCCTCGTAACCATAAGTTAAGGTGGGGCCCACATGTCGGGATTTTATAAAAGACATATGAAGAGATATATGGGTAGTACATGTGAAGTTGAGCAAGTCCTAAGAAGGACCCATAAGCCAAATATGGACATAATCCCTCCAAAAGGACGATTTAAGGAAACGTTTTCGGATGATCTGACTTGGAGGGGCAAAAATGGCATTATAAGTTTGCAATTTGGGAAAACTCCCAGAAATAAAAGTTGTAGATAATTGAAAGAGATTTCCAACCATAGGTCGTGGGCCCTCACACTATATCGGAATCAAAATTTATGGCCATTTTAAGAACAAGACCCTAAGCTGCCTAAGTGGATCCGCGGGCCCCACATGGGAAGGTCGGTGAACCCGACCTAGGAGGGGGGTATAAATACCCCCATCAACCCCATTCTTTCAGCAAATTAACATTCCAAAAGTTCCTAGAATCCTCTCAAAACATCTCCCAAACATTATAGTCCGATAAATCAAGAAATTGACAAGATTACGCCAAACTAGTCCGTGAAAAGTGATTGTTCTTGCTTCTACTTAAGCTTGGTGTTGGAAAAGGTTGACGTGGCTGAGTTTTTTTTCAAGTATAAGGTATGTTATTTATCCCATCTTTTATGTTGAGTTTATTTGAAGGTCTAGCAAGCCTTAAAAATAAAAATAAATAGTTATGGAGAAAAGGTCATAAAGTGTTGTGTTGTAGTTGTCGTGTTTATGGGCTGTTTTGAACATGTTGTGGCCATGTGGATGGACTGATTTATGCATATAAAAACGGTATCTAACATTGTTGGTGTGTTGGTGGGACTATACTCCTCGATTGGGAAGGAAGAAAGTGCATATTGTTGTTGTATGTTGAAAAACGTCGTGTGGGATGTTTATGGAATATGTTGGTACGAATAATAGTGTTGTTGATGTTGGTATTATTGTTGTTTTTGATTGGTTGCTGAATTGTAATTTCGGGCTAGGCATATAAACAGGGGAGATGCTGCCCGATTTTCGGCAGAATATAGAATAGTAAAAATTTGAAACTCGGAATAAGTGTGGGATATGGAGACTAATGTAGTGCTAATCCTCTCGAATGTAGATTTACGAGCTCGAACGAATGAGCGTAGCTAATAGGAGGTTGAACAGGTATGTAAGGCTAACCCTTCTTTCTCTTGGCATGTCTTAGATGTAAGTGATGAATGATATGAACTTTGGGGTAACTCTATTCATAGGTTCCGAATGTGATTCATGATTCTTGTGCCATTCATTCTATATGTACTCCATATGATTCCATTCCTAGACGAGTAAGGTCTAAATGTTCCTTGTGAGGGTTTATTGATATTGTACTCCTATTCTGTTCCGAAGGGAACACCCATAAGGTGCCAGTTGAGTTGTGTATATGGTTTTACTAATGATTTCGAGAAAATTAGTTTTATACTAAAGGAAACATAAAGTTAGACTTTCAAAACCACTCCGAAGGGGGTGCGAGATTTTACTATTTAGACTTTCAAAACCACTCCGAAGGGGGTGCGAGATTTACTATTTAGACTTTCAAAACCAGCCCGAAGGGGCCATCATTATTATTAAGCCGGAAGCGGCTGCCCGAAGGGGCCATCATCATTATTAAGCCGGAAGCGGCTGCCCGAAGGGGCCATCATTATTATTAAGCCGGAAGCGGCTGCCCGAAGGGGCCATCATCATTATTAAGCCGGAAGCGGCTGCCCGAAGGGGCTATCATTGTTATTGAGCCGGAAGCGGCTGCTCGAAGGGGCCATTATTACTATGCCAGAAGCGGCCGTCCGAAGGGACCATTTTGTTAACATGTCGGAAGCGGCACGTGTTTTAGATTGCATTATTTACTTAAAGAATGTTGGTTGGATTGCATTATTTACTTAAAGATTGTTTTGAGACCTCGTGTATACATTTATGTTTCTTCCAGCGAAGGCTGCAGGTATTGAGTCTGATTGTGATTTCTTCTCTCCTAAATCAAGTTATGGTTATGATTTGTTACCACCTTACATACTCAGTACATTGTCCGTACTGACGTCCTTTTGCCTGGGGACGCTGCGTTCATGCCCGCAGCCCCAGATTGTTTGGCAGGTTGAGTATACAACTAGGATGCTCTGACATCTGCTAGGATTGGCAAGTTCCACCTCATCCTGGATTTGTGCTGAGTCATGTCTAGATATGCGTGATTATGGGTATGTTAGGGCCCTGTCCTGACTCATAATGTTCAGTTCACTTCTTACAGACTTCTGCAGACAGTGTCCTGTGGTATGTTTGTCGAGATGTCGACAAAATGATGTCAGGCGAATCATTTGTAGATTTTAAAAGAGTATGTATTTTATATGATTTCAATTGGTTTAAAATACTTAATTGATTGAAAGTTTTCATAATCATTATAAAGATAATGATCTCTAGTTGGAAAAGTTTCATGTTTTTAAAAGTTTTTTAAATGACAGGTTTTGATAGAGTCTAAGGGTTCGCTCGACTCTGATGAGAGTCAGGTGCTCGTCATGCCCTATCAGGACTGGGTGTGACAAAGTGCTATCAGAGCAGTTCGTCCTAGGGGTTGTCTGCAAAGTCGTGTCCAGTAGAGTCCTGTTTATGGTGTGAAGCGCGCCATATTTATAAACAGGAGGCTACGGGGCATCTAGGGTGGTTACTCTTCTTTCACATCTAAGATCGTGCGATAGAGCCAAGTCATAGGAAATGAGATTCCTTATACTAACCTTTGATCTCAGCAGAAGCGCAGTATCGACGGGAGAAAGTGTGTGATGACATGGGAAGTCACAGAGGTAAGTCACTTCGTTGAGGCTACGTTATCAGAATATATATATATATATATATATAAAAATGGATCGGTTGACATAGAGGTAAGTCGGTGTAAGAACAAGTAGAGGAATTGATTAAATGTATCTCTTGATGATGAGTTCAGTCATAAATTTTTGAACGGGACAAAGGTAAGCAATGGCACGAAAGATGTATGTCGGGTAAGGTAAGAATATTGCATGTATGATTGAGATGGAAGGCTAAAGAATGAAAAGGGAAGGTAAACAAGAAGGTATAATAAGGAAGATTGCTAAAGGATCAGGTACATCTCGAGGTGTGATATATGAGGTAAGTTTTGATATCTTTGTTCTTTTACCGGAAATTGGGAGCCCTGTGTGGCATTGTGCTGTTAGTTTACCGCAAGACAGGTTGAAAGTATTGCACAAAGAAAGCTATGCCGAAATTTTTATAAGATCTGATACAATATTAAAAATGAAAATAGAATTAAAATGCAAGAAAAGAAAAGATAAATAATTTGACACAACTTAAGATTCAATTTAGCAGCCAAAGTTATATAAAACTAAGACCTCTAAATTATCATCAAAAGAAACACCAAATTCTTAGGATGACCAAGAGGGATTAGAATCCCTAATAACCTATCCTCTCAACAAAACACCCAATCCAAGGCTAAACAATCACTCAACTCTCAAGAGTTAAAATATCCAAATATCAAGTAATAATCAAAATAGTCTAAGTCTTCTAAATGAAAGAAACTACTATTTATACTAAGGCTCAAAAGAAGACAACTACACTATTACACTTTTACCCTTAATGAAGTAAGGGCCTTGTTTGGGTGTCTTCTTTTGGGAAAAGAACTTGAAATTGCAAATCTTCAAGTAATAGCCACATTGCAAGCATGACCATCTTCATCCCTCTTCTCCAAACCATCCTTCCAAGCAATCTTCCACACTTGAGATCCTTGGTATGGGCGCTAATGCATGCTCACAAGTGCCTATCTTCATGTGCAACCCTTGTGATGTTTGGGGTTCCTTGACTTGATTCCACATAGGTGATCTTGGGGCAACTAGGATTGTATCATTCTCCCCATCTTGAAAGGAATTTGTCCTCAAATTTAAGGGATCACCTACACACATCCAACAAGAAGACAACATGCCTCCACTACAAAATTCATTAGTACTAGAGAGATCCGCTAGGATCACCCCACAATGACAATCATCATAAGCAAACAAGTAGTAGAGGAAAGTGTCTCTTAGCTCAAATTCAATTGTAAAATCCCCATTGGGCACATATGACTTTTGGTCATCATAAGAGACTTCACATGCAAACAATTTAGCAAGAAAAGTATCTACCAAAACAATACCATCAACATAGCTATCATCGAGATCACTCACAACATCAAAGTCAAGCTTATCAATTGACCTACTCAAGGATGATACTCTTAGCATGAAGATAATCTTCCTCGCCAGCGTTCTCATCGGGCAATGGATCACTTGAAAAACAACAAGCATGAATATCATCATCATAAATGGGAGGAGAATCATACAAGGACTCACTATCAATGCCAACATTGCAAGAATAATCTTTAGTTGGGGTTCGCAAATAATCGAGCAAATCAAATTCTTCCTCAACCAAAGGATCATCATTTGTTAAGAGATAGGTCCACATCAACTAGGGAATAGTTAGCAACACCTTCATCACAACCTATGTTCTTAATGACATTCATGAAATAGAATAAAGAATGAAATTTTATCAGCTATCTTTCCTTTCAAGAAAATTACTCTTTCTTCTCTTGCCGGCACATGACATTGCACTTGCATTCTTCAAACTCAACTCAAAGTTACTTGTACCACTAGAAATCATGCCTTTACAAGAAGAGGAATCAAGACAACTACGTTCGCTTTGGTTAACAATGCAAGAAGACGAATTACCAAGGTTACACAAGGACAAGCCACCACTCACATTCAAGGTCTCAACAATACTACCATTCTCTTCACACATGTCAAAACTAGATGGACACAAATTAATCTTGCGAAAAGATTCAATTCGGTCAACAAAAGGATCAACTAGTGTATGATCACTTTCATTAACAACATCATGAACACTTGACGTATTAGGGATAAATAACTTACCTTGATGCTCAAGAAAAAAATCTTCTTCCATGGGCTCACTTCTTTCCTCCAAGTATGGAAGTTCTTCACATGAGGACTCTTTTAGCAATTCTTTTCTTTGGGAACCTACAAAAGTGTCTACCCAATGTGGTATGGTACGCTCCCCTTCTTGAGGCACGTTCACACATGTTAACACCTTTCTTGCCAAGTAAAGTGGAACAGTGATATCACCATCATCTTGTTCTTCATTACTCCCAAGTTCATCATTCTCATGATTACCCTCGTCATCTCGTTCCTCACATTCTCCCTTATCGTGGCCACAAGTGTCTCTCAAAATAAAGGTTCGTCGATTAGGGCACTCACTGGCTTTATGACCAAAGCCATGACATTTAAAACATTAGATGGGAGCCTTCGTACCTCCTTCCTTTGGGGCGAACTTTGGAGGTTGTTTATCAACTTGCTTCTCAATTTGAGCGTTCTTTTCAAAGGGGTTCTTGATTTCCTGCATGGTGCCTTTACTCTTTTGCCAATTTGAGGAAGAAGTTCCTCCTTCTTTGTTATTGATCCATGAACTCACATAGCCCCTCGACTTATTGATTTTGTCTTCCTTGAGACCCTCCTCTATCTCAATAGCCGCTTGAAGGGTTTCTTCAATTCTCCCATAGTTGTGGAGTCTCATTTGGGAGACAATGTCACCATTTAACCCGGCTCGGAACCGAGTCATAGCATTTAACTCATCCTCGTCAAAGTCTATTCTCATCTTGACAATTTGGAACTCATCATAGTATTCTTCCACACTCTTTTTGTTTTGCCTTAAGGTATATACCTTCTTGAGTTGTTCTTGTTTGTAGCATTCGGTGACATACTTACGCCGCATGGCATCCTTCAATTCATCCCAAGTAGGTGTGGGTGGGAGTCCAATAATTCTTCTTGCTTTCACTTGAGTTTCCCACCATGTGGAGGCATAGCCTTCGAATTGAGAAATGGTGTAAGAAGCCTTTTTCACCTCGGACATGTCGTTCGTCAAGAAGATTCTATCACAATGCATCACCCAATCAAGGAATGTA
Source organism: Lycium barbarum (assembly GCF_019175385.1). Classification (NCBI taxonomy): domain Eukaryota; kingdom Viridiplantae; phylum Streptophyta; class Magnoliopsida; order Solanales; family Solanaceae; genus Lycium; species Lycium barbarum. The sequence continues at coordinate 67,504,218 of NC_083345.1, forward strand.
TCGGGATCACTACTTCCTTTGAAGGTTGGGAGAGTAACCTTAATGGAATTGAGACTCGTGTCTCGCCCTCCTCCATAACCGTGATTCCCATTGAAATCTCCATCGTCATCATAACCTTGATGGTCGTGCCTTCACGAGCTTGGTACCCTCTTTGCCTACCCATGTGAGGGTTAGGACCATGCCTTCCACCCCTCCCTCGATAACCTCCTTGTTCTTGCCCTCGTTGCCTCCAACCTTGGTCTCCATATCGTTCGTGCTCGAGTATAGTTTCTTCTATCTCATCGTCATTTGGTTGTTGGATGTTTGGATGGTGTTGGGGTGGCATAGGTGCATTTAGGCGCGGATCATTTGGGGGTGGATCATTTGGATGTGGATCATTTGGAGTTTGATCTTGTTGGGGTGGATTGTTCCGTTGGCCTAGGGGAATGTTGTTTGGTGGAGTAAGGGTTGTGTTTTGAGGGGGGTGTTTTGGGGAGTGGGGTTATATAGATGATGGAAGGTGCCGGGTGACAATGTAAGTGAAGTGCTTCGAGTAGCTCCACTTGTGCCTCCTTGGTATTGCACTCGGGGTGAATACGCGACCTCCCTACTACCTCCTTCAATTGCTTCCACCCTACTTCCCAAGTTTTCCATTCGACCATCCATGTTTTTCATTCGACCACCCATACTATCCACCTTATCGTTCAAGGCTTGTAAGGCCCTCATTACATCAACTAGTGTGAGTTCCCCGGTGCGAACTCGAGTTTCATCCTCCGTAGCCATGGTACCTATTAAGACACTCAACAAAACAAGCAAAGACGTTATAATAGTAAAATCAACTCACAATCGCTCAAGTATGCGGAGGATTGCCTCACAAATTGCTTCCGCCAAAGATTGTGTGCTTGTTAATGTCGACTAGTCACAAGGGTTCAAATTCTACTCTTGGTCGGAATAGATTCTTGTTAGACTAAGAAAGACGGAGGACGGATACGCGGAAACGAGAAAGTAAGAAGATAAACAAAAGGGAAAGAAAAGATAGATAATTTGACACAACTTAAGATTCAATTTAGCAACCAAAGTTATATAAAACTAAGACCTCTAAATTATCATCAAAAGAAACACCAAATTCTTAAGGTGACCTCAAGGGAAACAAAGTCCCAAGCAACCGACCTTCTCAACAAAGAATTCAACCAAAAGCTTCAACAAGCTCTCATCTCTCATGCTCCCAATGGAGTCTTACAATTTCACAATTTCAATATTTCATATCATAAAAGTCCCTTTTAATGAAATAAACTAAGATAGTATTTATACTAGATAGAAAAGGAAGACTACTATGGCTATTACAATAATACCCTTAATGAAGTAAGGGCCTTGTTTGGTTAGTAGTCTTCTCAAAAGATGAGAAAGGCCTTCTTCTCCCTACTTCATCCAAATGAGGCCTATACTTCCATTTTAGCATATTCTTGAGCTTCTTGACTTCAATCCAAGCACCTAGTAAGTCTCCAAAGACGTGATCCGTAGCTCGACTTGAAATGGATATTCTTGATGAAGCTCGGCTTGTATCATATTGATACAATAACGGATACGCGGAAACGAGAAAGTAAGAAGATAAACAAAAGGGAAAGAAAAGATAGATAATTTGACACAACTTAAGATTCAATTTAGCAACCAAAGTTATATAAAACTAAGACCTCTAAATTATCATCAAAAAGAAACACCAAATTCTTAAGGTGACCTCAAGGGAAACAAAGTCCCAAGCAACCGACCTTCTCAACAAAGCTCTCATCTCTCATGCTCCCAATGGAGTCTTACAATTTCACAATTTCAATATTTCATATCATAAGAGTCCCTTTTAATGAAATAAACTAAGATAGTATTTATACTAGATAGAAAAGGAAGACTACTATGGCTATTACAATAATACCCTTAATCTTAGTAAGGGCCTTGTTTGGTTAGTAGTCTTTTCAAAAGATGAGAAAGGCCTTCTTCTCCCTACTTCATCCAAATGAGGCCTATACTTCCATTTTAGCATATTCTTGAGCTTCTTGCCTTCAATCCAAGCACCTAGTAAGTCTCCAAAGACGTGATCCGTAGCTCGACTTAAAATGGATATTCTTGATGAAGCTCGGCTTGTATCATTCTCCCCTTCTTGAAAAGGATTCGTCTTCGAATCTAAACCTTGCAAAACCATAGGGAAGACAAGAAACAACAAGGTCCTCAAAGGATGAGGGTTAGTGTTAGAGTAGCCTACTCTACGAACTTGCCAAATATGCACACACTTGTGATATAACCAAGTATCAACCATGATTAAGAAGAACAAGCTCTCATTTAGAGCACTAAGAACTTGGTTATCGCAAAGAACATGAAATGAATATATCATAGAGGAACCAATGGTTTCAAAATACCGAAAAGGCAATACCACATTGATTCTACTAGACATGGCACACAAATTTGAAATATCACCGGGGTCGAACGGGAAGAATATCCACACATCGTGGCCAAGAGAACGACTATCTACCCCATTAGACCCCCTCCCAACATAAGATGCACCCCTAACACAAGCATGAATATCATCATATGCGAATAGATAGTAAAGAAAGGTTTCACACAAAAAACTTCATCTATGGTGTCCTCACATGTAGCTTCACTATTAAATTCAAGTACATGCTCAATCATACTACTAAGACTCGGAACACACAAGGAAGAGTTAATAATTTGCAAGCAAGTATCACCTCTCTTTTCAAAACACTCTTTCCCCACAAGTGTATTATCATTTCCCAAGGGAAGTTTTCTATCATAGGGAAGAGTGTCACCATTCCATAGTGGATTTTCAAATACCATGTAGTCCCCCAAAGTGGCTACATTTTCAACATTACAATACATTCCACTAGGCACTTCACTCTTATTAGTCATGTTATCATCAAATAAGACATTATCTTTAAAGAGAGAATAATCAATGAACAATGGTAAGCCGAAGCATGTAATTTCATTATCAAAAAGACAAATGTCATTTTTCAAAGTACCTTCATTTACATGACTATCCACATGATACACATCACCATCACAAACGAGAGTCTCATCACTCGACATAAAGATAAAGCTAAGAGACTCATTTCCACGTTCATCAAACAAGGGTGGGGTGTCAAACTCATTCAAATGATCAACTAGAACCACGTCATCACTAATCGGAGGTTCATTAATCACATCACAAAATACTTTTACTAGTGGACTAACATTACACTCAAGTTGATCACATGATAATGTATTTTCATTCAAAGCATAAGTGTCAACACTAGGTGGACACAAATCAATCTTGCAAGAAGAATCAATTCGGTCATCTAAAGGATCAACTAGTGTAGGGACACTTTCAACAATGACATTATCATCACATGGTAAAGAATCATTAAAGTCACACAACGACAAGCTACTACTCACACTCACATCACAAACTTGTGCATTCAAAGAGTTGGAAGTGTTGAGTTTAGCTATCGTACCTTGAAGTTCACACGAAGAATCTTATTTAGTTGACAAGGTTTCCATGGGTGGGTATTTTGCAACTTTGCATTCATTGTCTCTTGTGGAATAGGTTGTGGAATAGGTTGTGGAAAGAGAAGACTCCCACAATTGTCCACTACATACTTGTTCCCCTCTCTTTCATAGGTAGTTCCATGAGTTTCAAACCAATCACGCTCTCTTCGTCGTTTCTCCTTACATTCCGCGATTTCTATCCTACTCTCTAGGCGATCCAATTGACTATTCAGGTGATCCATTTGACTATTCAATCTCCCTACCTTGTTGTTCATATCATGCAACAACCTCATCAAATCAACAATTGTAGGTTCCCCGGTGGGAACTTGCATTTCTCCGCCTTGATTAGCCATTAGTACCTATTTAAGAAACTCAATAAAGCAAGCAAACACGTTACGTTAGTTAAAAATAACTCACCAAACGCTCAAGTATGCACACCTTTTGAATGCCTCACAAATTGCTTCGGCTAATGGTTGTATGCTTGTTAATCCGGTTGGGTCACAAGGTACCGTTCACTACTCGAGGTCAAGAGTGGATTCTTATTGACTCGAAGAAAGAATGGACGACTCAATTTAAAGCAAACGCACTTGAATCAAGAAATTAACGACGAAGTTGTAAAACGAGAAAAGAACGAAAAGAATTGGCTTGAAAGAAAGGACTCAAGAACTAATTAGCAACTAATAAGGTCGATTACTAGTTGTTAATTAGTTGTAAGAATCAAAGAAAAGAAGTTAGGAAAGAATCAAACCATTTTGACACTTGGAATTGTTTTTCGAAAACTCTTCAGTGATTCACGCTTTCCTTCCGCTTCGCGGATGAAAAGCGGATGAACAGTACCTTTTTTTTTTTTGAAAAAAAATCAGAAATTTAGACTAAGTATTTCTGATTTTTTTTTGGTTGGGCCCACAAACATTTTTCACAACTTTATTTGACAACTTTTGGATCAAATGGCCCTTTGGAGAGTCTTCTTCCTTATGAAGATTTGAAGGTCTTCAAGAACACAAGATCAATTCAAAAATTCAACTACCCTCAAACCAACTCCAAATTAGCTCAAATTTCGGATTTAAGTTCTCTTTGATGTAGAGAACAAAACCCAATAAGTTTTAACCTTCAATTTCAACCGAATCACAAGACCCACTTTTCAAGTTCTTGAGTTTCTTTAAAGCTTCAAATACCAAAAATGGTAGATCCTTAAATCTTTGGTCAAATACCTCCAAATTTCGGATTTAGAGTCTTTATCCACTAGAGAACAAACCCCAATCAACTTGAACCTTCAATTCTTCTCCTTCTTCAAACCCACCAACATTGTTCTTGAAGCTTTGAAGCTCAACAATGGTGGAACACAAACCCTCCAAATAGCTCGAAATTGAAGATTTGGACTCTAGAAACACTAAGAAACTCTAATCTAACACTAGATTCAACAAAAATCAACAAGAAAATTCGAGATTTTTTTTTTTTTTTGAATTTCGATTTTTTTTTTGTTGAATCAAAACCCAAGACTAGATTTGGTGGAACAAATCTAAACTAAGCTCTGATACCAATTGATACAATATTAAAAACGAAAATAGAATTAAAGTGCAAGAAAAGAAAAGATAGATAATTTGACACAACTTAAGATTCAATTTAGCAACCAAAGTTATATAAAACTAAGACCTCTAAATTATCATCAAAAGAAACACCAAATTCTTAGGATGACCAAGAGGGATTAGAATCCCTAATAACCTATCCTCTCAACAAAATACCCAATCCAAGGCTAAACAATCACTCAACTCTCAAGAGTTACAATATCCAAATATCAAGTAATAATCAAAATAGTCTAAGTCTTCTAAATTAAAGAAACTACTATTTATACTAAGGCTCAAAAGAAGACAACTACACTATTACACTTTTACCCTTAATGAAGTAAGGGCCTTGTTTGGGTGTCTTCTTTTGGGAAAAGAACTTGAAATTGCAAATCTTCAAGTAATAGCCACATTGCAAGCATGAACATCTTCATCCCTCTTCTCCAAACCATCCTTCCAAGCAATCTTCCACACTTGAGATCCTTGGTATGGGCGCTAATGCATGCTCACAAGTGCCTATCTTCATGTGCAACCCTTGTGATGTTTGGGGTTCCTTGACTTGATTCCACATAGGTGATCTTGGGGAAACTAGGATTGTATCAAGATCCCCGAGAGTTTAACATTCGAGGACGAATGTTTTTAAAAGGGGGGGAAGGATGTTACACCCCGGAAAGTTTGCGTCACCAAGACTGTCGGTGAGCTCAAGGGAGAGCAGAGTTATACAAGAATTAGGGATGAAGCAATATTATCTGCGTATAAGAGTATTCATGTGACAGTTGGAGATCTTATGGAATAAATCAGTTAACAAGTTACCTGATAATAGCCCTCGTAACCATAAGTTAAGGTGGGGCCCACATGTCGGGATTTTATAAAAGACATATGAAGAGATATATGGGTATTACATGTGAAGTTGAGAAAGTCCTAAGAAGGACCCATAAGACAAATATGGACATAAGCCCTCCAAAAGGACGATTTAAGGAAACGTTTCCGGATGATCTGCCTTGGAGGGGCAAAAACAGCATTATAAGTTTGCAATTTGGGAAAACTCCCAGAAATAAAAGTTGTGGATAATTGAAAGAGCTTTCCAACCATAGGTTGTGGGCCCTCACACGATGTCGGAATCAAAATTTATGGTTATTTTAAGAACAAGACCTTAAGCTGCCTAAGTGGATCCGCGGGCCCCACATGGGAAGATCGGTGAACCCGACCTAGGAGGGGTATAAATACCCCCATCAACCCCATTCTTTCAGCAAATTAACATTCCAAAAGTTCCTAGAATCCTCTCAAAACATCTCCCAAACATTATAGTCCGATAAATCAAGAAATTGACAAGATTACGCCAAACTAGTCCGTGAAAAGTGTTTTTCTTGCTTCTACTTAAGCTTGGTGTTGGAAAAGGTTGACGTGGCTGAGTTTTTTTTCAAGTATAAGGTATGTTATTTATCCCATCTTTTATGTTGAGTTTATTTGAAGGTCTAGTGTCACGACCCAACTAGGGGCCGCGACGGGTACCCAGAGCTAGTTACCGAGCACCGCTCACTCTACTACTTATCTTGCTCATTTAATATTCTTTTATCAATTTACATACCATTTGTAGGAAAATCATAATTAAACAAACATAAATACTTTATATACAATTGCCTTTCGGCCATCAAAATAATATACACGCATATGAAAACGTCTTGTGAGACCATCTAACCCACACTGCGTATCTACGAGCCTCTACTACATAATGAATACATAGACGGAACAAGACTCCGCCATGCCCAAAATATGCATATATAAATGTACACCAAAAGAATAGTTTGCACCTCCGAACAATGGAGTGCTATCTATCAGCGGACAACTACTGGGGATCTGGACCAAGTGCTCCTCCCTGTCTACCTGTGGGCATGAACACAGCGTCCGAAGAAAGGACGTCAGTACGAATATTGTACCGAGTATGACAGACATATATAATGAAAGGAGACATAAATAACATAGTGATAACATCAACAGGAAGCATCTGAATCTGACCGATAATCATAAAAGAAGTAATGCATACTGTCTTACTCATACTCATCATCATAACATGTATGCATCATATGCAAGCTGTCCGTCCATGTCGGAACGGTGTGAAAATCAATAATATTAGCCCGCGTCCAGGCCTCCCGCGTCCGGGGTACCATCTCATGCCGCCCACTAGTGGTGTCTGCCCATGCCAAAAGGTCATGGTGTATCCGTATAGCTGCCCGCCTTGACGGTGACTGCCCGGCCAACTGGGCGCGGTGTGAAATGCTCATGCCATGCTTATCACAAAATTCTCATAATAATAATATACTCCTTATAATACATGCACAAGGCTCAAGATCAACCTTACTCTATCGGGGTGACATAAGGTCGTGATCCCCCAATTCCATTATGGGACAACTATTGATACTCTGCCTCACCTTGAAGGAACTAGTACATAAGGTGAGTGGAAGCAATAATTAGCATCATCATTATACTAGCATCATCATATCGTATTCCTCATCTTATATAGACATTAAGGAGTTAGACTCTTAGCCTTTCGGACTGTAGGAACTCATGAAGAGAATAGGAATTTCATACAACAAGATTCATGCCATCATAAGGAAAGGACTAGCCTCACATACCTGGTCGTTTAGCTATACTATCGCTCACTTGCTCTTCTTCAATATCACGTCGTTACCTTCATAAGAGAATTTGGATCAGCATTAGTAACTAACTACAAGAATGTATCGCTAATTGTAGGAAAGTCGGACAACTCTTCCTTCGTTCATACTAATTTTCTCATGCTTTATCTCAACTCTTAACATTCCTAACATTACTCATAATATCACAATCGACCATCGTCATTTACGTACATTTAGCAAATCCACCATTTTCCTCCAATTTCCCCATTTTTAGCCTTATGACTCGTCTTTGCGTTTTCATGTGTTTAGCGCTTGTTTCATGATGTAAACATCATTCATAATGTATTTGTACTCACAACACTCCAATATTCGCAGTTCAATTCCACTAGCATTCATTTACAACACTATTCACTCAATAATGACCCATTTCTATGTCCTTCTACATTTCAAGTGTCTAAGCTTTCCAATACTTCAAACAATATGGAATAATCATAAAACTTACCTTGGATGAAGGTTGAACAATCCTTAAGTTGAGATTCTTCACTTAGCCAAAACCCTAGTTCCACCCTTTGTGGGATTTCTTGACCTGGATGATCTTTTATGGTGTTCTTACACTTGATTTCATAAGTTTGGTGGTGTTGATCTTGATGTTCCTTGTGATTCTCTTGAATTCTTGTGGAGAAAATATTTGGAAAGTTCTAGAGGTCTCTCGAGTTGTGTTGATGAATAATGGAAGAACATGATGTCTAAGTCTCTTTTAATAATCCCAAAATCTGATCTTTAATGAATTCTCGTTGGGTGAACAGTGGTCGTAAACTGCAGTTTACGGACCGTATTTTGATTTACGGGTCGTCCACTGTGGTCGTATTTAAGCGTTTCAAAAACAGAGAGTTTGGCTTCTGGACATGGCAGTTTACGACCTGGTTTACGGTCCGTAACCCAGTTTACGGGCCGTAAACTGGGTCGTATTTAACCATATTCAACATTTAAAGAAAGTCTTGGCTGAGGGACCTGGTGGTTTACGACCTAGTTTACGGTACGTAAACTAGTTTACGGGCCGTATCCTGGGTCGTTTTTAACTATCTCAACACTTAACAGAAACTTGAGATTTTTGACGCAATGAAAGACGATTGCACTATACGGTCCGTAAATCACTTTACGGGCCGTATAGTGCCACACACGACCACTGGGTGGAAATTTTCCGCGACTTTCTTATTTCCAAATTTTTCTTAATTAGCCATTCCCGACTTAATAAAACATCATTTACTCAACTTTTCATCGTTCCACTCTTCATACAAGTACGGAGAAATTTCCGAGGTGTAACATCTAGCAAGCCTTAAAAATAAAAAAAATAGTTATGGAGAAAAGGTCATAAAGCGTTGTGTTGTAGTTGTCGTGTTTATGGGCTGTTTTGAACATGTTGTGGCCGTGTGGATGGACTGATTTATGCATATAAAAACGGTATCTAACATTGTTGGTGTGTTGGTGGGACTATACTCCTCGATTGGGAAGGAAGAAAGTGCATATTGTTGTTGTATGTTGAAAAACGTCGTGTGGGATTTTTATGGAATATGTTGGTACGAATAATAGTGTTGTTGATGTTGGTATTATTGTTGTTGTTGATTGGTTGCTGAATTGTAATTTCGGGCTAGGCATATAAACAGGGGAGATGCTGCCCGATTTTCGGCAGAATATAGAATAGTAAAAATTTGAAACTCGGAATAAGTGTGGGATATGGAGACTAATGTAGTGCTAATCCTCTCGAATGTAGATTTTCAAGCTCGGACGAATGAGCGTAGTTAATAGGAGGTTGAACAGGTATGTAAGGCTAACCCTTCTTTCTCTTGGCATGTCTTAGATGTAAGTGATGAATGATATGAACTTTGGGGTAACTCTATTCATAGGTTTCGAATGTGATTCATGATTCTTGTGCCATTCATTCTATATGTAATCCATTCCTAGACGAGTAAGGTCTAAATGTTCCTTGTGAGGGTTTATTGATATTGTACTCTTATTCTGTTCCGAAGGGAACACCCATAAGGTGCCAGTTGAGTTGTGTATATGGTTTTACTAATGATTTCGAGGAAATTAGTTTTCTACTAAAGAAAACATAAAGTTATTTAGACTTTCAAAACCACTCCGAAGGGGTGCGAGATTTACTATTTAGACTTTTAAAACCAGCCCGAAGGGGCCATCATTATTATTAAGCCGGAAGCGGCTGCCCGAAGGGGCCATCATCATTATTATTAAGCTGGAAGCGGCTGCCCGAAGGGGCCATCATTATTATTAAGCCGGAAGCAGCCGAAGGGGCCATCATCATTATTATTAAGCCGGAAGCGGCTGCCCGAAAGGGCCATCATCATTATTAAGCCGGAAGTGGCTGTCCGAAGGGGCCATCATTGTTATTGAGCTTAGTTCGGGTTCATGACACAGAGGCAAAGCCGCCAACTTTCCAGTCAGTTCCGGTAGTAAATGAATTCCCAGATGTGTTTCCGGACGAACTTCCAGGTCTTCCACCAGAAAGAGAGATTGACTTCGCCATAGATGTGTTGCCAGACACCAAGCCCATCTCTATTCCTCCTTATCGAATGGCCCCGACGAAATTCAAAGAGCTAAAAGCACAGCTGAAAGATCTGCTTGACAAGGGGTTTATCAGACCCAGCTCATCGCCGTGGGGAGCACCAGTCTTATTCGTGAGAAAGAAGGACGGATCCTTACAAATGTTATCGACTACAGGCAATTGAACAAAGTGACGATAAAGAACAAATATCCTCTTCCAAGGATTGATGATTTATTTGATCAGCTGCAAGGTGCTAAGTGGTTTTCTAAAATAGATTTGAGGTCGGGTTATCATCAAGTGAGAGATAGAGAAGCAGATATTCCCAAAACAACTTTCAGAACGAGATATGGCCACTATGAATTCCGAGTAATGTCGTTTGGGCTAACTAACGCTCCGGCCGTGTTCATGAATCTGATGAATAATGTATTCAGGCCGCTCTTGGATTTGTTTGTCATAGTATTTATTGATGATATTCTAGTATATTCTCGCACAGAATCAGAACATACAGATCATTTGAGAATTGTACTTGGCATTCTTCGAGCCCGAGAACTATATGCAAACTTTTCAAAGTGCGAGTTTTGGCTAAATTCTGTAACATTTCTGGGCCATGTTATTTCCAATGATGGCATTCGAGTCGACACTCAGAAAATTGAAGCGGTGAAGACTTGGCCAAGGCCTACGACGCCCACGGAAGTTCGTAGTTAGAAGGGTTTGGCAGGCTATTATAGAAGGTTCGTAGAGGGATTTTTATCTATTTCAGCCCCATTGACGAAGCTAACTCAGAAGTCCGCTAAATTTCAATGGAACGATGCATGCGAGTGTAGTTTCCAAGAGCTGAAAGACAGGTTGACCTCAGCTCCAGTGCTAACACTCCCAGAAGGGCCAGATGGCTACGTTATGTATTGTGATGCCTCCGGTGTGGGACTAGGATGTGTATTGATGCAGCACGGGAAAGTTATTGCATATGCTTCGAGGCAATTGCGGAAACATAAGAAGAATTACGCCACTCATGATCTTGAATTGGCTGCGGTCATCCATGCGTTGAAGATATGGAGACATTACTTGTATGGTGTGCATGTGGACATCTATACAGATCACAAGAGCCTCCAATATATTTTTAAACAGAAGGAGCTGAATTTACGGCAAAGGCGGTGGTTAGAATTATTAAAAGATTATGACGTAAATATTTTGTACCACCCCGGTAAAGCAAATGTAGTAGCTGATGCACTTAGCCGCCGATCAATGGGCAGCTTATGTGGAATCCCTTCGGAAAGGAAAGAGACGGTTCAAGAACTTCACCGATTAGCAAATTTGGGAGTGCGTATAATTGATTCGGGCAATGCCGGGATTAGTATAAATGATTCCACAATTTCGTCCTTGGATATGGAAGTGAAAGAACGGCAGTGCGAAGATCCGCAGATATGTCATTATAGAGACACATCTCCTGGGAAAGAAAAGTCTCCGTTTGAAGTTTCTATGGATGGAATTCTTAGGTACCGAGGCAGGTTTTGTGTGCCGAATGTGGCGGATTTGCACCGACGAATTCTAAAAGAAGCACATTGCTCTCGATATTCTATTCACCCAGGTGCAACCAAAATGTATCATGATCTCAAGATGATGTACTGGTGGGGCGGTATGAAAAGGAACATAGCAGAATTCGTGACACAATGTCCAAATTGCCAACAAGTAAAAGCTGAACACCAGAAGCCGGGAGGCTTGTTGCAAGCGACGGAAATCCTTACCTGGAAATGGGAAGTGATCAACATGGATTTCTGTTACACCTTGGAAAATCCCCCGCACAGGTACAGTGAGTAGGCTAACAAAGGACATAGTGTAGGTGATGTTGTGACAAGTAAGAAAGAGTATTAGATGACCCTCGACGAGATTTTAAAGGCATACAATGCAAGGAAAGAAAGTTGTTAAGGAAAGCGAATCATATGGTGGAGTATCGGATAAGAATTTCGAGCAACGAGTCCATGATGGCATAATGACGTCTTAGAGAAGTGTAATAGTGTCCCTAAGATTGATATTGAAGTGTTAAAAAGGTTTTAAGAAGGTTCCATAAGGATCGGAGATCAAACGAGTCGACGAAAACAGAAATCGCTTCAGTTGGCATTATACGGCCAAACATACGGTCCGTATAAATTATACTGGCCGTATGTTGGACCGTATAATTGGCAAAGATGAAGATAACATTCTTGACCAAATGTACGCCCATACATACGGTCCGTATAAATAGTACGTACCGTATGTTGGTCCGTATAATGATAGTCGACCAGCTTTTAATTTAAGTATAAGAACCCCTTTTTCATTTCATATTTCATTCCACTCTTACTCCATACTTCAAGAGACCTGTAGAACCTTCCCTACTCTTCAACTACAAGAAAAATCCAAGGGAATCCATGACCAACAACACCAAGTTCATGAAAACAAGAGTGTGAAACCCAAGTAAAGTTCATCTTCATCAAAGAAAACCAAAGGAGGTGAGATAGGGTTTTGGTGTTAGAGGAGAAACTTCACTCAAGACTTGTTCAACCATCATCCAAGGTAAGTTTCATGACCATATCATGTTGTTTAAAGTATTGGAAGGTTAAGATACCCAAATTGTAGAAAAATATAGCAAATGGGTCATCCAAGAGTGAATAGCGTCATGATTGAATGGTAGTTGAATTGAATCATGAATGTTAGTGTGTTATGAGTATGAACACGTTATAAATGACATATAGACCATGAGATGAGTGTGATACATGAGAAAATACGATAGCGAACCCAAAACCATGAAAGTGGGAAAAATGGAGAGAAATGGTGGATCATGGTCATTGCATATGAATGATGATTGTTAATTGCTATATTGTGATTGTTGTTGTGAGTGTTGGGAGTTGATATGGAATACGGGAAAAGTAGTATAAACAAAGAAAGGAAGTGTTGCTCAATTTTCTCTAGAAATAGTTGATGAAAGATGAAGAAGATCAAGAAATCCAAGAAAATCAAGAAACACAAGATTGAAATTCAAGAAAAAGAAAAGTCCAAGAAGCTCGAGTTTGAAGATTATTTCCCATTCTTGTTTCTTGAATCCTTTTCTAAATAGGTTTCTTGTTTCTTGATTTATATTATAGTAGGATTTAATTTCCTATCATTAGTAGGATCTTTATCCTAGTTCTAGTAGGATTCTAGTTTTTTTTATTCTTTTCCTTGTAGAATAGGGATTTTATTTTCCTTGTTTTTAGTTATTTCCTTTCTAGAGTAGAATATGGATTTGTAGTCATAAAAGAAGAGAACCTAGGCCTATATAAAGGGTTCTCATGACTTGTAAATATACTATTCACGTTTTGAGCAGAAACCTAAATTTTGCAATAGAGTTATTTTCTCTATTTGGTGTTCTTTATCCTTGTTTTTGGTTCCAAGCAAGGTGGTGATAGTCTTTATCTTGTTTTCAATAGCGTGTGGTGTTTCTTTATCACGTTAATTGATTTCAAGTGGTGACTTAGGAACTTTATTTGTTTTGATCATTCAAGAACGCAGTTCTTGATTAAAATTCGTTCTAGTTCATACCCAAAACCTTAATTTTCTTTCCATCGTGCCGGCCTCAATACTTACTTGATTTAAACGATTCAATAGTTATTTTTATAGTTCAGATTGTCATCTTTCACATAGCTTTTGAATCACTTTAATCCAACGCCTATAACTTGAGATACGCCCGTTTCTTGAATTTGCCCATCAAATCGCTTCAAGAACAAGATCCTGGTCGATTGGTTCTTTGTTAACTCGAAGAATCACATCAATAGTCGTGCATTTTTATGGTTAATTGACTAATGTTAGTACGAATCCTCTTTTGAAGGTAGAGGCGTAACATTGAAGGAGAACAAGCGAACGCTAGATCGCTTAAACGAGAAAGGTATGTGAGGTTTAACCCTTCTTTCAAAGGCATGAATCTTTCAAGATTTCCATAATCCCCCCTACAAGATGAAGCTTGTGAGTCCTTCTATGTACTAAAGCACCTATGAGCACGATAATAGTGATAATGAGCTAGAGTATAGAGATTCGATGAAATGTGGCATGATATTCCTATAACGCTAATGATGTTATTATTGCTAACACTCGCCTTATGTTTTATTCCCTTCAAGGCGAGGCATAATACTCATAAATGTCCATAATACAATCGGGGGTTCACGACCTTACGTCACCCCGGCATAGTGTGGTTGTGTTAAAGCCTAATGTATGCTCTTAATGCTAATGTATGCTGTGACAATAAGATAATGAACAAGACTAATTTGAAATACGACTATGAAATACATGGAATACTAAGAAATGATAACATGGTGCTATGGCATGAGACATATAATGACAATGTGTTATGATTGATGTTATGCTGATAAGATTTCCACCGCGCCTTTATGGCCTGGCATGTCACCGCTAATGCGGGCTACGTATGATTCCACCGCGCCTATATGGCCGGGCATGTCACCGCTAATGCGGGCTGCTATGTTTCACTGAGCCAGGAGGGTCGGGCATGATCACCACTAGTGGGCGGCATATGAGGGTTACCCGGACGCGGGTGACGATACAGATTATGATGTGATGATGTGTATGATGATGTACGTGAGTATGGGATGTGATAACATGTATACTATGATTATGTAAAATGTGAAATATGAAAGTAATACGATTTCCTATGACACTTGTGCAGGTTATATCTTGGTCTCATGACTCATGATCGTTCTATTATGTTATTTATTTCATTCCTGCCTTACATACTCAGTACAATATTCGTACTGACGTCCGTTTTCTTTGGACGCTGTGTTCATGCCCACAGGTAGACTGGGAGGAGATCTTGCTCCGGATTCTTAGAGGCTGCTAGCTGACTGAAAGCCCTCCATTGTTCCGGAGGTGCCTATGATGATTCTTTTGTGTACAATTGTAGATGTCATCTCATAGAGGCTCGTAGATACTCAACGTGGGTCATGTGGTTTCATGGCATGTGTATGAAACATTTTGTTGCTAAATGAAAAATGAGTTTTTATTATAAATTGAGCATGAATCGGATAAATGATCGTTAAATAAGCCTAAGAAGTAATAGTACGAGCGGTGCTCGGTGGTCAGCCCCGGGTACCCGTCACGGCCCCTAGCCGGGTTGTGACAATTTCATCGTGGGATTACCCCGTTCCCGTGGCAGGTATGACTCTATATGGGTGATCGTGGATAGGCTGACGAAAGCAGCCCATTTTCTTCCAGTCAAGACTACGTACTCAGCGGAAGACTATGCAAGGTTGTATCTCAAAGAAATTGTGCGACTCCATGGAATCCCATTATCTATTATCACAGATAGAGGAGCACAGTTTACAGCTAAGTTCTGGAAGTCTTTTCAAGAAGGTTTGGGCACGCAAGTGAAGTTTAGCACGACATTTCATCCGCAAACTGATGAGCAGGCCGAGCGTACTATTCAAACCTTAGAAGATATGCTACGGGCGTGTGTGTATGTTTTCGGTGGTAGCTGGGATGACCACTTACCCATTATTGAATTTGCATATAACAACAGCTATCATTCCAATATTCAAATGGCTCCATATGAAGCTTTATATAGGAGGAAATGTAGATCTCCAATTGGATGGTTCGAAATAGGAGAAGCACAACTAGTGGGCCCTGAATTGATCCAACAAGCAATAGAAAAAGTCAAGGTGATGCAAGGTCAGTTGTTGACAGCCCAGAGTCGCCAAAAGTCCTATGCGAACAACCGCCGACGAGACTTGGAATTTCAAGCCGGTGATTGGGTGTTCTTGAAAGTGTCGCCAATGAAAGGGGTGATGAGATTTGGTAAGAAAGGGAAGCTAAGTCCCAGATACATTGGACCCTACAAAATCATCCGCAAGGTGGGTCAGGTAGCCTATGAATTGGATTTGCCTTCGGAGCTTGAATCAATCCACCCAGTTTTCAACGTTTCGATGCTCCGCAAGTGTATTGGAGACCCCACCAAGATTGTCCCGATAGATGATGTGCAAGTGACAGAACGACTTACCTATGAAGAGGTGCCTATTGCTATTTTAGATAGGCATGTACGGAGACTCCGAGATAAAGAGCTAGTTTCAGTCAAAGTCTTATGGTGAAATGATAACTGAGAAGAAATGACTTGGGAAGCAGAAGAGAGCATGAAGTCCAAGTACCCACACTTATTCCAACCCCCGGGGGAGACTCCAAGACGAAACGCCGACGATATGAGGTATGTACGCTTTATTTTTATGTTTTTGGTCGTGTGTGGCCACGGATATGTTGATATTGTGATGTAGCCCTGTGAGGCGATGATACTATAGGTTGTTGTGATAGGTTGGTAGTGTCAAATTACAGGGGGGAACTCTGAAATTTTTTGTAGAATCCCGAGTGTTTAACATTCGAGGACAAATGTTCCAAAAAGGGGGGAAGAGTGTTACATCTCGGAATTTTTTTCGTGAGCCAACAATGAATAGACCAACGAAGGGCATGAGTGTGCTATGCTTTACTCAGTAGGGGATGACTATTTATGAACTTTGGAAATAAGAAAGTTGCAGAATTTCATTTCAGCCCAGTGGTCGTAAAATGGAATACGGCCCGTAAAGTGATTTACGGACCGTAAAGTGCCATCGTCCTTCAACATTCCAAAATTTCAACTTTCTGTCAAATGCATCAAATAGCTAAACACGACTTGGAATACGGACCGTAAATTGAAATACGGGGCCCGTAAACTGAGTCTTAAACTGCCCTGATCTTCAGCCTACCTTTCTGGTTTTGATATGCTTAAATATGGTCGTGGAGGACGGACCGTAAACCAATATACGGGCCCGTAAAGTGGGGTTTACGACCACTGTACACCCCGACTGCTGTTCATTAAAAATAAGATTTTGAGTTATTAAAAAGGGACCCTAAGCTCATTTTATTTCATTTCTCACCTACACGGTTCAAGAACTCTCTAGAGTAATCCAAAACACTTCATCCACAAGAATTTAAGAGAATCAAAGGGAGATCAAGATCAACCACATTAAATCCATGAAACAAAGTGTGTGAAACTCAAGTGAAGTCCATCCAAACCAAGAAGTTCCAAAAGAGGTGAAGTAGGGTTTTAGTGCTAAAGGAAGAACTCCACTTTAGGCTTGTTCCACCACCATCTAAGGTAAGTTTCATGACTTTATAAGGTATTGGAAAGCTAAGATGATTGAATTGTAGAAAGACATGGAAAATGGGTCTTAAATGGGAGAATAGTGTCAAATTGAATGGTAGTCGAATGGAACCATAAACGTTGATGTTCCATGATTATGAATATGTTGTAAATGATGTTTAGACCAGGAAATAAGAATTATATATGAGAAAACGCGATAACGAACTATAACCATAAATGTGGAGAAAATGGAGAAAAATGGTGGATTTTGCTCAACGTATATGAATGACGATCGTTGATACGATGTTGTGAAGTGTTGTTGTAAATGTTTAGGAGTTGAGATAGAACGTGGGAAAAGTAGTAAAAACAAAGGAAGTGCTGCCCAATTTTTCCTAGAAATAACGATACGTTCTCATAATCGATTAACTAACGTTAATGCGAACTCTCTCGTGAAGGTAACGACGTGATATTGGAGGAGAACATGTGAACGATAGCTTAGCTAAACGACAAAGGTATGTGAGGCTAATCCTTTCTTTTTATGGCATGAATCCTATGACATGATTCTTCTTTCTTCTTCACGACTCTCCTATGCTCCTAAAAGCTAAGAGTGTAAGATCATGAATAATGATACGAGATAAGAGCAATGTCATGAGTTCAGTAGTGATATGATGGAATTCCTTGCCTACACTCACCTTACATACTAATTCCTTCAAGGTGATGCAGAATGTTTATATGTTCATAATGAAATCAAGGGTTCACGACCTTACGTCACCTCGATAGAGTATGGTTGTCTTATAGTCTTTATACATATGTTATGATGAGCATATTATAATGAGCATGTTATGATGATATTACACCGCGCCTAGTTGGCCGGGCAGTCACCGCTAAGGCGGGCAGCTTGTACACCATGGCCAGTTGGCATGGGCAGACACAACTAGTGGGCAACATGAGATGGTACCCCGGACGCGGGAGGCCTGGACGCGGGCTAATGTTGCTGATTATCACACCGCACCTATATGGTCGGGCAGTTTATATATATATATATATATATATGATATGCATACATGAGATGATGATAAGCTTAAAAGTAAGTCAGCATGCATTACTTTTCATGTAATTCCGAGTCAGGTACAGTTGCTCCATACTTGATGCCTCCCTTATTTCCTTGATGTATTATTATTGTTCATGCCTCTCATACTCAGTACAATATTCGTACTGACGTCCGTTTTCTTTGGACGCTGTGTTCATGCCCACAGGTAGACAGGGAGGTGAACTCGATCCAGATTCTTAGTAGCTGCCAGCTGATTGCGAGCACTCCATCGTCCGGAGGTGCTCATGATTATTCTTTTGGTATATGTATATTTTGGACATGGTGGAGTCTTGTTCCACCAATATATGTTTAGTATGTCAGTAGAGGCTCGTAGATGCACGGTGTGGGTAGATGGTCTCACGAGAGGCTTTTATGTGTATGTATATATTATTTTGACGGCCGAGAGGCTTATGTATATAAAAGTATTTTTATGTTCTCAAATGAAAAGATGATTTTCTTATGTCCTAAGCATGAATTGATAAAAGAGCATTAAATGGGTAAGGTGAGTAGCAGAACGAGGGGTGCTAGGTGGCTAGTCCCCGGGTACCCGTCACGCCCCTAGCTGGGTCGCGACATTCTCTTAGTAAGAAGAGTTGAAATCTTAAATTTGAAAGCATTTGGAGTAGATTTGAAGGATCTGCCATTTTTGGAATTTGAAGCTTTGAAAACTTCAAGAACTTTAAAGGGGTCTTGTTGAAGAAGGTGAAATTGAAGGTTGAAACCTATTGGGTTTTGTTCTCCACATCAAAGAGAACTTAGATTCGAAATTTGAGCTAATTTGGAGTTTATTTGAGGGTAGTTGAATTTTTGAATTGTTCTTGTATTCTTGAAGACCTTCAAATCTTCATAGGGAAGAAGACTCTCCAAAGGGCCATTTGATCCAAAAGAATTTTCCAAAATTCTGAAACAGTGTTTTCTACCCTAAAGGGGTAAATCATAGGTAGATTGGGTCCCAATAGGTCAACAAATGCAAGAGAATTATGCACAAATCATGAGCCAAAGAAGGGTAGTAGCGTTCAGTTCCAAGTGTTATTATGTGGACCATATAATATTATATGGTCCATAAAAGTTGGCCGTGAAATTCAACGGGTTTGGAACAGTTTCTGCCCAATTTTGGTCCTAAAATATGGAAGAGTTCCACGGACCATAAAACACTATATGGTCCGTGAAAGTACACTTGAGGCACTCGTGAAACTTGGATCCAAAATCTAACGTTCTGCCTCAAAAACAAGAGGCCAACTCTTGGATCGTAAAACTCATTTGTGGTTCGTAAAAGGTGATCTTAAGTTCGTGAAAACCATTTGTTGATCGTGAAAGTGGTTGGTGTTCGTGAAACTTCTTCGTGAAACAAAATACGGGTCGTGAAACACCAATTTTGGTCGTGAAACTCCAATTTCAAAAACATTGTTCATGGTATTCGTATCTTGATTCCACTTCAATTCCTTTCACTTTTATCTCATTCTCAAGCCTCAAATCTTGTTCTTAATTCATTTCAATTCCAAAAAATTTCTTGGGATTGCTTGTTGGTTTTGTGTCCCTATTCCTTTGGTAGGGAGCCAAAAAAAAAAAATGAGTATAGAAATTTATTTATTTTCGTTATTTCAAATTGATACCTTGGATCAATTGGGGCTTCACCGTCGTGTTTTAAAGTTATCACCTACCCGGGCCCAAAATTTTAGTTATTTTCCCTATTTTTGCATTCCCTTTTCTTGTGTCTCTCAACTAGTAGCCATTTAAGGTGAGCGTACACCATGAACAACATCAAGGGATCGTAAGTAGGATCTTTAACTTCATAGACATCATGTCTTACTTTAGAATCTCTAGGCTTAATCTTACCATCATCATTTTCGTATTCATGACATATTTCTCATCTTTATCTCATAAGAAGCTCTTTATTGATATTGTCTCATAGTTCCCGGAAAGCAAGAAAGTCATGGAGAAGTAGGGAAAATAATATCATAGGAATCATATAAGGATCATTAGCTTCGTAGGAATATCGTATCATGAGCTTTAGGACTTCTAGACTTAGATTCATCGTCGGTATTGTCATGCTCGTAACGCATCTCTTTTCTTTATCTCGTATGAAGCTCTTTATACTCGTAGACTCATAATTCCCGATATGTAGGAAAATCATGGAAAGATAGGAGGATTCATACCATCAGAGTCATGCCTTAGAAAGAAAGGACTAGCCTTACATATCTCTTTCGTTTAACAATTTCCATCGTTTGATTGTTCTCCTTCAATGCTCACGTTTCTACCTTAAAGAGAATTCGCATTCATATTAGCTAATCGATTATACGAACGTGCTTACTAGAGCTAGAGAAAATTGGGCAGCATTTCCTTTGTTTATACAACCTTTCCTATATCGTATATCAACTCCCAAACATTTACAATAACATTCACAATATCATAACCAACAATCTTCATTCATCTACACTAACCTCATTTCACAATTCCACTTCAATTCATCCATAATCATGGTCAGAGTATACTAGTAGATTTTCTTGCATATAATACCTATCCTGTGTTCTCAATATCATTTATAACATACTTACAATTACAACATATCAATATTCACAACTCATTCCAAACTACTACTCAAAATCTCATTATTCTCATGTTTATGACCCATTTCCCATATCCTTCTATAATCCAAGTGTTTCAGCTTTCAAACACCTTAAACAACATGGGAATACCATAAATCATACCTTAGATAGTGTCGGAGCAAGTTTTGGATGATAATCTTTCACTTGAAGAAAAACCCTAGCTTCAATCCAATGGGGTTTCTTGCCTTGGATGAACTCCAATGAGTTTCTTACACTTGTTTTCCTTAGTTTGATGAATTTGATCACTAATATATCTTTAATTCTTGTGGGGGAAGTGTTCTAGAAAGTTCAAGAGAGAAGGAGAGTGAAGGGGAAAATGAAATGGAATGAACTTGGCCCCTTATTAAATACCCAAAATCTGTCCCGACACATTTATACGGACAACATACGGTCCGTATGTGTGACCGTATAATGGTTCCAGCGGAGGCCCTTCTCTGGACAGGTTATACGACCAGACTTATGGCCGTATCTTTTATACGGTCCGTATAGTGGACCGTACAATCCACAGTTTTTTTAAAGTCGTTCTCGTTAACTCGTTTGATCTGCAATCCTTATGGAACCTTCTTGACACTTGTTGAATACCTCAATACAAATCTAAGGGTCATTATAACTCTTCTCCAAATCATCATTAACTCGTTACTCGTAAATCCTTTCTGATACATCTCGTATGTCTTACCTCCTCATGGAAAACTTTCTTCTCTTACTTCGAATGTCTTTGAAATCTCATTCAGAATCATCAAATGTTATTTCTTACTTATCAAATCATTGCATACGTCGTGCCCTTCGTTAGTCTATTCACTGTGTATGAATGGAAAATTTTCCGAGGCGTAACATTCTTCCCTCCTTGGGAACATTCGTCCTCGAATGTTAAACTATCCGGGATTCTACGAAATTTCGCCATGTATTTTCCTTCAACTATCCCGGAGTGTCATGACCACACTATTCTGGCTTACCTCTTACTCCTCCTTTTAAGTACCCACTCGGTTTCATTGGCGATGCATCAATACTTGTAAGTTACATAATCGTTCTTGCGTGATTCGAGTACATACGTGATAACAACAAGGTTAGGGAGATCCCAAATTTATAATTAAAATATAAGAAGTGCGGAAGCAAATATAGAAAAGAATCTAAAAACTAGAAAATAAAAGATATGTGAAATTCGAAGGAACAATCCACGAATTTCCAAGAACGTTAGTTCTAAAGTCTTGACAAGATCCAAGTAACAACGTATAGATTTATAGGAAGAAATCTAACGCCTTTACTTGAGATAACAAATCAAAAACAGTAGATTCGGATCCCGGCCGCTTTATGAGTAACTTAGGACAACAATTAGTATTTAGAACTAATCGCCTTCGAAAGAATACCAAAAAGAAATCAAAGATATCAAAGAAGAAATTATCTTACTACCTTGAACTAAGAACTAGTTAGGTTGAAAGATAAATCCTAAAGTAATACAAAGGTTCAAAAGAACTCTCAATATAATATATTCTTCAAAATCTGATTTACAATGAATGACAATCACCCCTTTATATAGTTGTAAGAAGGAGCTAGTCAAAATAGAAATAAATGGGAATTATCTTCCCTAGAAGCATAGATGACTTTCCACACTTGGACCAAGGCAGTCAACATAGATTAAAACAACCTAGAAGACTACCCATACTTGGACCAATGCAAGTCAACATAGATAAAAACAACAATTAAATATTTATTCTAGAAACTAATATTTGGGCTAATTTTGGGCTGCTGGAAACTTCTTTTGGGGCTGATTTGGGCCTCATTCCATCTCACTTTGGACTTTAATTTGGGCCTCCAAATAAGTGTAAGACTTGAGGAAAAAATCTGAATTGGGCTGGAGCTCTTCTTCCATCACAAGACACTTTTGAATTGTTGATTGCAGCCCATTAAGCTTGTCTTGCAATTTCCTCGTTTGAGATCTTGTCATGGGTCTTCTTGGAACTTCCAAATCTTCATCCACGTCCTTCAATAATTCTGAGCTACCATGGATGCTATCATTCCCCTCTTCTTGAGATGAATTCGTCCTCGAATTTAAACCTGCATCAAATAAGGAAAGATCATAAACATTGAAAGTATCACTAACTTGATACTCACTAGGAAGATCAAGTTTGTAAGCATTGTCTCCAATCCTTTCAAGGACTTCAAATGGACCATCTCCTCTTGGGTCTAGTTTGGATCTTCTTTTGGCAGGAAACCTTTCCTTCCTGAAATGCACCCATACTTGATCCCCGGGCTTAAAAATAACAGATTTTCGCCCCTTATTTCTCCTTAAGGCAGTCTGCTCATTCTTCCGCTCAATTGCAAGCTTTGTTTGTTCATGAATCTTCTTCATCATTTCAGCCTTCTTCCTACCATCAAGATTAACAATATTATCAGTAGGCAAAGGCAGTAAATCAAGGGGGGTGATAACAACGAGGTTAGGGAGATCCCAAATTTATAATTAAAATATAAGAAGTGCGGAAGCAAATATAGAAAAGAATCTAAAAACTAGAAAATAAAAGATATGAGAAATTCGAAGGAACAATCCACGAATTTTCAAGAACGTTAGTTCTAATGTCTTGACAAGATCCAAGTAACAACGTATAGATTTATAGGAAGAAATCTAACGCCTTTACTTGAGACAACAAATCAAAAACAGTAGATTAGGATCCTGACCGCTTTGTGAGTAACTTAGGACAACAATTAGTATTTAGAACTAACCGCCTTCGAAAGAATACCAAAAAGAAATCAAAGATATCAAGGAAGAAATTATCTTACTACCTTGAACTAGGAACTAGTTAGGTTGAAAGATAAATCCTAAAGTAATGCCACAAAGGTTCAAAAGAACTCTCAATATAATATATTCTTCAAAATCTGATTTACAATGGATGACAATCACCCCTATATATAGTTGTAAAGGAAGGAACTAGTCTAAATAGAAATAAATGGGAATTATCTTCCCTAGAAACATAGAAGACTTCCCACACTAGGACCAATGTAGTCAACATAGATTAAAACAACCTAGAAGACTACCCACACTTGGACCAATGCAAGTCAACATAGATTAAAACAACAATTAATTATTTATTCTAGAAACTAATTTGGGCCAATTTGGGCTGCTGGAAACTTCTTCTTTTGGGGATGATTTGGGCCTCATTTCATCTCACTTTGGACTTTAATTTGGGCCTCCAAATAAGTGTAAGACTTGAGGAAAAAATCTGAATTGGGCTGGAGCTCTTCTTCCATCACAAGACACTTTTGAATTGTTGATTGCAGCCCATTAAGCTTGTCTTGCAACTTCCCACATTAATTGTTGTTTTAATCTATGTTGACTTGCATTGGTCCAAGTGTGGGTAGTCTTCTAGGTTGTTTTAATCTATGTTGACTACATTGGTCCTAGTGTGGGAAGTCTTCTATGTTTCTAGGGAAGATAATTCCCATTTATTTCTATTTAGACTAGTTCCTTCCTTTACAACTATATATAGGGGTGATTGTCATCCATTGTAAATCAGATTTTGAAGAATATATTATATTGAGAGTTCTTTTGAACCTTTGTGGCATTACTTTAGGATTTATCTTTCAACCTAACTAGTTCCTAGTTCAAGGTAGTAAGATAATTTCTTCCTTGATATCTTTGCTTTCTTTTTGGTATTCTTTCGAAGGCGGTTAGTTCTAAATACTAATTGTTGTCCTAAGTTACTCACAAAGCGGTCAGGATCCTAATCTACTGTTTTTGATTTGTTGTCTCAAGTAAAGGCGTTAGATTTCTTCCTATAAATCTATACGTTGTTACTTGGATCTTGTCAAGACATTAGAACTAACGTTCTTGAAAATTCGTGGATTGTTCCTTCGAATTTCCCATATCTTTTATTTTCTAGTTTTTAGATTCTTTTCTATATTTGCTTCCGCACTTCTTATATTTTAATTATAAATTTGGGATCTCCCTAACCTCGTTGTTATCAAGTGGTATCAGAGCGGTTCTATCAAGATTCCGTTCTTGATAATCTTAGGGATTTCTTGAAAAAAAAAAGAGCAAAAAAAAAATAAATTAAAAAGTACTGTAGCAGTGAACAGTGACGAAAAAAAAAAGAAAAAAAAAGTTTAGTGTTTGCTCTTCAAGAAATTTCTTCCATTTATTTGTTTTCTAAAGATTAAGATAGAAAACAAGAAGAGGGGATCCTAGATCTTTAAAGCTAAGAAGCAATCAATTTTTTTCTTACTCCTTTTAGCTTGTTAAAAAAAAAAAAAGTCCTTTTTGTTCGAGTCTTGTTTCAACTAAATTCTAATTCTTTCTAGGATTGGTTCTTCATTTTTTTTAGTGCCCTAAAATTCTTTATTTTACTACTAAGGGCTTGATTCTAGTAGGGTTTAATTATAAATCCACAAAGTGTTTTCCCAAAGGTTATTTGAGGGGAAAAAGGCAAGAGTGGGATAGAATAATTGAGGAAAAAAGCCTAAAAAAAAAACTGAGTGATACATTTTCTTTAAAATAACTATGTCTTTCACAATTGCAAGAATCTATGATTATGAAGGATTGGCCAGGTGCGGCAGTAATCATGTGGTACTACCAAGATTGTGCATGTGTGCTAGTAAAGAAACTTACCTACAATGGGAATACTATATGGAGCATATATTTGCTTGTAACAATTTTTGGGAGATGGAAAAATTGAAGTTTGCCACAAGGGCATTGTCCTTGAAATTACGGAAGATAGTCGATGATTATCGTAATCCTCATTGGGTGAAATTTAATCGGCTACTTTTGACGTGGAGTGATTTAAAGGAGGAATTGAGGCGCATTCATTCTATAACACTGTCCCAAGATGAAGCTAACTCCAAAAGTCCTATTCGTTCCAATAAGATGGTTAAGTATGTAATCTTCCAAGAGGAGGAGTCAAGTTGTGAACAAAAGAGTGACTCTTCATCATGTGTAACTTCTCTTACACTAACAGAAGTTCCTAAACCTCCAGAAAAAAGAGAAGATGAGAGAATAAAAGAACTGAGTGAAAAAGAAAATTATAAGGAAGAGAGATACAAAATTGGGTGGAGTAAGGGAGTGCAAAATGGTAACTCAAGAGAGGAAAAAGGAAAGTTTCAGTTGAGAAAAGCGAGTGAGTTGTCACAAGAAAAGAATGGAGATAAAAACAAAAGCAAGAGTGAAAAGAATGAGAGTGAAGGCAGAGATGTCAGAACAAAAAGTGTTTTGTTACAAGAATTGAGAGAATCAAAAGAGAGCTTAAGTGAGAATGGTTCTTGTTTATCTTCTAACCTCCTTACTCTTTGTCTTTCTAGTGTTTTTGAATCTACATTGCAGGTTTCGGAACAAGCGCCCATGCGGTCTTTAGAACAGCAAAGAAAAGAGATAAAGACCTTATGTTGCCAAGAAGATTCCGCAAAATTTTCAAGTGCTACATCACATGTAGACCAAGGTAGAGGATCTTTTAAGGAAGCAACTTGTGGTAAAATGGCTAAACCTAATACTTTATGTGCTTTAAAAGCCATTGAATGTGAAGGAATTGTAGGTAAGAGTTGTGATAATTCAATTTTTGAATCTGTTGTTTCATCACCTATGGATGAGAGTTATTCTCCTTGTTTAGGTCATTCTTTATTTGACTCTAGTGATGCAGTTGTTGATGAGAACTCATTCATGTCTAATGTGCACTATGCTAGTAATCTTTTAGTTGTAGCAATGGAAGGGGATATGACTAATCTCATTAGTCAAGGTTTTAAATTGTGTGATAACCCATTGTGGGATGATAATAAAGATGAGTTTGCAGTTTATTTTTGTCCACTTTGGGATACCAATGAAGGAAGAAAAGATGGTGAAATTCCCAATGAAGATAATGAGACACATGAAGCTTTTGGTGTCTTAGATATTAAGGAAGTTGAGCTAAATGCAGGATATAGTCACTCAAGTGTGGAAAAGGATAAGTGCTCACACATTGCTAATTTCACAATATCTTTATCTTGTTTCGTAGATCCTTTTTTGCAGGTTTATTCCAAGCCTCTTCTTGAGGAAATTACTTTTGGTCCATATCTTGATTATGGTATATCTAATGGTGAGGTTAAATTATTTAGCAAGAGCAAATATGGTATGTTTTCCTTGTATTCATACACTTTTGGTCTAGCTAATGACCCTCTGCAATTTAAAGAGCTTATGAATTGTGTTTTTAGTGCTTGTGTTGGTGATTACATTTTCTTGTTAGCTGATGTTATACTTGGACTTTTAAAAAGAGTGTTTGTGCATAAAAATAATAAGTGGATTAAATGGTTGCATGGTCACTACCTTGTGTTACTTATACCAAGTGGTTGTTGTGTTTTTCTACTTATTGTGATTATCATGTTGGTTGCAGGAAAATATCAAGATTCAAGGACGAGAATAATCTTTAAGAGAGGAAGAATGATAGCAACCATGAAGGCTCAAATGCATTAAATAGAAAATAAGGTCACCACCAAGATTCGAGACGAATCTTCTTTAAGAGGGGGAGAATGATAGCATCCATGGTAGCTCAGAATTATTGAAGGACGTGGATGAAGATATGGAAGTTCCAAGAAGACCCATGACAAGATCTCAAACGAGGAAATTGCAAGACAAGCTTAATGGGCTGCAATCAACAATTCAAAAGTGTCTTGTGATGGAAGAAGAGCTCCAGCCCAATTCAGATTTTTTCCTCAAGTCTTACACTTATTTGGAGGCCCAAATTAAAGTCCAAAGTGAGATGAAATGAGGCCCAAATCATCCCCAAAAGAAGAAGTTTCCAGCAGCCCAAATTGGCCCAAATTAGTTTCTAGAATAAATAATTAATTGTTGTTTTAATCTATGTTGACTTGCATTGGTCCAAGTGTGGGTAGTCTTCTAGGTTGTTTTAATCTATGTTGACTACATTGGTCCTAGTGTGGGAAGTCTTCTATGTTTCTAGGGAAGATAATTCCCATTTATTTCTATTTAGACTAGTTCCTTCCTTTACAACTATATATAGGGGTGATTGTCATCCATTGTAAATCAGATTTTGAAGAATATATTATATTGAGAGTTCTTTTGAACCTTTGTGGCATTACTTTAGGATTTATCTTTCAACCTAACTAGTTCCTAGTTCAAGGTAGTAAGATAATTTCTTCCTTGATATCTTTGATTTCTTTTTGGTATTCTTTCGAAGGCGGTTAGTTCTAAATACTAATTGTTGTCCTAAGTTACTCACAAAGCGGTCAGGATCCTAATCTACTGTTTTTGATTTGTTGTCTCAAGTAAAGGCGTTAGATTTCTTCCTATAAATCTATACGTTGTTACTTGGATCTTGTCAAGACATTAGAACTAACGTTCTTGAAAATTCGTGGATTGTTCCTTCGAATTTCCCATATCTTTTATTTTCTAGTTTTTAGATTCTTTTCTATATTTGCTTCCGCACTTCTTATATTTTAATTATAAATTTGGGATCTCCCTAACCTCGTTGTTATCAGGGGGTGAGGGGATTAAAGCCATAAACAACTTCAAAATGAGACTTACCTGTAGAAGAATGGACAGTTCTATTATAGGCAAACTCTACCATGGCCAAATGTTCTTCCCAAAATGTCAATTTTCCTTTTAGAACAACCCTCAACATATTCCCTAAAGTCCTATTACCTACTTCTGTTTGCCCGTCAGTTTGCGGGTGACAAGACGTAGAAAATAGTAGTTTAGTTCCCAACTTTCCCCAAAGAACCCTCCAAAAGTGACTTAAAAACTTAGCATCCCTATCACTAATAATAGTTTTAGGTATACCATGTAATTTAACCACTTCTTTTACAAACAAATCAGCCACATGTGATGCATCATTAGTCTTCAAACATGGAATAAACCGAGCCATTTTTGAAAATCTATCTACCACTACAAATATACTGTCCTTACCATGCTTAGTTCTAGGCAAACCTAACACAAAATCCATGGAAATATCAAGCCAAGGGGAAGTGGGAACAGGTAAAGGAGTATAAAGACCATGTGGTAACACTTTCGATTTGGCTTGTTTACATTCAAGACATTGAGAGCACACTTTCTCAACATCCTTTCGCATGCCTGGCCAAAAGAAATGTTCAACAAGTATATCCAAAGTTTTGGGCACTCCGAAGTGTCCCATGAGTCCACCACAATGTGCTTCCCTAACAAACAATTCACGCAAAGAGCAATTAGGGATACACAATTTATTTTCCTTAAAAAGAAATCCATCTTGAAGATTAAACCGACCATAAGGACCCAACTTACATTCTGCAAAAACCTTGCCAAAATCAGAATCATTAGCATAAAGGCCCTTGATTTGATCAAAACCCATCAGCTTAGAAGTAAGAGTAGAGACTAAGACATACCTTCTTGACAGTGCATCAGCAACCACATTCTCCTTTCCTTGCTTGTAAGCAATCACATATGGAAAAGTTTCAATAAATTCAACCCATTTTGCATGCCTACGATTAAGCTTACCTTGGCTCTTCAAATATCTCAAGGATTCATGATCAGTCTTAACCACAAACTCTCTAGGCCACAAATAATGCTGCCAAGTAGCTAAAGCCTTTACCAAAGCATAGAGCTCTTTGTCATAAGTTGAGTAGTTCAATGTAGCTCCACTCAACTTTTCACTAAAGTATGCAATAGGCTTGGACTCCTGCATTAAAACAGCACCTATTCCTTTTCCAGAAGCATCACATTCAACCTCAAAAGACTTAGAAAAATTAGGTAATTGCAAAAGAGGAGCAGAACATAATTTTTCTTTCAACAAGTTAAAAGCATCGTCTTGGTCTTTCCCCCATGTAAAACCCTTATCTTTCTTGATAACTTCAGTTTGAGGAGCAGCAATGGTGCTAAAATCTCTAACAAATCTCCTATAAAAACTAGCAAGCCCATGAAAACTTCTAACCTCAGTTACACTCTTAGGTTTAGGCCACTCTCTGATTGCCTTGATTTTCTCTTCATCAACCTCAACTCCCTTAGAACTGACCACAAAACCCAAGAATACCACACGATCCACACAAAAGGCACACTTTTTGAGATTAGCAAACAATTGTTGTTTTCTAAGAACTTCAAAAACTTGTTTTAGGTGTTCTACATGCTCATCTAGAGTTTTAGAAAAGATCAAGATATCATCAAAATAAACAACCACAAACTTTCCATGAAAATCCTTAAAAACATGATTCATCAATCTCATGAACGTGCTGGGTGCATTAGTCAAGCCAAAAGGCATAACTAACCACTCATAAAGCCCATATTTGGTCTTAAAAGCAGTTTTCCATTCATCTCCAGGATTCATTCGAATCTGATGGTAACCACTTTTTAGATCAATTTTAGAAAAGATTTTGGACCCATGCAATTGATCCATCATGTCATCAAGACGAGGAATAGGATGACGATACTTTACCGTAATCTTGTTGATAGCTCGACAATCCACGCACATCCTCCAAGATCCATCTTTTTTGGGCACCAATAGAACAGGAACTGAGCAAGGACTCAGGCTCTCTCGCACAAACCCCTTTTTAAGCAACTCTTCAACCTGCCTTTGCAACTCCTTTGTCTCTTCAGGATTACTCCTATAAGCAGGCCTATTTGGAATCTGTGCACCAGGCACAAAGTCAATTTGGTGTTCAATTCCACGCAAAGGTGGAAGACCTTTAGGAATATCTTCAGGAAAGATATCATCAAAGTTCTGCAAAAGAGAAAAAACACTACTTGGCAAAGAAGAAGTTAGTAGCTCAGAATTAATCAAGACTTCTTTGTAAGTAAGTAGTATTATGGACAGTCCCTCTTTTCTTGCATTCAAACACTCTTTGGCTTTTATATAGAGACTCTCTTTTTTCTTTCCCTTAGCCTCTTTCCTCTCACCAAAACTTTCTTTTTTTCCACTCAAACCCTCTTTTACCTCTTTGCTTTAGTTGCTGCCCTCTTTCTCTCTCTCTTGGCCATCTTTCATTTCTTTTCCCTCAAGCTCACCTTTTTTCTGTCCCCTTTGTTTTCCCATTGATTCCCTCAATCTCTTTTGATCTTCAAACACCTGAGAAGGTGTTGAAGGTGCAAGAGTATACATCTTGCCATTAAGCTCAAGTGAATATCTGTTCTTCCTTCCATCATGAAAATTATTCCTATCGAACTGCCATGGACGACCAAGCAAGATATGACAAGCTTTCATAGGAATGACATCACAAAGAGTATCATCCTCATACCTGCTAACATTGAATGAAATCATGCATTGTTTGTTGACTTTCAGTTCACCACTATCATTCAACCATTGGAGTCTATAGGGCTTAGGGTGTTTCATGCATGCAAGCCCTAACGTATCTACCAAGTGTGAACTCACTACATTAGCACAACTACCACTGTCAATAATCATAGAACAAGTTCTCCCCCTTATCCCACACCTAGTATGGAATATATTTTCCCTTTGTTCTTCACTACTGACTCCCAAATTGATAGCCATAATCCTCCTAACTACTGCAACCAAACTATCATTAAAAGGAAGTTGTACATCATCTTCACTCACACCTCCCTCTTCTTCCTCATTCTCACTTTTTTTACTCTCATTTTCTCCATCAAGAATCTTCCTAGCTACCCCAACAAAACCACTATTAGGAAACTCTACGTCATCTTCACTCGCACCTCCCTCTTCTTCCTCTACCTCACTTTTTTCACTCTCATACTCTCCATCTTCTTTCATGAGAATATTTCTTCTATTTGGACATTCATGCATCATATGCCCTCTTCCATGACATTTGTAACATTGAATAGAACTAGAAGGTTTTGGTGATTTAGGATTAAAAGTTTTACCTCCCTCTTTGTCATCCCTTTGCCTTCTTGTGGCCTAGAAGTCACATCTTGTTTCGGCCATGGATTCTTTGAATTGGTGTTTGGCCGACTCCTCCACGAGCTAGCTTGCTGCTTTCTTTTAATTTGCTTTTCTAGTTTTACAGCCATATCCACTAACTCATCTAAAGTTACATATTGTTGTATCTCTACTACATCAGCTATTTCTTTATTTAAACCATTAAGAAATCTAGCCATAGTGGCCTCTTCATCTTCCATACAATTAGCTTGGATCATAGCCATATCCATAGCTTTGAAGTATTCATCAACAGTCATGGTTCCTTGCTCCAATCTTCGAAGACGCATTTGTAGGTCTCTTTGAAAGTGGGAAGGCACGAACCGCTTCTTCATGACTCTCTTCATCTCAGCCCAAGTGGCAATGGGTGGTTCTCCATCTTGTTGTCTATCCCTTGTAAGCTTTTTCCACCAAATAGAAGCATAGTCAGAAAATTCAACAACGACAAGCTTTACCTTCTTAGCTTCAGAATAGTTGTGACAATAAAAAATGGCTTCAACTTTCCGCTCCCAATCAAGGTACAAGTCTGGATCTCTTGTCCCCTTGAAAGTTGGCATCTTCATCTTTATGCTATTAATGTTATCATCTTCCACTCTTCCTCGTTGTCCCCTCCTATCTCTCCCTACCCTATCTAGATTTACATCAAGATCATCAACAAAATCATCTATAGGGTTTTCTTGATTTACAATGGGGGCATAGGGCATATTTCTTCTATTTTGAGGCCTAGGATTATTTTGTGGTTGTACAACATGTTGATCTCCCCTCCTAAGTTCAGCTATTGTCTCATTTTGTTCAGCAATGGCATCCTTGATCTCTTGAAATTGCAAGGTCCATCTTTCGAATTGTTGGTGCATAGCTTGTAAAGTGAAGTCATTTCTTCCTCGGATTTCAGCTTCTTGACAAGCCCTCCTTTCATCATCACTACCACCTGTATTGGTCATCTCAAAAAACTATTTATCACTCAAACTTTGGCTTTTTTTTCCCCTCAACTGTTTTCACTCACTCTTGCCTTTTTCCGCTCAAAAAACCTTTGGGAAAAACACTTTATGGATTTATAATTAAACCCACTAGAATCAAGCCCTTAGTAGTAAAACAAAGAATTTTTGGGCACTAAAGAAAATGAAGAACCAATCCTAGAAAGAATTAGAATTTAGTTGAAACAAGACTCGAACAAAATGGACTTTTTTTTTTTTAACAAGATAAAAGGAGTAAGAAAAAAATTGATTGCTTCTTAGCTTTAAAGATCTAGGATCCCCTCTTCTTGTTTTCTATCTTAATCTTTAGAAAACAAATAAATGGAAGAAATTTCTTGAAGAGCAAACACTAAACTTTTTTTTTCTTTTTTTTTGTCACTGTTCACTGCTACAGTACTTTTTAATTTTTTTTTTTTTTTTGCTCTTTTTTTTTTTCAAGAAATCCCCAAGATTATCAAGAACGGAATCTTGATAGAACCGCTCTGATACCACTTGATAACAACAAGGTTAGGGAGATCCCAAATTTATAATTAAAATATAAGAAGTGCGGAAGCAAATATAGAAAAGAATCTAAAAACTAGAAAATAAAAGATATGTGAAATTCGAAGGAACAATCCACGAATTTCCAAGAACGTTAGTTCTAAAGTCTTGACAAGATCCAAGTAACAACGTATAGATTTATAGGAAGAAATCTAACGTCTTTACTTGAGATAACAAATCAAAAACAGTAGATTCGGATCCCGACCGCTTTATGAGTAACTTAGGACAACAATTAGTATTTAGAACTAATCGCCTTCGAAAGAATACCAAAAAGAAATCAAAGATATCAAAGAAGAAATTATCTTACTACTGTCACGACCCAGTTAGGGGCCGCGACGGGTACCCGGAACTAGTTACCGAGCACCGCTCACTCTACTACTTATCTTGCTCATTAATACTCTTTTATCAATTTACAGACCAGTTGTAGGAAAATCATAATTTAAGCAAACATAAATACTTTATATACAATCCTTTCGGCCATCGAAATAATATACATGCATATGAAAACGTCTTGTGAGACCATCTAACCCACACTGCGTATCTACGAGCCTCTACTAACATACTGTATATACATGGACGGAACAAGACTCCGTCGTGCCCAAAATATACATATATATATACCAAAAGGATAATCCTAAGCACCTCCGGACAATGGAGTGCTTTCAACCAGCTGACTGCTACTGAGGATCTGGGCCAAGCTCTCCTCTCTGTCTACCTGTGGGCATGAACACAGCGTCCGAAGAAAGGACGTCAGTACGAATGTTGTACTGAGTATGAGAAGCATAAACAATGAAAGAAAACATCAACAATATAGTGATCACATCAACATGAAATATCTGGATCTGTCTGATAATCATAAAGGAAATCATGCGTGCCATCTTACTCATACTCATCCTCATAACATATATGCATCATATGCAAGCTGTCCGTCCATGTCGGAACGGTGTGAAAATCAATAATATTAGCCCGCGTCCGGGGTACCATCTCATGCCGCCCACTAGTGGTGTCTGCCCATGCCCGAAGGTCATGGTGTATCCATATAGCTGCCCGCCTTGGCGGTGACTGCCCGGCCAACTAGGCACGGTGTGAAATGCTCATGTCATGCTTATCATAAAATGCTCATAATAATAATATACTCATCGTAAAATACTTATCTCATTGTAATACATGCATAAGGCTCAAGATCAACTTTATTCTATCGGGGTGACGTAAGGTCGTGATCCCCCGATTCCATTATGGAACAACTATTGATACTCTGCCTCACCTTGAAGGAACTAGTACATAAGGTGAGTGTAAGCGATAATTAACATCGTCATTATACTAGCATCATCATATCGTATTCCTCATCTTATATAGACATTAAGGAGTTAGACTCTTAGCCTTTCGGACTATAAGAACTCATGAAGAGAATAGGAATTTCGTGCTACAAGATTCATGCCATCAGGAAGAAGGGACTAGCCTCACATACCTGGTCATTTAGCTATACTATCGCTCACTTGCTCTTCTTCAATATCACGTCGTTACCTTCATAAGAGAATTTGGATCAGCATTAGTAACTAACTACAAGAACGTATCGCTAATTGTAGGAAAGTCGGACAACGCTTCCTTCGTTCATACTACTTTTCTCATGCTTTATCTCAACTCTTAACATTCCTAACATTACTCATAATATCACAATCGACCATCGTCATTTACGTACATTTAGCAAATCCACCATTTTTCTCCAATTTCCCCATTTTTAGCCTTATGACTCGTCTTTGCGTTTTCATGCGTTTAACGCTTGTTTCATGATGTAAACATCATTCATAATGTATTTGTACTCACAACACTCCAATATTCGCAGTTCAATTCCACTAGCATTCATTTACAACACTATTCACTCAATAATGACCCATTTCTATGTCCTTCTACATTTCAAGTGTCTAAGCTTTCCAATACTTCAAACAATATGGAATAATCATAAAACTTACCTTGGATGAAGGTTGAACAATCATTAAGTTGAGATTCTTCACTTAGCCAAAACCCTAGTTCCACCCTTTGTGGGATTTCTTGACCTGGATGATCTTTTATGGTGTTCTTACACTTGATTTCATAAGTTTGGTGGTGTTGATCTTGATGTTCCTTGTGATTCTCTTGAATTCTTGTGGAGAAAATATTTGGAAAGTTCTAGAGGTCTCTTGAGTTGTGTTGATGAATAATGGAAGAACATGATGTCTAAGTCTCTTTTAATAATCCCAAAATCTGATCTTTAATGAATTCTCGTCGGGTGAACAGTGGTCGTAAACTGCAGTTTACGGACCGTATTTTGATTTACGGGTCATCCACGGTGGTCGTATTTAAGTGTTTCAAAAACAGAGAGTTTGGCTTCTGGACATGGCAGTTTACGACCTGGTTTACGGTCCGTAAACCAGTTTACGGGCCGTAAACTGGGTCGTATTTAACCATATCAACATTTACAGAAAGTCTTGGCTGAGGGACCTGGTGGTTTACGACCTAGTTTACGGTCCGTAAACCAGTTTACGGGCCGTATCCTGGGTCGTTTTTAACCATCTCAACACTTAACAGAAACTTGAGATTTTTGACGCAATGAAAGACGATTGCACTATACGGTCCGTAAATCACTTTACGGGCCGTATAGTGCAACACACGACCACTGGGTGGAAATTTTTCGCGACTTTCTTATTTCCAAAATTTTCTTAATTAGCCATTCTCGACTTAATAAAACATCATTTACTCAACTTTTCATCGTTCCACTCTTCATACAAGTACGGAGAAATTTCCGAGGTTTAACAACTACCTTGAACTAAGAACTAGTTAGGTTGAAAGATAAATCCTAATGTAATGTCATAAAGGTTCAAAAGAACTCTCAATAGAATATATTCTTCAAAATCTGATTTACAATGAATGACAATCACCCCTTTATATAGTTGTAAGAAGGAGCTAGTCAAAATAGAAATAAATGAGAATTATCTTCCCTAGAAGCATAGATGACTTCCCACACTTGGACCAAGGCAGTCAACATAGATTAAAACAACCTAGAAGACTACCCATACTTGGACCAATGCAAGTCAATATAGATAAAAACAACAATTAAATATTTATTCTAGAAACTAATATTTGGGCTAATTTTGGGCTGCTGGAAACTTCTTTTGGGGCTGATTTGGGCCTCATTCCATCTCACTTTGGACTTTAATTTGGGCCTCCAAATAAGTGTAAGACTTGAGGAAAAAATCTGAATTGGGCTGGAGCTCTTCTTCCATCACAAGACACTTTTGAATTGTTGATTGCAGCCCATTAAGCTTGTCTTGCAATTTCCTCGTTTGAGATCTTGTCATGGGTCTTCTTGAAACTTCCAAATCTTCATCCACGTCCTTCAATAATTCTGAGCTACCATGGATGCTACCAATACGCATCTATACATATACATGTATTCATATCCGTATCATTATTCATAATCGTACTCGTTTACATATTGTAACCATAGTCATATTCATATACATATCATTTACATAGCATGCCCGACCACGAAGGTTCGGTGTTTCGCGCACCCGACCATGGCTAGGGTCGGTGATTATATATACCTAAACTCTTTTGTCTATCTGTAGTAAATTATCTCGTCATGCTCTCTTCCTTCCTTTATTTTTCCCTTGATTATCATATCTTATGTCCTACTATAGAAAACCTTAGGTCCTTTTCTTGATTGTCGCTTATAAATCGCAATATCATTAACAACGAATTTACCGCTAGTGCCTTTGCCTCTTTGCTAATAAAGCGTCGCCATCCTTTACAATACCCCTTGAGTTATTCGCCTTCAGTGTCATGTGGTTCAAGGTCTTCATGAATGATTTCCCATACAGTCTCAGATGCTTGCTCAATTCGGGTTTGTTTATTTACTAGTCAATAGACTCGTCTCTGCGCAACTCTCACCCTTTGTTTTTAAGTACATATCTGTCACGTCTTAGGGTCCATCATTTCAATCTCTACACTTATATTCTCTTTGCTCGCTTCCCCCCTTTAGGGGTTTTACTTGTACCATTCTCTAATCCGTTACCTCTCCTTCAAATCTTGAATTCATATATCCCTTACTATACTACATCTTATTCATGCCGTTTCTCGTAATTTATAGCTACGATAATTCATGTGTGAAGTCTTAACATACTCACCTTGCAGTTTATAACCAAGTAATACAACCGACATGGCAATCCGAACAAGGATGTATTTTACTTAGCTCATCTGGTCAATGTCTAAATCCGCTCCAATCAAAAACTTTTGTTCCATAGGGATGCTCAAAATAATAGTATGTCTAGTTATCCATACCATCCATGCAAGGTCACTTGCCCTCTCCTTCGGGGCTCGAAGTTCACTTGTAACGTCATCTTTGTTTTCCATGGCCTAAGTCTCATGCTTACCTAATACCCTTTATGCCTCAAACTCTTTTACTCTTGTTTCGCGCTCAACTTTGGTTTCAAAACCAATCATAATCATATTGTGTTTGTCATTGATGATAGCTTTACTCTCTCGCTTTATCGTCGTACAGTAAACTCATAACTCATGGCCACCTTTTTCTTTTCAACTCTTTACTTCATATACTTTACTCGTTCTAACTTGGTATAGGATACTCGTAGGAGATGCATCTTCCTTTACTCATAGCATGACTACTTCTTAAGCATGCGTACTTCGTATATTTCCTTTTCTCTTTATATCCGTACTTATTCCTTTACATTCTCTCCTCCTCAATTTATCTTATTTTCTCCTGTTTTACAATCAATCCTTTATTCTTCGTATGAGGAACCCTATTCTTAACTTAGTACCACTTTGTCCTTTGGAATATACTACCTTTGTACAATCTATTCTTCGCTTCCAAAACTTATTATGTTCATTTTGATCATCCCCTCTCATCCTTATTGTGTTGATCCTTTTCCTAACAATCGTCCTATTTCGTTATTCATCTTTCTGTAGTCTTGGTCTTTTACATCCAGCCCAAGATATCACTCGTACTCTTGATTATACCAATAACAAACTACTACTACTTTTCCATATCACATTTCTCTGATTCCTTTTTCAAGTTCGCTTGCTATCATTTCTATCATTGCGAAACCTCTATGTTGGATTTTTCTTACAAGGCTTTTTTGAGCTTTCTCATCTACTGCCCCACGGCTCGCTTACTGGTTTCACACTTGCATTCAATCTTCATTCATATAGAACATGTCACATCTTTAGTCATTTCCTCGCTATACTTTGTATTACGGTTCTTGCCACGCTCTCATTATATCTTGATCATAATCAACGCTATAGAGTGCCACTTCTTTACCTCGTTCGCAAGCCTGCTCGTAAAGTAGAATAAACCTTGCGAAGTAAGCATACTCAACCTGTTACTCTTTCTAGTCAGCCCTATTACACTTACCATATAAATTGTTTTACCAATGGATTCACATTCGTCATACCCCTGCCTCAGTCATGTTGTTACTTCATTTTGCTAATAAACTTGTCGCATTTTACTCGTGCTTATCCCTCCAATCAATACTTTAGTATCACACTCCATTGGAGTTAGCCTTTTCTCTTCTATGTCATACTTTAGCATTACCAGTCTCCCTAACTTACTCTAGCATTTCTCTTTACTGTATCAATGTCGCTCTTATAACTGCCATTACTATCAATTCAATAGTGTTTAACTCACCTCGTGTGGTTATTAACAATACTCATAATAAAATCACGTCCTGCCATTACTTTTTGCACATCATCTTTTCTTGTTAGGACATATTATAAGCTTATATCTTATCTCCTTTAGATTTTAGGAAAATTTCGGCAAAGTTTCCTCTATATTTCTTACTATCCCAAAACCTGCACGCAGCAATGCCTCACAGGGCCAATATATATATACGACATATCTCGGCCACACAGGGCTTCCACTTTCAAAGAAAAACACAAAGATGTCGAAACTTACCTCATATATCACGCTTCGAGATGTACCTGATCCTTTAGCGATTGCCCTGTTATCCCTTCCTATTTACCTTCTCTATCATCCTTCAGCTTTACATTTCAATCATATCTCAATATTCTTACTTTATTCGACACACATCTTTCGTACCGTCGCTTACCTTTGTTCTGATTCATTCAATTTGCTTAGTTCTCAACTTATAACTGAACTTATCATGAAGAGATACATTTAATCAATTTCTCTATTGTACATACATCGATTTACCTCTATGACAACCAATTCATTAACATATGAATACGCACCCTGATAACATGGTCTCAGTGAAGTGACTTACCTCTGTATCTTCAACATCATTAATCACTTTCTACGGTCAATACCGTTCTTCTGCTGCAATCAGGGGTTAGTACAAGGAATCTCATTTCCCATGGCTTAGCTCTATCGCACGATCTTACGGATGAAAGAAGCGTAACCATCCTAAATGCCCTGTAGCCTCCTGTTTATAGATGTGGCGCGCAACACACCATAAACAAGACTCTACTAGACACGGCTCGTAGACACTTACTAGGACTGAACTGCTCTGATACCACTTTTGTCACGACCCGACTGAGGGCCATGACGGGTGTCACGACCCAACCCCGTGGGCCATGACTAGTGCCCGAGCTGGACACCCGTATACGTACCTGTTAGATCTCTTCAGACTGAAATTAAGAATTGTACGGAACTTATGAAAGCAACTAAAGATTCATAACGCCGCATATCATAAACCTGTCTCCTGAGGAGTCACAGCTAACCAATACATAATATGATACGCAAGCCGACAAGGCTGCCACTACATGTCAATATGATACGCAAGCCGACAAGGCTGCCACAACATATCAATACCATACGCAAGCCGACAAGGCTGTCATTACATATCAATACCATACACAATCCATATAGACCCAGCTGAACAAAACTTATACACAACCCACACATATGTCTACAGACCTCTAAGAGTGTCAATAGTGAAATATGATGGGACAGGGCCCCGTCATACCCCTGGATATACATAAGTTTATACCAAAAGATCTGTGCCAAAGTAAGATAGGCTCCGGAACAATGGAGCTCTCCAAACAGCTGAGTGGAAATCCTAGGCTGGAGGATCACCAAGTCGACTATCCGTACCTGCGGGCATGAAACGCATCCCCCCCGAGGAAAGGGGGTCAGTACGAGATATACTGAGTATATAAAGCATGAAATACAATAAAGAGGATCATGACTAAAATAGAGATTACAGGAGACAAGTATGACATTCAAATACCAAAACACTTGCCTTATGAAATGTAAATCATGCATATCAATATCATATATCATACCCGAACCATTATGGGACTCGGTGAATAAAGTCATCACATACCATCCTTGGCGCCATAATCACATCATCATATCATCATATCATCACATCATCACATCATCATATATATCCGTATCCCAGCCCTCTAGTGAGGGACTCGGTGAACAATGCAGTGAAACTGTGCACGAAAACGTACCCCGGCCCGGGACTCGGTGAAAGATATATTAACAGTATGCACGAGCAGAGTAGTGAGCAACCATATGCAAACTAAATCACTACCTGAGACTCAATAGAATAAGTAGAATAAACTATCACTTCAGTATCAAAGACAACAGTTATGTCAAATGCCCCTCGAATGTCATTATGGATCATATCAAATAGAACTTCAGGAATCATAGACACGTATCAAAACATAATGAAATAGGTTCTGGAAATCAAGGACATTAGCCATCCTAGTGGCTCTAAGAATAGGAGCTTCTTTGGAGTCATATACACGTCGTCTATTTGTTTCATAAAGATCATGCCAATAAGAAGGAAGGGTTAGCTTTACATACCTCGTCGCTTAGTTACTCATCCTACGTCTCATTTCTTGAACCTGCAAGTCTATATCCCAAAGCGATATGCTCAAATCAGTCCGTAGGAATTAGCTTCAAACTCATATTAACTTAATGATTTAATGAATCCCCTGTATAATTCGTTCTAACCAAACTTCATATCATTTGCATATCACAAACAAAGACTTCAACAACGTGATCACATAAATTCTATGGAAACAGAGCAATAACTCACTTCATAACTCTATAGAATTCGGCCCACGTCTCACTAATCTCATACCATCTATAAATAGGACCAAATATGCCAATAATTAAATTAGGATACTCTTTCAAACCAATCCTTAATTACTTGAAAATCTAACGATATTCAGGCAGCATCTTCTGTAAAAACATAATAATCCTCGTGATTCCAACTTAGCAAAAATATCAATCATTATACCAATAACGACAATACCAATAATTTCATATCAAACTAAAATTAAATCCATTCTCAAATTACCTCCAAAATAGCCCAATATATATTCCTATACCGATACCTGTATACACTTCTTTATTTTCGTATGTATATAGTATAACACAACAAGCACAACAACAACGCAGCCAATCCCACGATAATCCATCACACCAAACTATTTATAACAACCACCAAACAGTCCACATGATAGCAATAACAATTTATCCGATTTCCCGCAATTAATTT
This sequence comes from Lycium barbarum, assembly GCF_019175385.1. Classification (NCBI taxonomy): domain Eukaryota; kingdom Viridiplantae; phylum Streptophyta; class Magnoliopsida; order Solanales; family Solanaceae; genus Lycium; species Lycium barbarum. Next base: position 67,546,161 of record NC_083345.1, read on the forward strand.
CGTAGTTCCCGTCTCACAATTTAGCTATGACCTGGACGAATTTAAATATATCTAGTAGAGGAGAATTATTACCTTATATTCCAAGAAGTACTCTTCTTCAATCTTACTTCACTTTGAATAAATCTCTGGTTTGCCATCACCGGAACGAAACCGACGTGGGCATAACGGCTAAGTCATTCTTCATGCGATTTACTTTTGCGTATAGATTTTCTTCAATGAATTATGCATGTATATATATATGCGTTGAGCTGCTGCTCCCTCTACAGATGTTTTGCTCTATTTAATAGCAACAAAATGAATTAATTTTGGTGGAAACCAAAATCAGATGATACATGCTCTTTTCATTATTTCTTTAGTGGGCTGTGGGATCCACACCCCACCTTAAGCCATAACTTGACACATTAGTTATTATGTGTCACCCTAGACACACCCCAAAGGAATAGTCACCAGATTCTCTATGTCCATGGGCCACACACGTACATTACATGCCACTTAGCACACAATCACTTATTGTTCCCATGTCTTCCACTAATTCAACACTTACCCAATTCTTAATTTCTTGACCACAATTCACTTAAATGGTAATTATTTTTATTACACTTCATATACTCAATATCATGGTCATGTGACATAGCACTAGCCCGTAATCTCATTTGCCACATATAAAAATATTATTTGCAATCATCATCGTCACGTTTTTCCATCTTAAATCATTTCGGGACTTCATTCCTTGTATACACCGAGTTCTTGATTTTCATACTTGAATATGACTAAATCCCACGACTTCGGTAAAATTTGCTCGTATTGGACGGTTCAATTTCCTGGTCCAAAAATACGGGATGTTATAGCTTGGAACGTATTTCATTCAAATAAATGTCGAAACTCGACAAAACTTATTTTCTTCGATTGGTTTAACTTCAAATCCTTACGATACATGTGTGCCATCACTTTAACCACCTATAAGTTTGGGGGATAACCTTGTGTCCGTTACTAATATCATTTAACTCGCACACTTTCCAACGCATGAGAACACGGGTCATAACAACGGGTACCCGGGGCTAACCACCGAGCACCACTCATTCCATTGCTCATCATACTCATAGTACGCTTCTTTAATATTCATATGCTCATAATCATAGGAAAATCATTTTTCATTTGGAAACATAATTACCTTATATACATAAGCCTTCCGGCTATCAAAATAATATATACATATACATACTACCTACACATAAGTAGATACGAGGCTCTACTAGAGTACTAGACATATAGACGGGACGGGACAGGACCCCGTCGTGCCCAAAACATATATGTATATACAATAGCAAATCACTGGCACCTCCGGAATAATGGAGTGCTCTCAAAAAGTCTGCTTATCAGCTTCTATAAATCTGGGTCGCCTCCTTGTCTACCTGTGGGCATGAACATAGCGTCCAAAGAAAACGGACGTCAGTACGAATATTTTATTGAGTATGTAAGGCATGAATGAAATGAACATATTAGAGAAATCATAAGGACATAAGATGAAGATATAACCAGTGTAACTTTTAAGAGAGGATACCTTTCATGCATATAACATATATGATCACAGTACATGTATCATCGTAGTGCATACATCATTGTATCATACATATATCATAATACCGTATATGCTCATACACATTAAACGTTATCCGTATTCGGCCACGTAGTGACTCGACAATATCACATACATATCTTCTGGGCTTTTCATACATATATCATATATATAATCATAGTAGTATCGTGCCCGAATATATAGGGTCTGTGTCTTATGTGCTATAAAGCTTGGTGTTATACGTGCCTGGCCCTACCAAGGCTCAGTGTTGTCCGTTCCTGGCCCTACCAAGGCTCAGTGATATCCGTGCCTGGCCCTACCAAGGCTCAGTGTTCTCCGTACCCAACTGCAGTGGTGCGCGCGCATCATCATCATATATATATATATATATATATATATATATATACATATTCTACCCGGCCATATAAGCTCGAGGTTTCCTAATAGCCATACATAGGCACATATATACATAAAATCCCATAAATATCTTTAGCATCACCACTATTATCATCGTCATCATTATTATCATCACTATCAACATCGTCATTATTATCATCATCGCTATCAACATCGTCATTATTGTCATCACATGTATCTCAAAAACTTATCATAACTTTTCATAGATCATGCATTTGAATTTAAAGACTATCTATGAGAATCGTATCATTTTTGTAGCATGAACTTCGTAAAGATATCGCATGATAGACTTTATAATCTCTAACTTAGGCTCATCATTACCATCATCGTATCTATGGCATATCTCTTACCTTAATCTCATATGGAACCCCCTATGAACATAGACTCGTAACTTTTCGGAACATTGGTCATAGGACATTCATTAGAGCTTATAGACAATCTATAACAATGTCGGGGTGACATAAGGTCGAGAACTCCCGATTCCATTATGGAGTAATCATATTCATCATATCTCACCTTGAAGGAACTAACATTTTAAGGGTGTACAGCATGAACAACATCAAGGGATCGTAAGTAGGATCTTTAACTTCATAGACATCATGTCTTACTCTAGAATCTCTTGGCTTAAACTTACCATCATCATTTTCGTATTCATGACATATTTCTCATCTTTATCTCATAAGAAGCTCTTTATTGATATTGTCTCATAGTTCGTGGAAAGCAAGAAAGTCATGGAGAAGTAGGGAAAATAATATCATAGGAATCATATAACGATCATTATCTTCATAGGAATATCGTATCATGATCTTTAGGACTTCTAGACTTAGATTCATCGTCGGTATTGTCATGCTCGTAACGCATCTCTTTTCTTTATCTCGTATGAAGCTCTTTATACTCGTAGACTCATAATTCCCGATATGTAGTAAAAATCATGGAAAGATAGGACGATTAATACCAAAAGAGTCACGCCTTATAAAGAAAGGACTAGCCTTACATACCTCTTTCGTTTAACAATTTCCATCGCTTGATTGTTCTCCTTCAATGCTCACGTTTCTACCTTCAAGGGAATTCGCATTCACATTAGCTAATCGATTTTATGAACGTGCTTACTAGAGCTAGAGAAAATTTGGCAGCATTTCCTTTGTTTATAAAACTTTTCCCATATCGTATATCAACTCCCAAACATTTACAATAACGTTCACAATATTATAACCAACAATCTTCATTCATTTACACTAACCTCATTTCACAATTCCACTTCAATTCATCCATAATCATGGTCAGTCTACTAGTACATTTTCTCGCATATAATACCTATCCCGTGTTCTCAATATCATTTATAACATACTTATAATCACAACATATTCTCAAGTACTACTCAAAATCTCATTATTCTCATGTTTATGACCCATTTCCCATATCCTTCTACAATCCAAGTGTTTCAACTATCAAACACCTTAAACAACATGGGAATACCATAAATCTTACCTTAGATAGTGTAGGAGCAAATTTTGGATGATAATCTTTCACTTGAAGATAAACCCTAGCTTCAATCCAATGGGGTTTCTTGCCTTGGATGAACTCCAATGAGTTTCTTACACTTGATTTCCTTGGTTTGATGAATTTGATCACTAATATGTCTTGAATTCTTGTGGGGGAAGTGTTCTAGAAAGTTCTAGAGAGAAGGAGAGTGAAGGGGAAAATGAAATGGAATGAGCTTGGCCCCTTATTAAATACCCAAAATCGGTCCCGACACATTTATACGGACACACATACGGTCCGTACAATTTATACGGTCCGTATGTGTGACCGTATAATGGTTCCAGTGGAGGCCCTTCTCTGGACAGGTTATACGGCTAGACTTACGGCCCGTATCTTTTGTACGGTCCGTATAGTGGACCGTACAATCCACAGTGTTTTGAAAGTCGTTCTCGTTGACTCGTTTGATCTCCAATCCTTATGGAACCTTCTTGACACTTGTTGAACACCTCAATACCAATCTAAGGGTCGTTATTTCTTACTTATCATATCATCACACACGTCATGCCCTTCGTCAGTCTATTCATTGTGTATGAACGGAAAAATTTTTGAGGTGTAACAATGATGATAGATTCCAAGACTATGTAGGCCACGGAGGATGGCAAGGCAATGATGCTCAATGGGACAATGATCGGAACTTGAATACTATCAAGGTGAACCTCCCTAAGTTCACAAGGAGTTGTGATCCGGAAGAGTTCCTAAAGTGGAAGTTGCAAAGTGAGAGGATATTCCTCACCAACAATGTCTCGGAAGCTTTAAAAACAAGGTATGCCCTCACCCAATTTGAGGGGTAAGTATCGACATGGTGGGAATCCAAGAAGTTTGAAATAGCTCAACAGCAAGTTTTTGATCTTCCTACTTGGAAAGACTTGATGGAGCTCATGGAGACAAGGTGGAATCCACCCACATATCGTCAAGACATCCTCAAGAAGTTATACATGTTGAGAAAAGGCTCCAAGAGTATTGGGGAGTACTTTGATGAATTTGAGAATATGAGGATGAAGTCCAACATAGAGGAGAAAATGGAAAGCACTATTATAAGGTTTGTAGCCAACTTGAATATGGACATTGCTAAACTAGTGAGGCTCACGACTTATAATAGTCTTGAAGAGGCATTTCATGATGCGTTCAAGGTTGAAGCGGATTTGAAAGAGGAGAAGTCTTACAAAGACAAGGTCAAAACAACTTCAACTTGGAGCAAAGGTAAAGATAGGTGGAAGGTTTCCACTTGGGAAAATCCCGAATCCAACACTCCAACACCTCAAGCAAAGGTGATGACAAGGATAAAGAAGGTAAAAACTCTAAACCCTATTATAATCATCCTTCTACTATCCAATGCTTTAAATGTCAAGGAAGAGGTCACATTGCAAGTGAATGTCCCAACCGGAGGACTATCACCATTGTGAGAGATGGGTATCGGACCGATGATGAAAATGAGAGAAAGGTTGGTGATGAACATGAGGGAGAAAGTAGTGAGTGTGAGGGTGATTCAGATGACGAGGTTGAAATAAGGTATGAAGAAAAACTAAACCATGCCATTGTCATGAGAAGAGCCATGGGGGCCTTAGCTAGAGAAGAAGTAGATCAAAGGAAAAACCTCTTTCATACTAGGTGTAAGATTTTGGACAAGGTTTTTTCCTTGATCATTGATGGTGGGAGTTGTACTAATGCGGTTAGCCAATTTGTGGTTTAAAGTACGAAATTCCCCACAAGAAAACACCCTATTGCCTATAAGCTTCAATGGTTCAATGAAAGTGGAGAAATACGGGTGACCAAGCAAGCGATTATCCAATTGAGCATTGGAAGATATGAGGATCAAATCTTATGTGATGTGGCGCCAATGCAAGCGTGCCATATTTTTCTTGGAAGACCTTGGCAATTTGATGTGGATGCTCAAAATAGTGGGCGGACCAACAAGTCTTCTTTTGTGGTCAAAGGTAAAAAGTATGTCCTTGCTCCATTGACTACCCATGAAGTGCATGAAGACTATAAAGTCATGAAAGAGCTATGTGAAAAAGATAAAAAGGGAGGAAATGGTTGTAAGTTAAAAGGAGACCTTGATTTCTCAAGGAGGACAAGGTTCGACCCAAGAGAAGAGTAAGAAGTGTATGTGATACAAGACCAACTCCATCGAGCTTCATAAAGATGGAGTCTTTGAAGATTATGGGAGTTCCACATAGGATGACCTTCAAGATATGGGAGATAGCTTGGATGGAAGGCTTCAAGAACGTCACTTTCAAGATATGGAAGATAGCTTGGGAGGCTATTTGGAAAAGGAGGCTATGCATGCAAAAGGAGCTAGTACTTAAATGTAAGTCTTTTCAAGTTTCACTTCCATGGAAGACATCCAAGCAAGGCCCTTACTTCATTAAGGGTATAATTGTAATAGAGCTAGTTGTCTTCCTTACTTTCTTAGTATAAATAGTAGACTAAAATTTCAATACTTACCTTTTGATGAATTATGAATATTTTGAGTGTTTTTAGGGTTATCTCTAGAGAGAGAAACTTGTGAGAGGTCTTTGGTAGGCTCTTGTTGAATCTTGTATTGTTGAGAGGTTGGTTGCTTGGGAATTCAATTCCCTTGAGGTCAACTTAAGAATTTGGTGTTTCTTTTGATGATAATTTAGAGGTCTTAGTTTTATATAACTTTGGTTTCTAAATTGAATCTTAAGTTGTGTCAAATTATCTATCTTTTCTTTTCCTTTGTTTATTCGTAATTTCTCATTTCCGCGTATCCGTTCTTGTATCAATTGGTATCAAAGCCTAAATTAGGTTTGTTTCAACAAATCTAGCTTGGGATTTGATTCAACAAAAAAAAATCGAAAAAAAAAATTCAAAATTTTCTTGTTGATTTTTGTTGAATCTAGTGTTAGATTAGAGTTTCTTAGTGTGTCTAGAGTCTAAATCTTCCATTTCAAGCTAATTGGAATTAGGGTTTGTGTTCCACCATTGTTGAGCTTCAAAGCTTCAAGAACTTGAAAGTGGGTTTTATAGTATAAATCAAAATTGAGGATTGAAAGTTGTTGGGTTGTGTTCTCTTAGTAAAGAAGAGTTGAAATCTGAAATTTGAAAGCATTTGGAGTAGATTTAAAGGATCTGCCATTTTTGGAATTTGAAGCTTTGAAAACTTCAAGAACTTTAAAGTGGGTCTTGTTGAAGAAGGTGAAATTGAAGGTTGAAACCTATTGGGCTTTGTTCTCCACATCAAAGAGAACTTAGATTCGAAATTTGAGCTAATTTGGAGTTGATTTGAGGGTAGTTGAATTTTTGAATTGTTCTTGTATTCTTGAAGACCTTCAAATCTTCATAAGGAAGAAGACTCTCCAAAGGGCCATTTGATCCAAAAGAATTTTCAAAAATTGTGAAACGGTGTTTTCTACCCTAAAGGGGTAAATCCTAGGTAGATTGGGTCCCAATAGGTCAACAAATCCAAGAGAATTATGCACAAATCACGAGCCAAAGAAGGGCAGTAGCGTTCAGTTCCAGGTGTTTTTATATTATATGGTCCGTAAAAGTTGGCCGTGAAATTGAACGGGTTTGGAACAGTTTCTGCCCAATTTTGGTCCTAAACTATGGAAGAGTTCCACGGACCATAAAACACTATATGGTCCGTGAAAGTACACTTGAGGCACTCGTGAAACTTGGATCCAAAATCTTAACGTTCGGCCTCAAAAACAAGAGGCCAACTCTTGGATCGTGAAACTCATTTGTGGTTCATAAAAGATGATCTTAAGTTCGTGAAAACCATTTGTTGATCGTGAAACAAAATACGGGTCGTGAAACACCAATTTTGGTCGTGAAACTCCAATTTCAAAAACATTGTTCATGGTATTCGTATCTTGATTCCACTCCGATTCCTTTCCCTTTTATCTCATTCTCAAGCCTCAAATCTTGTTCTTAATTCATTTCAATTCTAAAAATTTCTTGGGATTGCTTGTTGGTTTTGTGTCTCTATTCCTTTGGTAGGGAGCCAAAAAAAAAAGTATAGAAATTTAAAAGTTTTCGTTATTTCAAATTGATACCTTGGATCAATTGGGGCTTCACGGTCGTGTTTTCAAGTTATCACCTACCCGGGCCTGAAATTTTTGTTATTTTCTGTCACGACCCAACCCCGTAGGCCATGACTGGTGCCCGACATGGACACCCGTATACATACTTTTTAACTATATGTTCATTTCACATCAAACTCAATATGGGTCTTATAACGATCTCATCATGAAATAATACGCAAGCCGACAAGGCTGCCATCATATAACAATATCATATGCAAGCCGACAAGGCTGCCATCATATAACAATATCATATGCAAGCCGACAAGGCTGCCATCATATGGACGAATATCATATCACAGAACATCGTATAGACATAGCTGAATAGAACTCATACACAACCCACACATATGTCCACAGACCTCTAAGAGTAGCAACAGTAACGTAATATATGACGGGACAGGGCCCCGTCGTACCCTTAGTCCACATAGTGATACAATAATGGATACGCGGAAGCAATAAAATAACAAGGAAAGTAAAGGATAGATAGATTGACACAAGAAAATGGAATTAAAAGCAACCTAAAGGTGTATCAAACCTAAAGACCTCAATTAATTAGCATAAACAAGCACCAACCTCTTAGGATGACCTCAAGGGAATTGAATTCCCAAGCAACCAATCCTCTCACAATCAAAGATTCAACAAGAGCCATCTATGGCCTCTCTCATAAGTTTCTCTCTCTAGAGACAACTCTCAAAATCACTCATCTTTTCTTCCAAATGTCAAAAGTCCCTAAATGAAATGAAAGACTAACTATTTATACTAACTAAATAATAGAAGACCCTATTATTACATAAATGCCATTAATGAGGCAAGGGCCTTGTTTGGCTTGTCTTGTAGAGATGGAAATCTTGAATTTCCGAATGTGGCCTTTCGTAAACATAACCTTCCCTGCTCGGTTGCCACTTAATGCTCTTCCATCTCCCATCCGTCCTCTCCATGCTATTATCCAAACTTTGACTCCACTGGACGGTCCTCGAAGTGTCCTTGAGGCAACTCGGCTTGTATCATTCTCCCCTTCTTGAAAAGGATTCGTCCCCGAATCTATACCTTGCAAAACCATAAAGGAGACAAACAAAAACCAAGTCCTCAAAGGATGAGGGTTAGTGTTAAGGTGGACCAACCTACCACCATGCCAAGGAAGCACAAATTTTTGATATAGCCAAGTATCAACCATTTTCAAGCAAAATAAGCTCTTAAGTAGAGTACTAAGAACTTGGCTATCCCAACGATCAGGAAATGAGGATATTCTCAGAGAACCAATGATTTCAAGAAACCAAGTTGGCATAAAACACAAACAATCCTCAATTGCAAAAAAATACCATTCACACAAAGTGAAGATTTCACCGGGGTCAAAAGGAAAAGATACCCCCATATCACGGGCAAGGCAACAACTAAGCACCTCAATAGGGCCCCGCCCAACGTCAAATGAACTCTCAACAATAACATGAATGTCATCATATGCAAATAAATAGTAAAGAAAGGTGTCACTTAAAATGACTTCATCTATGGTGTCCTCAAATGTAGCCTCACTATTAGGTTCAAGAACAAAATCTAGCTTGCTACTATGAGTTTGAACACAAAAGGTCTTGTAGCAATTTGTAAACAAGAATCACCTTCCTTTGTAGCACTTTCCTTCCCCACAAATGGATCACAATTCCTCAAAGGAAGATGTCCATCATGGGAAAGAGTGTCTTCATTCCCTAGTGGGTTACATATCACATTATAGCCTCCAAAGGAAACTAAATGTTCAACATTACCAAACACCCCACTAGGTTCATCACTTTCAATAGTCATGTCAGCCTCATATAAAACATTATCCTTTACAAGAGAGTAATCCATGAACAATGAGGAGTTAAAGCATGTCATTTCACTCTCAAAAGAACCAATGTCATCTTTCAATGCATTTTCGCTCACATGACTATCTACATGACACACATCATCACTACAAATTGGAGTCTTATCACGTGACACTAAAGTACGATCAAGAGACTCGTTTTGACATGAAACAAACAAGGGTGAGATGTCACATTCTTTCAATTGACCAACGACATGAACATTGTCACTAACTAGAGGTACATTAAACGCATCACAAAGATCCTCAAGTAGTGAATTATCATTACAAGCAGGTTGATCAATACAAGTTTCAACACGAGTTGGTAGTATGTCAAACTCGCAAGGCTTACTAACATGATGGCCACATGACAGTGTACTACCATTCAAGTCACACGTGTCAACACTAGGTGGACACAAATTGATCTTACAAGAAGAGTCAACTTGGTCATCAAAAGGATCAACTAGTGTATGAGCACGCTTAGCAATTGATAATGTACTATCATTCAAATCACAAGTGTCAACACTAGGTGGACACAAATCGACCTCGCAAGAAAGATCAATTCGGTCATCAATAGGATCAACTAGTGTAGGGACACTTTCAACAATGACATTATCATGACATGGCAAGGATTCACTAGGCTCAATGCAAGGTAAACTAACTTTCATACTCAAATTGGCATTAAGATCACTCAACAAAGTATGAGTATTAGGAGAAATTATTTTACCTTGATTCTCATGTAAGGGATCTTTCTTGCCTTGAGACACAAAAGGGACGCTCATTTGACCACGTGAATTAATGGTCTTGTCCGCCGTTCCTCCTTTCAACCACTTCCTTTTCAATGCCGCCCAAATCTCACTTGGGGTTTCTATAGGAGAGGGAGTATGTTGAATTTGTGGCATCTCACAAGAGGGACTTTGCTTCTTCCCTTTTGACTTTTTCTCTTGGGAAGTGGTTTTGCTCCTATAACCCTTTTCATGCGGTTCGGGATAATGGCCTCTCAAGCTCTCTTTCATTGCATCCCAAGTAGTAATTGGATCTCCCCTCTTGTACGCCCAATAGTGTGCCAGCTTCTTCTCAAAAGTCCCAATAGCCAATTTCATTTTCCTTTCTTGGGAATAAGGGTAACTAGCAAAGATTTCTTCCATCATGAACTCCCATTTCACATACTCTTCTCCACTAGCTTCCATAATCAAGATAGGTCATCTCACATTGGGCTCTTGCACATATGGAAAGAGAGGTTTCCTCCTTTCATCCACGACATACTTATGCCACTCTTGCTCATATGGAATCTCATGCCTTTGAAACCAAGGGCCACCTAAACATACGTGACAAGTATCCATTGGAAGCACATCACACCAGACCTCCTATTGGTACTCACCAAGTGAAATGAATACCATCACTCTCTTATCAACCCAATACCCTCCCTCGTCATAATAAGGACTTTGCCTATTCACACAAGGTAGCCTTAACTCTTCAACCGCACGAGGGGTGATGAAATTGGTGTAACAATCGTCATCAAGCACAAGGGTTCCCTCTCTACCACAAAGGTTTACCAAGTCTCCAAGAATCGCCTCTCCATGGAGAAGTACCTGCAGAGAACACTTAGCAAACACGTTAGTAGTAAACAAACCTCACCACACTCGTGTTTACACTCGTTTGTGCTCGGCTAGCACCACTCAAATGAACTCACGCACTCTTGCCTTTTTTTTCACTCAAATAGATTGGCCGAGGTTGATTCTCGATTGGATTCGGTTGCTTTCAAGGTGCACAATTGCTACTCGAGATCGGAATGGATTCTTGTAGACAGAAAAAGAACGAGGACGACTCAATTAAAACAAACGCACTTGAGCCAAGAAATTAACAACGAGATAAAACGAAGAAAAGCACGAAAGAATTGGCACGAAAGAAATGCGGACACAAGAACTAGCAAACACAAGTAGGAACAACTACTAAATGGCTACTAGTTGAGAGACACAAGAAAATTGGAATGCAGAAATCGGGAAAATAACTAAATTTCGGGCCCGGGTAGGTGATAACTTGAAAACACGAACAGGAAGCCCCAATTGATCCAAGGTATCAATTTGAAATAATGAAATTTTTTAAATTTCTATACTCTTTTTTTTTTTTTTTTTTTTTTTTTTTTTGTTCCCTACCAAAGGATTAGGGACACAATATCATCAACTAAGGATCAAGAAATTTTTGTTTTGAGAATTGAAATCAAAGAGAATTAAAGTTGAAAAACCTGAAATGTGCAACCCGCGACGCCTGTGCAGCACCTGCGACTCGCGGTTCAACCTGCGATAGTGATCCGCGGCTCGCGGTTGATGCAGCCAAAATGTCAATTCTCTGTCACAAGGTGCGACACCACCGTGCAACCCGCGATGGTGTTCCGCGGCTCGCAGATGAGGCACCCCAAAACGTTCAACTCTCTGTCACCAGGCGCGACTTCACCTGCGACTCGCAGGTGATACATGCGACTCGCAGATGTCGCATATGGCGTCGCATTTGGGCCAACGTTGGGACTTAATTTTTTTTTTTTTTTTCGCAAAAATCTGAAAACTTTGACAACTTTTGGATCAAATGGCCCTTTGGAGAGTCTTCTTCCTTATGAAGATTTGAAGGTGTTCAAGAACACAAGAACAAGTCAAAAATTCAACTACCCTCAAATCAACTCCAAATTGACTCAAATTTCGGATTTAAGTTCTCTTCAATGTAGAGAACAAAGCCCAATAGGTTTCAACCTTCAACTTCACCTTCTCTGATAGCAACCAAGGAAGCTTAATTTTCATTGAAGACAAAAAAATATCAAGATGCTTTAATGGGCTTCATTTGGTAATGAAAACATGTCTTGTAATGGAGGAATAGCTCCAGCCCAAAGTAGATCTTTTGGGAAAGTCTTAATACTAATTGAAGGCCCAAATTGAAGACTAAGATGAGTTGGATTATGGCCCAAAACATGCCCAAAGAAGGAACAAGTTCAGCAGCCCATACTTATGTTTCTAGAAGATCATTTAATGCTATGTTGACTACATTTAATGTTTTTATTGAACAAAGTGTTGGTGGTCTTCTATGCACATTGAAACAAATGTTTGGTGGTCTTCTATGCACATTGTAACAAATGTTTGGTGGTCTTCTATGCACATTGGAACAAAGAATTGGTGGTCTTCTATGCAGCTTGGAATTTGCACCTTAATTAATTTAGTTTGACCAACTTTATTTTCTTTAGGGTGGCAACCACCATTTCTCCTATATAAAGGGGTGTTTTCTCTTTCATTGTAACTAAGTTTGAATATTAATAATATTAGCCTTGTGCTTGTAGAGACCTTTGAGGTTCTCTTTTGGGTTATGCCCTTTTTGTTCTACCTTGAACCGCAACTCGGATTCTTCGATGGTAAGATTCCTTGTTTGAGTTCCCTCCCTCCATTTCTTCTTCTTCTTAATTGATTCAACTCCTTCTTTCACTATTAAACAACGTTTTAAGTATCAAATACTTGAACTTGTGTTCTTCTTTCTCAAGAATCAATCCTTTCCCCTTTCTAATTTTCAATTCTAAAGTCTTCCGCTAATCGCGTTGTTATCAAGTGGTATCCGAGCGGTTCTATCAAGATTCCGTTCTTGATAATCTTTGGGATTTCTTGAAAGAAAAAAAAAAGAGCAAAAAAAAAAAAAAAAAAACTGAAAAGTTACTGTAGCGTGAACAGTATCAAAATTATTAAAAAAATAAAGAAATCTGTTCGAGTGAACAGTGACGTGAACAATACTTCTTGTTATCTTCACTTGTTCTTGGTTTGTTCAAAGCTTTATCTTGTGATTTGGTGACTTTAAATTATTGGGAAATCCATTGTGGTTGTTATCTCTTGAAAATTCCATTAGTTTTAAAGATTCTTTTACTTTTGTTCATCAAGGAACTCAAGAGTCACTTTGAGGAATGCAAAAGTCATTGCAATACATTTGTATCCAAACTCATTGATATGTTCTAAATCTTTTCTTGAAAGTGTTTATTTCTTGCATTTAGTTTTCTTCTCTTACTAGATACTTGAAGTATTTGTCCATACTTAGAGTTGTCTAGAAATTTTGTGTCTATTTCTTTGTTTTGTGCCAATTTGTTCCGTGTTTTTTCTCTCTCTCTATTTTCATTGTGTATTTCTTATTTCCTGTCTGTTTAAGTTTTTTATTGTCCTTTCTTTGTTTGTCATAAACTCCATTCTTGAATCAAGCTTTGGAACTTACTTTGAAGTGTTTGAGTTGTTGGTTTATTGAAGAACTTCGAGACGCAACCCTTGAGTGGTAAAAGACAAGAGTGGTGAGATTATTTGAGGGTAAAAGCCTAATAGTGTGAAATACGAGTGTTGAGAGCCACAATTTGACTGATACACGTAAGGGAGTGTATGTGAGATCATTTTACTACTAACTGTTTTCTCTTTTTTTAAAGCATGTTTTCTACAGATTCTGAAAGCATTTGGAGTGAAGGGATGGATTTTTCTACAGATGATAGAAGGGCATACAATGATTCTTGTGAAGAGTATGGTGGCTACGATGAGTCAAATAGCCAAACCTATGATGAGTCACATCAGATTTGTGATTCGAGTGAAGGTAATAACATTTGTGAGGATTATAGTAGTGATGAATCTTTTGATTATGATGACATTGGTTATGGTGATGAATGTGCTGATTATGTTGAAGTTGGGAGTTTGAATCCTATTAAACCTACTCCGGTAAGATCTAGTTTGGGAAAGAGTCTTAGAAGATGCCATGAGCTTACTAGAGTTAACAAAGTTTTTCAAACTAGAATGGAGGTACTGTCTAAGGTGTGTGCTACTAAGATTGACAAGAATGTTTGTCATAACTTAGTTAGTGCTTACTTTGTTGAAAAAGTAGGTTTATCTTGTGTTAAGCATGCTTCACCCTACACCTTAAAAGGAGTGAAGGTAGAGAAGAGGGTGTTGGTGTCATTAACTCTTGGGAGATACAAGGATGAGGTTTGGTGTGACGTAATTCCCTTATTCACATGTCATGTCTTATTGGGAAGGCCATGGTATCTCTATAAGAAAGTTTCATATGATCTAGAAAAGAATAGGTATTCCTTGGTGAAAGATGATGGAAAAAGAACTACCCTTGTATCTTTGTCACCTACAGAGATTCAAGAAGATCAATTAAAGGTAAGGAGATCAATAGAGGTGTTTGAAAAGGAAAAGGTCTGCAAGAGGGGAAACAATAGTGGGATTGGGAAGCCTAAAATTAGAGTTGATGTTAGAAGTCCTCCAAGGGATAAAAGAGGGATTCTAGGCAAGTATATGGGAACTTGTGATACTTATTGCAGCATACTTTGCCCGGGGATAGAAAGGGATGATGCCGCATGGACAACCTTCTCTACACCAAACAAAAGTGAGGATGAGAGACAAAAGAAAGAGAGAAGTGAGGGTGAGCAACTTGACAACTCGAGAGAGGAAGTGATGAGTGAAAAGAGTGAGTTGTTAAGAAGCAAAAATAAGTGGAAAGAATTGAGTGAAGTGAGCTCAAGAGGTAAAATAGAGAGTGAACAAGTGCACTTGAGAGATGAGGAAAAAGAAGAGATTAAAAGAATTGAGTGCATAAGTGTGAAAGATTCTTGTTCAAGTTCTAACCAATTAACTCATTCTTTTTCTAGTGTTTGTGCTCCAAATGTGCAGGTTATTGAAGAAGAACCCATTGAAGTGTTAGAACAACAATTGAAGGAAGAATCTAGCTTCAAATGGGATTTGAAAGGAGCAAAGGATGATGATTCATGGAAACAATTGCAAGTAGAAGACAAAGTTGAGCCTGATGATCTCATGTGGTATGACCTTATCGATGATCTATTTGTAGATGCAAATGAAAATGAACTTGTACCACAATCTCATAAATCAAGAGTTTTAAGCGAAGGTATAACTCAAATTGGGACTGAATCTAACCTTTTATGTGGTTCTTCTCAATTGAGCAATCTGCCACAATGTGGTGAAAGTGGGGGACGAGATAAGTTGAGTGAACAAATCCAAGAAAATTTGAGAGAGGATGAATCTTGTTCATATGCTAATCAACTAACTCTTTCTTGTTTTAGTCTTTTATCTCCTTTCATGCAGAAAATTGAGGATGAACTTTGTGTAAAGGATGATGACAACTCACTTGAAGAAGACAATCTCATGGGTCAAGGTTTTAAAGTGTGGGATAACCCATTGTGGGATGATACTAAACATGAGTTTACTGTACATTTTTGTCCACTTTGGGATTCCAATGAAGGAAGCAAAGGTGATGAAGTTTCCAATAAAGACATTGAGACACATGAAGCTTTTGGTGCCGTAGATATTGAGAAAGTTGAGCTAGGTGCAGAATGTAGTAGCTCAAGTGTGGAAAAGGACAAGTGCTCACATGTTTTCAACTTCACAATATCTTTATCTTGTTTTCTAGATCCTTATTTGCAGGTTCATTCCAAGCCACTTCACAAGAAAATAACTTTTGATCCATATCATGACCATGGTATATCGAATGGTGAGGTTAAGTTTCTTAGAAAGAGCAAATATGGTATGTTTTCTTGGTATTCATATGCTTTTGGTCTGGCTAATGATCCTCTACTGTTTAAAGAGCTTATGAATTGTGTTTTTAGTTCTTGTGTTGGAAATTACATTGTTCTATTAGACGATGAAATGCTTGGATATTTAAAAGGGGTGTTTGTGCATAAAAGAACTAAGTGGGTTAAGTGGTTGCATGATCTAGACCTTGTGTTGTTTTTACCAAATGCTTGTTTTGTTTCCTTTGTTTGCTCCCTACTTATTGTGATCATCATGTTGGTTGCAGATCAATGTCAAGATTCGAGGACGAATCTTCTTTAAGAGGGGAGAATGATAGCAACTATAGAGGCTCAAATGCATTAACGAGCAAAAAAGGTCACCACCAAGATTCGGGACGAATCTTCTATAAGAGAGGGAGAATGACAGCAACCAAGGAAGCTTAATTTTCATTGAAGACAAAAAAATATCAAGATGCTTTAATGGGCTTCATTTGGTAATGAAAACATGTCTTGTAATGGAGGAATAGCTCCAGCCCAAAGTAGATCTTTTGGGAAAGTCTTAATACTAATTGAAGGCCCAAATTGAAGACTAAGATGAGTTGGATTATGGCCCAAAACATGCCCAAAGAAGGAACAAGTTCAGCAGCCCATACTTATGTTTCTAGAAGATCATTTAATGCTATGTTGACTACATTTAATGTTTTTATTGAACAAAGTGTTGGTGGTCTTCTATGCACATTGAAACAAATGTTTGGTGGTCTTCTATGCACATTGTAACAAATGTTTGGTGGTCTTCTATGCACATTGGAACAAAGAATTGGTGGTCTTCTATGCAGCTTGGAATTTGCACCTTAATTAATTTAGTTTGACCAACTTTATTTTCTTTAGGGTGGCAGCCACCATTTCTCCTATATAAAGGGGTGTTTTCTCTTTCATTGTAACTAAGTTTGAATATTAATAATATTAGCCTTGTGCTTGTAGAGACCTTTGAGGTTCTCTTTTGGGTTATGCCCTTTTTGTTCTACCTTGAACCGCAACTCGGATTCTTCGATGGTAAGATTCCTTGTTTGAGTTCCCTCCCTCCATTTCTTCTTCTTCTTAATTGATTCAACTCCTTCTTTCACTATTAAACAACGTTTTAAGTATCAAATACTTGAACTTGTGTTCTTCTTTCTCAAGAATCAATCCTTTCCCCTTTCTAATTTTCAATTCTAAAGTCTTCCGCTAATCGCGTTGTTATCATTCTCCAACAAGACCCACTTTCAAGTTCTTGAAGCTTTGAAGCTCAACAATGGTGGAACACAAACCCTAACTCCCAATGGATTCGAAATTGAAGATTTAGACTCTAGAAACACTAAGAAACTCTAATCTAACACCAGATTCAACAAAATCAACAAGAAAATTTGTTTTTTTTTTTTTTAATTTCGGTTTTTTTTTTTTTTTTGTTGAATCAAACCCAAGATTAGATTTGGTAGAACAAACCTAAACTAAGCTCTGATACCAATTGATACAATAACGGATACGCGGAAGCAATAAAATAACAAGGAAAGTAAAGGATAGATAGATTGACACAAGAAAATGGAATTAAAAGCAACCTAAAGGTGTATCAAACCTAAAGACCTCAATTAATTAGCATAAACAAGCACCAACCTCTTAGGATGACCTCAAGGGAATTGAATTCCCAAGCAACCAATCCTCTCACAATCAAAGATTCAACAAGAGCCATCTATGGCCTCTCTCATAAGTTTCTCTCTCTAGAGACAACTCTCAAAATCACTCATCTTTTCTTCCAAATGTCAAAAGTCCCTAAATGAAATGAAAGACTAACTATTTATACTAACTAAATAATAGAAGACCCTATTATTACATAAATGCCATTAATGAGGCAAGGGCCTTGTTTGGCTTGTCTTGTAGAGATGGAAATCTTGAATTTCCGAATGTGGCCTCTCGTAAACATAACCTTCCCTGCTCGGTTGCCACTTAATGCTCTTCCATCTCCCATCCGTCCTCTCCATGCTATTATCCAAACTTTGACTCCACTGGACGGTCCTCGAAGTGTCCTTGAGGCAACTCGGCTTGTATCACATAGGCATATAAATATATATCCGAGAAGGATTTGTACCAAAGTCTGGACTCCAGAACAATGGAGCTCTCCAAAATAGCAGAAGGGGAAAATCCTAAGCTGTCGGATCACCAAAGCGAATGTCTGCACCTGCGGGCATGAAACGCAGCCCCCCCGAAGAAAGGGGGTCAGTACGGAATATGTACCGAGCATGTAAATCATGAAATACAGTAAACGGGATCATGATTTAAATAAGAAGTACAGAAAATGAGTACAATAACCAGAATACCAAATACTTGCTTTCGAAACATAAATCATGCATGTCAAAATCATATATCATATCCGGCCCCATTATGGGACTCGGTGAACATGGTCGCCACCCCTTCTCTGGCGCCATAACACAGCATAACTTCAGAATATAATATATATCTCCGTAACATAGCATATCTCCGTAACACAACATAACTCTGTAATACAGCATAACTTCATAACACAACATAACTTCAGAATATACATATATATATATTGTACCCGACCCTTTCATGAGGGACTCGGCGAACAATACAGTGTGCACGATAACATACCCGACCCGGGACTCGGTGAAAGATATATTGAGATTTGCACGAGCAGAGTAGTGAGAAACTATATGCAATTCAAAACATTTTTAAGGACTCAATGGAATAGTCAACACGAACCATCGTTCGCAATTTCAAATAATAATCATCTCATATACCTTTCGGATGTCCCTGTGGATTATATCAAATGGAACTTTGAAATCATGTGTACACATTAATATATATGAATCAAAGCATAAGTTTATGGGAATCAAAAATCAATAGCCATCCTAGTGGCTCTAGGAATAGGAGTTTCCTTTGGATTCGTATATATATCGTATATTCATTTCACAACGATCATGCCAAAAAGAAAGAAGGGTTAGCTTCACATACCTTTATTGTTTATTCGTCACACAATATGTATACGCTGCCCAATAATACTTCAACCTATATTAAGATGCCAACAACTACGTTTAAGTTACGGGGAGATTCAAAACGTATTCTAACGTTAGTAACTCCTTTCTAGATGTTTAGGCGACGTTTACTCTTGTATCCAAACCAAGTACATATAACCAGCCCAACATCAATAATTATATGTTCAATATCAATCCGGACAGCCCACACAATATTCCAAACAGCCCACATTCACAACATGCAATAACGATTCACGTATACTACATTCTCAAGTTACTTCTAATAGTTCGTAGCCTTAACGTTTGCATGTAACAACTTATAACAGCCCATCCAACATACAATACAAAGAATAATCTTAATTATCATTAATCTTCCAAGTTCATTAACAACAACGTGTCAAAACAGCCCGCACCTTACAACGCTAGATAATAGTGTACATGCGATTATGACACATCCAATTTATTCTTGTTAATCTATAGTCATATTATTTCGTCGAAACGATTCTATAACAGCCCAACCACTATGACAACATGATGTATACTCTTAACTATAATTATTTTTTCCAACTTGATGAAAACAACAAGTCCAAAACAGTCCATTACCACAACATATCCAAAACAGTCCAACAACATGTCCAAAACAGTCCCTAAACAATGTTCGAAATTCTTGCAAATGTTTACGAACATACTAAGAAAACCACATATGATTCTTACACATTATTTCATGTCTTCTTTACATATAATTTCAGTAGGTTATGACCACCTGGAACACGACAAGTACAACATCAATTCATACGCAACTAAGCTACATCGTCATTTCTACAATTCTTACAACAACTCACAAACGACTTTAGTTTCAAC
This sequence comes from Lycium barbarum, assembly GCF_019175385.1. Lineage (NCBI taxonomy): Eukaryota > Viridiplantae > Streptophyta > Magnoliopsida > Solanales > Solanaceae > Lycium > Lycium barbarum. Next base: position 67,565,992 of record NC_083345.1, read on the forward strand.
TCCAACCATTAAACACCTTCATTCCATCATAAAATTCATGATAATAACAATCAAAATATCATGTAAAAACAGTTCACTAACTTCCTCACAAAACAGTCCACAAACGGTTTCAACATGCTTCAACATCACTTCACATAAAATCATAGATTCAATCATTTTCATACTAACATAACATCACCTTTAACCTTCCAATTCTTTTCATTATTTTTACCATGAGATCTATGATATTAACAACCATATTTATTAAAGAAAATCATTCCATTAATTCCACCAAAACAGTCCCTATGGCCAACTAACATTCCAACACCAACTTTCATGATTTTATGCATGCGATTCACGTTCATCAAGTTACAACCATACTTCAACATCAACACATATAACCCCCTAACTACTATCATGTTCCAACATCAACACACATCATTTCATGTATACAACTTATATTTACTCATCTACATCACCCTTAATACAAGCAAAAGAAGTTAGATCTTACCTTGACAACTTGACTTCTCTACTTGGCTAGAGTTTGTGATTTGAGATGAAAATGGTTCTTGTTGCTCCAAATACTATCTTCACGTTCTAGGGACCTTCTAAAGGGTTGAAACACCTTGGAAAATAATTTATGGATCAAGACTCAAAGGGCTCAAAAATCAGTCCCTTGGCCGAGACTTTCTCTCTCTAGAATTAGGTTTTTCTTTCTTTGTGTTGTGTAGTAGAAATGAATTGTGATGGCTGATCTCTTGGTCATTATTTGGTTCAAATCTGATGCTTACAAGTTGGTCCCATGCTCCACTTATGGCATGAGTCATTCCATTAACTTTACACTTCATTTTTTTCTAATTCTTTCCCTTCACTTTCGGCTAGCCTACTTCCCTTGTCTCTCCTTTCTTCATTATTTTCAATTGTTTACAAGACAATTGTAAGTGTGGTGAATGATTCATACATCACCCTTTGTCTATTGTAATCATGCCAAGATGGATGAGCAATATTTAATGTAAAGTGATCCCTCTACCATGTGATGTCTTCCTAAAATAATGTATACTTTCATAAAGTAGTAGATGCTCAAATATACAATTGTATGCTCCAACTTTTCTCCTCCAAATTTCAGTTTTATGGCCGAATATAACTTGTATTTTCCTTCCAATTTAATTGTCTACAATATATTGAAAATGTAGTGGATGAATCAACATTTAATTGCACATTTGTATGTCTTCCATTATCCTTATTTTAGATGACTTTGAGTCATCCTTTTTACCTTGGACGTTTGATACTCTTGTTGGCTCATTATTGTCACAAATTTTTACTTAACACCACAATTAAGTAGTTCCTAATCTCCAATAACATTTTTTACACTAAGTAAAATTTATAACCGATTAGGTCTAGTTTAGAAATTAAAAATCCGAGGTTTCTACCTCACGTCGATTACTTCGCGAATAACTCGACGTATAAAATACGGGGTCTAACATTTTCCCTATTTTTGCATTCCATTTTCTTGTGTCTCTCAACTAGTAGCCATTTAGGGTGAGTGTACACCATGAACAACATCAAGGGATCGTAAGTAGGATCTTTAACTTCATAGACATCATGTCTTATTTTACAATCTCTAGGCTTAAACTTACCATCATCATTTTCGTATTCATAACATATTTCTCATCTTTATCTCATAAGAAGCTCTTTATTGATATTGTCTCATAGCTCTCGGAAAGCAAGAAAGTCATGGAAAAGTAGGGAAAATAATATCATAGGAATCATATAAGGATCATTAGCTTCGTAGGAATATCGTATCATGAGCTTTAGGACTTCTAGACTTAGATTCATCGTCGGTATTGTCATGCTCGTAACACATCTCTTTTCTTTATCTCGTATGAAGCTCTTTATACTCGTAGACTCATAATTCCCGATATGTAGGAAAATCAAGGAAATATAGGAGGATTCATACCATAAGAGTCATGCCTTAGAAAGAAAGGACTAGCCTTACATACCTCTTTCGGTTAACAATTTCCATCGCTTGATTGTTCTCCTTCAATGCTCATGTTTCTACCTTCAAGAGAATTCGCATTCACATTAGCTAATCGATTATATGAACGTGCTTACTAGAGCTACAGAAAATTGGGCAGTATTTCCTTTGTTTATACAACCTTTCCCATATCGTATATCAACTCCCAAACATTTACAATAACATTCACAATATCATAACCAACAATCTTCATTCATCTACACTAACCTCATTTCACAATTCCACTTCAATTCATCCATAATCATGGTCATAGTATACTAGTACGTTTTCTCGCATATAATACCTATCCCGTGTTCTCAATATCATTTATAACATACTTATATTCACAACATATCAATATTCACAACTCATTCCAAAGTACTACTCAAAATCTCATTATTCTCATGTTTATGACCCATTTCCCATGTCCTTCTACAATCCAAGTGTTTCAACTTTCAAACACCTTAAACAACATGGGAATACCATAAATCTTACCTTATATAGTGTAGGAGCAAGTTTTGGATAATAATCTTTCACTTGAAGAAAAACCCTAGCTTCAATCCAATGGGGTTTCTTGCCTTGGATGAACTCCAATGAGTTTCTTACACTTGATTTCCTTGGTTTGATGAATTTTATCACTAATATCTCTTGAATTCTTGTGGGGTAAGTGTTCTAAAAAGTTCTAGAGAGAAGGAGAGTGATGGGGAAAATGAAATGGAATGAGCTTGGCCCCTTATTAAATACCCAAAATCTGTCCCGACACATTTATATGGACACACATACGGTCCGTACAATTTACACGGTCCGTATGTGTGACCTTATAATGGTTCCAGCGGAGGCCCTTCTCTGGACAGGTTATACGGCCAGACTTACGGCCCGTATCTTTTGTACGGTCCGTATAGTGGACCGTACAATCCACAGTTTTTTGAAAGTCGTTCTCGTTGACTCGTTTGATCTCCAATCCTTATGGAACCTTCTTGACACTTGTTGAACACCTCAATACCAATCGAAGGGTAGTTATAACTCTTCTCTAAAGCAGCACTAAATCATCATTAACTCGTTACTCGTAAATCCTCTCTGATACATCTCGTATGTCTTGCCTCCTCTTGGAAAACTTTCTTCTCTTACTTCGAATGTCTTTGAAATATCATTTAGAATCATCAAATGTTATTTCTTACTTATCAAATCATCACATATGATGCAAGCCGAGTTGCCTCAAGGGCACTTAAAGGACCGTCTCATGGAGCCAAAGTTTGGATGATAGCATGGAGAGGACGGATGGGAGATGGAAGAGCATTAAAGTGGCCAACGAGCAAGGAAGGCTATGTTTGCAAGAGGCCGCATTCGCAAATTCAAGATTTCCATCTCCACAAGACTAGCCAAACAAGGCCCTTGCCTCATTAATGGCATTTATGTAATAATAGAGTCTTCTATTATTTAGTTAGTATAAATAGCTAGTCTTTTATTTCATTAGGGGACTTTTGATGAATTGATGAATTGATGAGTGATTTTGAGAGTTATCTCTAGAGAGAGAAACTTGTGAGAGAGGCCATGGATGGCTCTTGTTGAATCTTTGATTGTTGAGAGGTTGGTTGCAAGGGAATCTAATTCCCTTGAGGTCTTCCTAAGAGGTTGGTGCTTATTAATGTTAATTAATTGAGGTCTTTAGGTTTAATATACCTTTAGGTTGCTTTTAATTCCATTTTCTTGTGTCAATCTATCTATCCTTTACTTTCCTTGTTATTTTATTGCTTCCGCGTATCCGTTATTGTATCAATTGGTATCAGAGCTTAGCTTAGGTTTGTTCCATCAAATCTAGTCTTGGGTTTTGATTCAACAAAAAAAAAATGAAATTCGAAAAAAAAAAAAAACGAATTTCCTTGTTGATTTTGTTGAATCTAGTGTTAGATTAGAGTTTCTTAGTGTTTCTAGAGTCTAAATCTTCAATTTCAAGTCAATTTGGAGTTAGGATTTGTGTTCCACCATTGTTGAGCTTCAAACCTCAAGAACTTGAAAGTGAGTCTTGTTGAAGAAGGTGAAATTGAAGGTTTCACCCTATTGGGCTTTGTTCTCTACATTAAAGAGAACTTAAATCCGAAATTTGAGCCAATTTGGAGTTGATTTGAGGGTAGTTGAATTTTTGAATTGTTCTTGTGTTCTTGAAGACCTTCAAATCTTCATAAGGAAGAAGACTCTCCAAAGGGCCATTTGATCCAAAAGTTGTCAAATAAAGTTGTGAAAAAGTGTTTGTGGGTCCAACAAAAACAAAAAAAAATCAGAAATACTTGGTCTAAATTTCTGATTTTGCAAAAAAAAAAAAAAAAAAAGCATCGAATTGGCCCATATGCGACACATGCGAGTCGCATGTTGAACCTGCGAGTCGCAGGTAGTGTCGCACCTTGTGACAGAGAGTTGAACGTTTTGGGGGTGTATCGTCTGCGAGCCACGGATCACCATCGCAGGTGGTGTCGCACCTTGTGACAGAGAATTGGCATTTTGGCTGCATCATCCGCGAGCCGCGGATCACAATCGCAGGTTGCACCTGCGAGTCGCATGTGCTGCACAGGTATAGCACGTTGCGCAATTCAGGTTTTTCAACTCTAATTCTCTTTGATTCCATTTCTCAAAAAAATTCTTGATCCTTAGTTGATGATCTTAAGTTCGTGAAAACCATTTGTTGATCGTGAAAGTGGTTGGTGTTCGTGAAACAAAATACCTCGGGTCGTGAAACACCAATTTTGGTCGTGAAACTCCAATTTCAAAAACATTGTTCATGGTATTCGTATCTTGATTCCACTTCGATTCCTTTCACTTTTATCTCATTCTGAAGCCTCAAATCTTGTTCTTAATTCATTTCAATTCCAAACAAATTCTTGGGATTGCTTGTTGGTTTTGTGTCCCTATTCCTTTGGTAGGGATCCAAATAAAAAGAGTATAGAAATTTAAAAATTTCCGTTATTTCAAATTGATACCTTGGATCAATTGGGGCTTCCCGGTCGTGTTTTCAAGTTATCACCTACCCAGGCCCGAAATTTTAGTTATTTTCCCAATTGTTGCATTCCATTTTCTTGTGTCTCTCAACTAGTAGCCATTTAGTAGTTGTTCCTACTTGTGTTTGCTAGTTCTTGTGGACGCATTTCTTTCGTGCCAATTCTTTCGTGCTTTTCTTCGTTTTTGCTTCGTAGTTAATTTCTTGGTTCAAGTCCGTTAGATTGAATTGAGGCGTCCGTCTTTCTTCGAGTCTAACAAGAATCCATTCCGATCTCGAGTAGCAATTGTGCACCTTGCAAGCAACCGAATCCAATCGAGAATCAACATCGGCCCATCCATTTAAGTGGTAAAAGGCACGAGTGCGTGAGTTCATTTGAGTGGTGCTAGCCTAGCACAAACGAGTGTAAACACGAGTGTGGTGAGGTTACTTCTCTATGGATTTCGATTCATGTGGTGGCGATTATGATTGTTATGACGATGATGGTTGTAGTTATGAAGGGGAGGACTATGGGAGCTATCAAGAGTGTGACGATGGGGAATATGAAGGCTATATGGGGAATGGTGATCATGAGGAAGTTCGAGGAGAGAATTACTATATTGAAGGAGAATGTGAAGAGAGTGGTACTCATGTGTCTCATGAGGAAGATGGGGATGAAGAAGACCCTTGTTATGATTCGCATGGTGAAGATAATTAAGCTGAATATTCTTGTGCTATACATCACGAAGATGAAGACGACTCGAGGTATGACTCTCTTTCACACGTGTCTTATGGGTCCGATGGGGAAAATCTTTATACAAATAGGACTCATGGAGGGTATGTCTATGGAAGTAGTGGAAGTGCTAATGTTGATTATGGAAGGACTTCTAGTGGGCGTATATATGCTTCTTCTTGTAGTACTTCCTGCCCGAAGCAAAGAGGCATGAGTGGGAATGTGAGTACTAGTTGGAGTCGTCCTATACAAAAGAAGAGGGTTCCAAAGAGGAGATTCATGGAGACCAAGGTAAACCTTTGTGGTAGAGAAGGAATCCTTGTGCTTGATGATGATTGTTACACCAATTTCATCACCCCTCGTGCGGTTGAAGAGTTAAGGCTACCTTGTGTGATTAGGCGAAATCCTTACTATGACGAGGGAGGGTATTGGGTTGATAAGAGAGTGATGGTATTCATTTCACTTGGTGAGTACCAAGAGGAGGTTTGGTGTGATGTGCTTCCAATGGATACTTGTCACGTTTGTTTAGGTGGCCCTTGGTTTCAAAGGCATGAGATCCCATATGAGCAAGAGTGGCATAAGTATGTCGTGGATGAAAGGAGGAAACCTCTATTTCCATATGTGCAAGAGCCCAATGTGAGATGGCCTATCTTGATTATGGAAGCTAGTGGAGAAGAGTATGTGAAATGGGAGTTCATGATGGAAGAAATCTTTGCTAGTTACCCTTATTCCCAAGAAAGGAAACTGAAATTGGCTATTGGGACTTTTGAGAAGAAGCTTGCACACTATTGGGCGTACAAAAGGGGAAATCCAATCACTACTTGGGATGCAATGAAAGAGAGCTTGAGAGGCCATTATCCCGAACCACATGAAAAGGGTTATAGGAGCAAAACCACTTCCCAAGAGAAAAAGTCAAAAGGGAAGAAGCAAAGTCCCTCTTGTGAGATGCCACAAATTCAACATATTCCCTCTCCTATAGAAACCCCAAGAGAGATTTGGGCGGCATTGAAAAGGAAGTGGTTGAAAGGAGGAACGGCGGACAAGACCATTAATTCACGTGGTCAAATGAGCTTCCCTTTGGTGTCTCAAGGCGAGGAAGATCCCTTACATGAGAATCAAGGTAAAATAATTTCTCCTAATACTCTTACTTTTTTGAGTGATCTTAATGCCAATTTGAGTATGAAAGTTAGTTTACCTTGCATTGAGCCTAGTGAATCCTTGCCATGTCTTGATAATGTCATTGTTGAAAGTGTCCTTACACTAGTTGATCCTATTGATGACCGAATTGATCCTTCTTGCGAGGTCGATTTGTGTCCACCTAGTGTTGACACTTGTGCGTTGAATGATAGTGCATTATCGAAGGCGGGTGCTCAATCACTAGTTGATCCTTTAGATGACCAAATTGATTCTTCTTGCAAGATCGATTTGTGTCCACCTAGTGTTGGCACTTGTGAATTAAATGGTAGTACAATGTCATGTGAACATCATGTTAGTAATTCTTGCAAGTTTGACATACTACCAACTAGTGTTGAAACTTGTGTTGATCAACTTACTTGTAATGATAATTCACTACTTGAGGATCCTTGTGATGTGTTTAATGTAACTCTAGTTAGTGATAATGTTGATATAGTTGGTCAATTGAAAGAATGTGACATCTCACCCTTGCTTGTTACATGTCAAAATGAGTCTCTTGATCATACTTTACTGTCATGTGATAAGACTCCAATTTGTAGTGGTGATGTGTGTCATGTAGATAGTCATGTGAGCGAAAATGCATTGAAAGATGACATTGGTTCTTTTGAGAGTGAAATGACATGCTTTGACTCCTCATTGTTCCTGGATTACTCTCTTGTAAAGGATAATGTTTTATTTGAGGATGACATGACTATTGAGAGTGATGAACCTAGTGGGGTGTTTGGTAATGTTGAACATTTAGTTTCCTTTGGAGACTATAATGTGATATGTAACCCACTATGGGATGAAGACACTCTTTCCCATGATGGAGATCTTCCTTTGAGGAATTGTGATCCATTTGTGGGGAAGGAAAGTGTTACAAAGGAAGGTAGTTCTTGTCTAGAAATTGCAAATTCTTCCTTTCATATTCAACTTCATAGTAACCCCTTGGATAATCTTGTCCTTGAACCATATGGTGAGGTTACATTGGGGAGTGATATTGATGAGGAAGTTATTTTACGTGATACCTTTCTTTATTACTTGTTTGCATATGATGACATTCTTGAGCATATAGGGAGTGCATCTTATGTGGGAGAAGGCTCTTATGATCTAGACGATTGTGTTCTCCATACTAGATGGATGTTCGTCCCCTTTGATCCGGGTGACACCTTGTGTGATTTGAGAGCACTATCTTGGGGGAGTCCTTGTTTGAAAAATGAGAGTGTTCTTGTTTGGACATTATGCTACATGTCAAATAGAACCAATGTCGAGTTGCATACTTCGTATTTTGAACCCATTGGTTTTATTACTCTATCCTTATGTCATGAACCTTGGAGGAATCAACTTCTTGATACCTCATGTGTGCAAATGTTTAGTCATGATTGTCATTGATGTGTGGTTGTACCACAAGTTTGTTCATCCTTGGCATGAATATGTGATTATTGCGTTGTGTGCTAACCCTCAATCCTTGAGGAGTATGTTTTTGTTTGTCTCCCTTATGGTTTTGCAAGGTTTAGATTCGAGGACGAATCCTTTTCAAGAAGGGGAGAATGATGCAAGCCGAGTTGCCTCAAGGGCACTTAAAGGACCGTCTCATGGAGCCAAAGTTTGGATGATAGCATGGAGAGGACGGATGGGAGATGGAAGAGCATTAAAGTGGCCAACGAGCAAGGAAGGCTATGTTTGCAAGAGGCCGCATTCGCAAATTCAAGATTTCCATCTCCACAAGACTAGCCAAACAAGGCCCTTGCCTCATTAATGGCATTTATGTAATAATAGAGTCTTCTATTATTTAGTTAGTATAAATAGCTAGTCTTTTATTTCATTAGGGGACTTTTGATGAATTGATGAATTGATGAGTGATTTTGAGAGTTATCTCTAGAGAGAGAAACTTGTGATAGAGGCCATGGATGGCTCTTGTTGAATCTTTGATTGTTGAGAGGTTGGTTGCAAGGGAATCTAATTCCCTTGAGGTCTTCCTAAGAGGTTGGTGCTTATTAATGTTAATTAATTGAGGTCTTTAGGTTTAATATACCTTTAGGTTGCTTTTAATTCCATTTTCTTGTGTCAATCTATCTATCCTTTACTTTCCTTGTTATTTTATTGCTTCCGCGTATCCGTTATTGTATCAACATACGTCGTACCCTTCGTCAGTCTATTTACTGTGTATGAACGAATTTTTTTTTGAGGTGTAACATTCTTCCCCCCTTGGCAACATTCGTCCTCGAATGTTAAACTATCCGGGATTCTACGAAATTTCACCATATATTTTCCTTCAACTGGCCCGGAGTATCATGACCACACTATTCTTTCTTACCTCTTACTCCTCCTTTTAAGTACACACTCGGTTTCAATGGCGAAGCATCAATACTTGCAAGTTACATAATCGTTCTTGCGTGATTCGAGTACATACGCATCTTTACATATACATGTATTCATATCCGTATCTGTATTCATAATCGTACTCATTTACATATCGTATTCATAGTCATATTCATATACATATCATTTACATAGCATGTCCGACTATGAAGGTTCGGTGTTTCACATACCCGACCATGGCTAGGGTCGGTGATTATATATACCTAAAACTCTTTTGTCTATCTGTAGTAACTTATCTCGTCATGCTCTCTTCCTTCCTTTATTTTTCCCTTGATTATCATATCTTATGTCCTACTATAGAAAACCTTAGGTCCCTTTCTTGATTGTCACTTATAAATCGCAATATCATTAACAACGACTTTACCGCTAGTGCCTTTGCCTCTTTGCTAATATAGCGTCGCCATCCTTTACAATACCCCTTGAGTTATTCGCCTTCAATTTCATGTGGTTCAAGGTCTTCATGAATGATTTCCCATACAGTCTCAGATGCTTGCTCAATTCGTGTTTGTTTATTTACTAGTCAATAGACTCGTCTCTGCGCAACTCTCACCCTTTGTTTTTAAGTCCATATCTGTCACATCTTAGGGTCCATCATTTCAATCTCTACACTTATATTCTCTTTGCTCGCTTCCTCCCTTTAGGGGTTTTACTTGTACCATTCTCCAATCCGTTACCTCTCCTTCAAATCTTGAATTCATATATCCCTTACTATACTACATCTTATTCATGCCGTTTCTTGTAATTTATAGCTACGATAATTCATGTGTGAAGTCTTAACATACTCACCTTGCAGTTTATAACCAAGTAATACAACCGACATGGCAATCGAACAAGGATGTGTTTTACTTAGCTCATCTGGTCAATGTCTAATCCGCTCCAATTAACAACTTTTGTTCCATAGGGATGCTCAAAATAATAGTATGCCTAGTTATCCATACCATCCATGCAACGTCACTTGCCCTCTCCTTCGGGGTTCGAAATTCACTTGTAACGTCATCTTTGTTTTCCATGGCCTAAGTCTCATGCACAAGGCTAATATTATTAATATTCAAACTTGTGCTTGTGGAGACCTTTGAGGCTCTCTTTTGGGTTATGCCCTTTTTGTTCTACTTTGAACCGCAACTCGGATTCTTCGATGGTAAGATTCCTTGTTTGAGTTCCCTCCCTCCATTTCTTCTTCTTCTTAATTGATTCAACTTCTTCTTTCACTATTAAACAACGTTTTAAGTATCAAATACTTGAACTTGTGAACTTCTTTGTCAAGAATCAATCCTTCCCCCTTTCTAATTTTCAATTCTAAAGTCTTTCGCTAACCGTGTTGTTATCAAGTGGTATCAGAGCTTTGGATGGTTGAGTATTCCTATACTCACCCGATCTATTGATTTGAATTCTAAATACCAAAAAAAAAAATCTGAATAGGGCTGGAGGTCTTCTGCCATCACAAGACAATTTTTTTAATTGCTAATTGAAGCCCGTTGATCTTGACATAACATTTCCTTGTCCTTCAATGGAGTTGAGCTTCCATGGCTGCTATCATTCTCCCCCTCTTAAAGAAGATTCGTCTCGAATCTTGGTGGTGACCTTATTTTATATTTAATGCATTTGAGCCTTCATGGTTGCTATCATTCTTCCTCTCTTAAAGATTATTCTCGTCCTTGAATCTTGATATTTTCGTGCAACCAACATGATAATCACAATAAGTAGAAAAACACAACAACCACTTGGTATGAGTAACACAAGGTAGTGACCATGCAATCATTTAATCCACTTATTATTTTTATGCACAAACACTCCTTTTAAAAGTCCAAGTATAACATCAGCTAACAGGAAAATGTAATCACCAACACAAGCACTAAAAACACAATTCATAAGCTCTTTAAATTGCAGAGGGTCATTAGCTAGACCAAAAGCGTATGAATACAAGGAAAACATACCATATTTGCTCTTGCTAAATAATTTAACCTCACCATTAGATATACCATAATCAAGATATGGACCAAAAGTAATTTCCTCATGAAGTGGCTTGGAATAAACCTGCAAAAAAGGATCGACGAAACAAGATAAAGATATTGTGAAATTAGCAATGTGTGAGCACTTATCCTTTTCCACACTTGAGTGACTATATCCTGCATTTAGCTCAACTTCCTTAATATCTAAGACACCAAAAGCTTCATGTGTCTCATTATCTTCATTGGGAATTTCACCATCTTTTCTTCCTTCATTGGTATCCCAAAGTGGACAAAAATAAACTGCAAACTCATCTTTATTATCATCCCACAATGGGTTATCACACAATTTAAAACCTTGACTAATGAGATTAGTCATATCCCCTTCCATTGCTACAACTAAAAGATTACTAGCATAGTGCACATTAGACATGAATGAGTTCTCATCAACAACTGCATCACTAGAGTCAAATAAAGAATGACCTAAACAAGTAGAATAACTCTCATCCATAGGTGATGAAACAACAGATTCAAAAATTGAATTATCATAACTCTTACCTACAATTCCTTCACATTCAATGGCTTTTAAAGCACATAAAGTATTAGGTTTAGCCATTTTACCACAAGTTGCTTCCTTAAAGGATCCTCTACCTTGGTCTACATGTGATTTAGCCATTTTACCACAAGTTGCTTCCTTAAAGGATCCCTCTACCTTGGTCTACATGTGATGTAGCACTTGAAAATTTTGCGGAATCTTCTTGGCAACATAAGGTCTTTATCTCTTTTCTTTGCTGTTCTAAAGACCGCATGGGCGCTTGTTCCGAAACCTGCAATGTAGATTCAAAAACACTAGAAAGACAAAGAGTAAGGAGGTTAGAAGATAAACAAGAACCATTCTCACTTAAGCTCTCTTTTGATTCTCTCAATTCTTGTAACAAAACACTTTTTGTTCTAACATCTCTGCCTTCACTCTTATTCTTTTCACTCTTGCTTTTGTTTTTATCTCCATTCTTTTCTTGTGACAACTCACTCGTTTTTCTCAACTGAAACTTTCCTTTTTCCTCTCTTGAGTTACCATTTTGCACTCCCTTACTCCACCCAATTTTGTATCTCTCTTCCTTATAATTTTCTTTTTCACTCAGTTCTTTTATTCTCTCATCTTCTCTTTTTTCTGGAGGTTTAGGAACTTCTGTTAGTGTAAGAGAAGTTACACATGATGAAGAGTCACTCTTTTGTTCACAACTTGACTCCTCCTCTTGGAAGATTACATACTTAACCATCTTATTGGAACGAATAGGACTTTTGGAGTTAGCTTCATCTTGGGACAGTGTTATAGAATGAATGCGCCTCAATTCCTCCTTTAAATCACTCCACGTCAAAAGTAGCCGATTAAATTTCACCCAATGAGGGTTACGATAATCATCGACTATCTTCCGTAATTTCAAGGACAATGCCCTTGTGGCAAACTCCAATTTTTCCATCTCCCAAAAATTGTTACAAGCAAATATATGCTCCATATAGTATTCCCATTGTAGGTAAGTTTCTTTACTAGCACACATGCACAATCTTGGTAGTACCACATGATTACTGCCGCACTTGGCCAATCCTTCATAATCATAGATTCTTGCAATTGTGAAAGACATAGTTATTTTAAAGAAAATGTATCACTCAGTTTTTTTTTTTTTTTTTGGCTTTTTTCCTCAATTATTCTCACCCACTCTTGCCTTTTTCCCCTCAAATAACCTTTGGGAAAACACTTTGTGGATTTATAATTAAACCCCACTAGAATCAAGCCCTTAGTAGTAAAATAAAGAATTTTAGGGCACTAAAAAAAAGTGAAGAACCAATCCTAGAAAGAATTAGAATTTAGTTGAAACAAGACTCGAACAAAAAGGATTTTTTTTTTAACAAGATAAAAGGAGCAAGAAAAAAATTGATTGCTTCTTAGCTTTAAAGATCTAGGATCCCCTCTTCTTATTTTCTATCTTAATCTTTAGAAAACAAATAGATGGAAGAAATTTCTTGGAGAGCAAACACTAAACTTTTTTTTTTCGTCACTGTTCACTGCTACAGTACTTTTTAATTTTTTTTTTTTGCTCTTTCTTTTTTCTTCAAGAAATCCCCAAGATTATCAAGAACGGAATCTTGATAGAACCGCTCTGATACCACTTGATAACAACGAGGTTAGGGAGATCCCAAATTTATAATTAAAATATAAGAAGTGCGGAAGCAAATATAGAAAAGAATCTAAAAACTAGAAAATAAAAGTTATGGGAAATTCGAAGGAACAATCCACGAATTTCCAAGAACGTTAGTTCTAAAGTCTTGACAAGATCCAAGTAACAACGTATAGATTTATAGGAAGAAATCTAACGCCTTTACTTGAGATAACAAATCAAAAACAGTAGATTAGGATCCTGACCGCTTTGTGAGTAACTTAAGACAACAATTAGTATTTAGAACTAACCGCCTTCGAAAGAATACCAAAAAGAAATCAAAGATATCAAGGAAGAAATTATCTTTTAACCTAACTAGTTCCTAGTTCAAGGTAGTAAGATAATTTCTTCCTTGATATCTTTGATTTCTTTTTGGTATTCTTTCGAAGGCGGTTAGTTATAAATACTAATTGTTGTCTTAAGTTACTCACAAAGCGGTCAGGATCCTAATCTACTGTTTTTGATTTGTTATCTCAAGTAAAGGCGTTAGATTTCTTCCTATAAATCTATACGTTGTTACTTGGATCTTGTCAAGACTTTAAAACTAACGTTCTTGGAAATTCGTGGATTGTTCCTTCGAATTTCCCATATCTTTTATTTTCTAGTTTTTAGATTCTTTTCTATATTTTCTTCCGCACTTCTTATATTTTAATTATAAATTTGGGATCTCCCTAACCTCGTTGTTATCAGTAACTAATACCCTTTATGCCTCAAACTCATTTACTCTTGTTTTGCGCTCAACTTTGGTTTCAAAACCAATTATAATCATATTGTGTTTGTCGTTGATGATAGCTTTACTCTCTTGCTTTATCGTCGTACAGTAAACTCATAACTCATGGCCACCTTTTTCTTTCCAACTCTTTAGTTCGTATACATTACTCGTTCTAACATGGTATAGGATACTCGTAGGAGATGCATCTTCCTTTACTCATAGCATGACTAATTCTTAAGCATGCGTACTTCGTATATTTCCTTTTCTCTTTATATCCGTACTTATTCCTTTACATTCTTTCCTCCTCAATTTATCTTATTTTCTCCCGTTTTACAATCAATCCTTTATTCTTCGTATGAGGAACCCTATTCTTAACTTAGTACCACTTTGTCCTTTGGAATATACTACCTTTGTACAATCCATTCTTTGCTTCCAAAACTTATTCTGTTCATTCTGATCATCCCCTCTCGTCCATATTGTGTTGATCCTTTTCCTAACAATCGTCCTATTTCGTTATTCATCTTTCTGTAGTCTTGGTCTTTTACATCCAGCCCAAGATATCACTCGTACTCTTGATTATACTGTCACGACCCAACCCCGTAGGCCGTGACTGGTGCCCGAACTGGACACCCGTATACATATTCTTTAGCTATATGTCCTTTTCACAACAAACTCAATATGGATCTTATAACGACCAACCATGGTCTCAGATTTGTCGCATAATTATACATATAAAAGCAAGCCGACAAGGCTGCCATCACATATCAATATCATGTGCAAGCCAACAAGGCTGCCATTATGGACGAACATCATACCACAGCAAATCGTATAAACACAGCTGAACAGAACCCATATACAACCCACACATATGTCCACAGACCTCTAAGAGTTTCAATAGTGAAATATGACGGGACAGGGCCCCGTCGTACCCTTAAACAACATATGCATATATTTAGATCAAAAAGGATCTATACCAAAGTCTGAGCTCCGGAACAACGGAACTCTCCAAGATAGCAGAGGGGAAATCCTAAGCTGGCGGATCACCAAAGCGAGTATCTGCACCTGCGGGCATGAAACGCAGCCCCCCGAAGAAAGGGGGTCAGTACGGAATATGTACCGAGTATGTAAAGCATGAAATACAGTAAACGGGATCATAACTGAAATAAGAGGTACAGAAAATGAGTACAATAACCAGAATACCAAGTACTTGCTTTTGAAACATAACTCATGCACATCAATATCATATGTCAGATCCGGCCCCATTATGGGACTCGGTGAACATGGTCGCCACCCCGTCTCTGGCGCCATAACACAGCATACTCCAGAATATAATATAACTCCGTAACACAGCATAACTCCGTAACACATCATAACATCATAACACAGCATAACACCATAACACAGCATAACTCCAGAATATTGTACCTGACCCTTTAATGAGGGACTCGGCGAACAATGCAGTGGAAGTGTGCACGATAACATACCCGGCCCGGGACTCGGTGAAAGACATATTGAGGCATGCACGAGCAGAGTAGTGAGAAACTATATGCAATTTAAATCATATCTGAGACTCAACGGAATAATCAAACGAACCATCATTTGAAAATCGAGACAATAGTCCTATCAAATACCTTTTGGATATCACTATGGATTATATCAAAATAGAACTTTGGAATCATATGTACATATCAAAACATAAAAAAAAAATAAGTTCTGGGGATCAAGAACATTAGCCATCCTAGTGGCTCTAGGAATAGGAATTTCTTTGGAATCATATATATATCGTCTGTTCATTTCACAAAGGCCATGCCAAAAAGAAAGAAAGGTTAACTTTACATACCTTACGTCGTTCAAGAACTCAGTCCAACCACGAACTTCCACAATTAATATGCCAAACCTTATATGTCAATAAATGATCTTCTTCCACCTTACATTACTTTGAAGAAATCTCTTATTTGTTATCACCCGGAGGAATCCGAACACCCTTATGTCGTATTTTGCAGCATCACTGTAGGACGTAGTATTTCTTGAAAATATCTTTACGTACTTCTGCTATATTAAAGACCAAAAAACGTTGCTAGTATAGTTGCTGGAAATTGTGTATCATATGTGAGACTATGATCTCTTCAAATGTAGTCCGTTCCTTAATTTATTGGAACGTGGAGTCCATTATAAAACACCTTCAACTTTTCACTCTTAAGATGACACGTATACTGCCACTAACCTTACTCATCACTTGCTACTTTTATACGTGGATACTGTCCACTTGAATACCAATCCACAATTACTTACAAAGGATATAATTCCTTCGTGAGTCCCACTTTAAAATTTCATGAATTAAAACTCCCTCTATGAACTCCACCAGATCCGTATACAATTGTATGAGTCATGTTACTTATTTAATAAAATTGTGTCAGGCGTAAAAAGTGTTGTCACCACCTATCCACTAAGTCATTAATTTATTCTTTATTTCCACAAAATGAGCTAATGTGCCCCTTTTCAACGTACAGCCCTTTTAATGAAAAAGAATTTCCTTATCATATTGGACGATGAGTCCCACTCCTAATAATGCCACCTAGCTAGATTAATCATCCTTTATAAATGAATATGGAAGATCACACGTTGCTGCCTCTAGGATATATAAATATAGTGTACGAAAAATCTTAAATGGGTTCATCATTGTGGACAGCGGGGTCCACTCTTATTGACCATTATTTATAATAATTTACTTATTATCATAGAGGTGCCACCCATTTAGACACATACAAAATGTGTAAGCACTTGCTACTCCTTATGGTATGCCACGTGGAAGAGTAAAAAACATAACACTTGTCCATATCATCTTAATTAATACCATAATTAATTTCTTGATCTCAACTCATTTAAATAGTAGTTATATTTTTTTTTAAACATACTTCGTATACCCATTACCATGATCATGTGATATAACACTAGTTCATAACCTCATTTGCCACACATGAAGTATTATTTCCAGTCATCGTCATCACACTTTTCCATCTTAATCATTTCGGGACTTCATCCCTTGTATACACTGAATTCTTGATTTTTCATGCTTGAATATTCTCATATTGGATGGTTTAATTTCCTGGTCCAAAATACAGGATATTATTGCTTGGACCGTATTTTATTCAAATAAATTTCGAACCTCGACGAAATTTATTTCCTTCGATTGGAGTAACCTTTAATCTCCACGACACTTGGTTATCACTTGTTACGCATCGCATAAATACTTATAACCTCAAAAAAAAAAATTGATCTTGCCCATGAACTTATGTCGATTAACTTACAACAAATCAAACGTACAAAAGTATGTGATATAACATATACCAATCACAAACTACTACTACTTTGCCATATCACATTTCTCTGATTCCTTTTTCAAGTTCGCTTGCTATCATTTCTATCATTGCGAAACCTCTATGCTGGATTTTTCTAACAAGGCCTTTTTGAGCTTTTTCATCTACTGCCCCACGGCTCGCTTACTGGTTTCACACTTGCATTCAATCTTCATTCATATAGAACATGTCACATCTTTAGTCGTTTCCTCGCTATACTTTGTATTACAGTTCTTGCCACGCTCTCATTATATCTTGATCATAATCAACGCTATAGAGTGCCACTTTTTTACCTCGTTCGCAAGCCTGCTCGTAAAGTAGAATAAACCTTGCGAAGTAAGCATACTCAACCTGTTACTCTTTCTAGTCAGCCCTATTACACTTACCATATATGATACAATATTCCATACGAAAATGAAGAAAAAGGACAAGAAACATAAAGGATAGATAATTTGACACAACTAAAGACCCAAATTAACAACCAAAGTTCTTGAATTAACTTGACCCCTAATTTAGGAACTAAAGAGCACCAAACTCTTAGGATGACCAATAGGGATTTGATACCCTAATAACCAATCCTCTCACAAGATTCACAATCTCTAGCTTAGCAAGCTCTCAACACTCAAAAGAGTTCACAATTTCAAGACATCAATATTCAACATAGACTAAGTCTTCCAAATGAAATAGACTACTACTTATACTAAGGTTCAAAAGAAGACAACTACACTATTACACTTTTACCCTTAATGAAGTAAGGGCCTTGTTTGGGTGTCTTCTTTTGGGAACAAAACTTGAATTTGCAAATCTTCAAGTAATAGTCACATTGAAAGTATGACCATCTTCCAACCTCTTCTCCAAACCATCCTCCCATGCTATCATGAACACTTGCAATCCTCGGGAAGGTGTTAGAGTGTATTCAAGTATGTCCCTCCTCATGAACAATGCTTGCATAGCTTGAAGTTCCCTCGCTTGGCTCCTTGTAAAAGGTCTTGATGCCATTCGAGTTGTATCATTCTCCCCTTCTTGAAGAGAATTTGTCCTCAAATTTAAGGGATCAACATCTTGCACCACCATAGGAGAGAGATCACACACATTGAAGGTGTTATGAACTTGGTATTCGGGTGGAAGATCAATTTTGTATGCATTATCATTGAGTAGTTCAAGTACTTCAAATGGACCATCTCCTCTAGGCATCAACTTGGTCTTTCTTTTGTTGGGAAACCTCTCCTTTCGGAAACGTACCCAAACCCAATCACCCGGTTCAAGCACAACTCGTTTGCGGCCCTTGTTTGCTCTCTTGGCCGTTTCTTGATTCTTTTTCTCAAGGTGAAGCCTCACCTTCTCATGCAACTTCTTCATGGCCTCGGCTCGTTTGTTTCCATCTAAACTCAACACAACATCTTGAGATAAAGGGGTTAGATCTAAAGGGGTTAGGGGGTTAAAACCATAAACGACTTCAAAAGGTGACATGCCAATAGTTCTATGAATGACTCTATTGTAAGCAAATTCAACCAAAGGCAATTGATCTTCCCAAGATGTTAATTTTCCTTTAACCATGGCCCTAAGCATAGAACCCAAGGTCCTATTGACAACTTCGGTTTGGCCATCGGTTTGTGGGTGACAAGAGGTAGAAAACAACAATTTAGTACCAAGTCGTCCCCACAATTCTTTCCAAAAGTGGCTAAGGAATTTTGGATCCCTATCGCTCACAATGGTTTTGGGAATACCATGCAACTTTACCACATGTTCAACAAACAAAGAGGCAACATGAGGAGCATCATCAACTTTATGACAAGCAATGAAATGAGCCATTTTAGAAAATCGATCAACCACAACAAAGATGCTATCTTTACCCCTTTTGGTTCTAGGCAAACCCAACACAAAATCCATCGAAATATCAACCCAAGGTTGTTGAGGGGTGGGGAGAGGGGTATACAAAC
Source organism: Lycium barbarum (assembly GCF_019175385.1). Taxonomy (NCBI): domain Eukaryota; kingdom Viridiplantae; phylum Streptophyta; class Magnoliopsida; order Solanales; family Solanaceae; genus Lycium; species Lycium barbarum. The sequence goes on from NC_083345.1 coordinate 67,585,411, forward strand.
CATGGGGAAGGAGTCTAGACTTGGCGCCGCGACATTCAATGCATTGGCCACAAATCTTAGCCACATCCCTCCGCATATGAGGCCAATAAAATTGTTCCTCAAGAATCCCCAAAGTCTTATCAATCCCAAAATGTCCCATCAATCCCCCATTATGTGCCTCTCTCACAAATAACTCCCTCCAAGAGCTCATGGGCACACATAGTCGCTTGTTCTTGAACAAGAAACCATCAAACTTGGAATAGGGAGTAGAAGACCTATCCCTAATCCACCTCTCCCTTTCCCATTCTTCGCAATCTAGAAAGATTTTGGCAAAGACGGGGTCCTCGGGATACAATGTCTTCAAGCTTTCAAAACCCATCAATTTGGAAGACAAGGTATTAATCAAAACATGTTTCCTTGATAGGGCATCCGCCACTACATTCTCCTTTCCCTTTTTGTATTGGATTACATAAGGGAAGGTTTCAAGGAATTCAACCCATTTGGCATGCCTTTTGTTCAACTTACCTTGGGCCTTAAGATGCTTTAAGGACTCATGGTCGGTCCGAATTACAAACTCTTTAGGCCACAAGTAGTGTTGCCAATTTCCCAAAGCACGAATCAAGGCATACAACTCAAGATCATAGGTCAGTAATTCAAAGTCGCTCCCTTGAGTTTTTCACTAAAATCGGCTATGGGCTTTTGGTCTTGCATTAAAACGGCTCCAATACCCACTTTGCTTGCATCACATTCAATCTCAAATATTTTGTCAAAGTCGGGTAATTGCAACAATGGTGCGGAGCTAAGCATTTGTTTCAAAGTTTCAAAGGCATTAGCTTGCTCCACACCCCAAGAAAAAGGTTTGTCCTTTCGGATTACCTCGGTCAAAGGAGCGGCTATGGTACTAAATCCTTTAACAAAACGCCTATAGAAACTAGCCAAGCCATGAAAGCTTCTTACATCTCCAATGGATTTTGGAGTGGGCCAATTTCTTATGGCTTCTACTTTGGATTCATCAACCTCAACCCCCCTTGAGCTCACGACAAATCCCAAGAAAACAACTTCATCCACACAAAAGGAACATTTATCAACATTGGCATAAAATTGTTCTTGTCTAAGCACTTCAAACACACATTTCAAATGACTAACATGCTCATCCATGGTTTTGCTATACACCAAAATATCATCAAAATAAACAACCACGAATTTGCCAATAAAAGGTTTCATCACATGATTCATCAATCGCATGAAAGTACTAGGAGCGTTAGTGAGACCAAAAGGCATCACCAACCATTCATATAGACCAAACTTGGTCTTGAATGCGGTTTTCCACTCATCTCCGGGTTTCATCCGGATTTGATGATACCCACTCCTAAGATCTACCTTAGAGAATATGCATGAACCATTTAACTCATCAAGCATGTCATCAATACGGGGTATGGGATGGCGATACTTTACCGTTATCTTGTTGATGGCCCGACAATCAACACACATGCGCCATGATCCATCTTTCTTTGGCACCAAGATCACGGGCACGGCACAAGGACTCATGCTTTCTCTCACAACTCCCTTTTCAAGGAGCTCATCCACTTGCCTTTGAAGCTCCTTAGTGTCATCCGGGTTAGCTCTATAAGCTGGCTTGTTTGGCAATTGAGACCCCGGAACAAAGTCAATTTGGTGTTCAATTCCCCTCAAGGGTGGTAACCCCTTTGGGAGTTCCGTTGGGAACACATCATCAAATTCCTGCAAAAGAGAAGAAATAGAGCTAGGAAAAGAAGGGGTTAGTTCATTAGTGTGCAATGCATAGTCCCTATGCATGAGGAGAATCACCGGTTGACGCTCCCCCAATTCCTCCCTAATTTCCCCACAATTAGCCAAAAGCGACACCTTAGTTTTTCCTCTAAGATCTCCTTTCTTTCCACTCAACTCTTGAGAACTACTCTCCTCTACTCCCTCGTCCCCCACATTCTTCTTTTGCAATGCACCATGTCCCTTCTCCTTTAACTCCCTCATTTTGTTATAGATCTCACCAACTTGGGAGGGGGTCATGGGATTCAAGACATGTTTGGCACCATTGTGGCCAAGGGTGTATTGGTTAGTTCGCCCATTATGGTTGACGGCCAAGTAGAAGATGACACGCTTGCATGGGAACAACATCACACAACACCTCATCATGATACTTCCCAATCGCGAATTTGATGATAGCTCGTCTAGTCACCTTCAATTCACCACATTCATCGAGCCATTGAAGTTTGTAAGGGTTTTCATGGCGGGTGGTGGGAAGTTTCAAGAAATCAACAAGGGTGGTACTAGCAACATTGGCACAACTCCCACTATTAATGATCATGATGCTAGTGTTTTGGTTAATGATGCACTTGGAATGGAAGAGATTTTCCCGTTGACTTGGGTCATCCATTGCTTTACTTATCATGGTTCGTCGCACCACATATAGAGGTACAATAGGCTCATCATCACCTTCAACACCATCCCCTTCACTATCATGATGTTCATCCTCATGATTGCCCTCTTCATCCCCTTCCTCACATTCTTCCTCATCCTCACTATAAGTGTCTTTCAAAATAAACGCTCTACGATTAGGGCACTCACTTGCTCTATGACCAAAGCCATGACATTTAAAGCATTGAATAGGAGTTTTCGTACCTCGTTCTTTTGGAGCAAACTTCGGAGGTTGCTTGTCAACTTGCTTCTCAACTTGAGAATTCTTCACAAATGGTTTCTTGGCTTCTTGCATGGGGCCCTTATTCTTTTGCCAATTGGAGGAGAAAGCTCCTCGTTCTTTGTTATGGTTCCATGAACTCACATAGCCCCTTGATTTATTGATTTTGTCCTCCTTGAGACCCTCCTCTATTTCAATAGCCGCTTGAAGGGTTTCTTCAATGCTCCCATAGTTGTGGAGTCTCATTTGGGAGACAATGTCACCATTTAACCCGGCTCGGAACCGAGTCATAGCATTTAACTCATCCTCGTCAAAGTCGATTCTCATCTTGACAATTTGAAACTCATCATAGTATTCTTCCACACTCTTTTTATTTTGCCTTAAGGTATACACCTTCTTGAGTTGTTCTTGTTTGTAGCGTTCGGTGACATACTTACGCCGCATGGCCTCCTTCAATTCATCCCAAGTAGGTGTGGGCGGGAGTCCAATAATTCTTCTTGCCTTCACTTGAGTTTCCCACCATGTGGAGGCATACCCCTCGAATTGAGCAATGGCGTAAGAAGCCTTTTTCACCTCGGACATGTCATTCGTCAAGAAGATTCTATCACAATGCATCACCCAATCAAGGAATGTATCGGGATCACTACTTCCTTTGAAGGTTGGGAGAGTAACTTTGATGGAATTGAGACTCGTGTCCCTCCGCCATAACCGTGATTCCTATTAAAATCTCCATCGTCGTCATAACATTGATGGTCACGACCTTGGTACCCTTCACGAGCTTGGTACCCTCTTTGCCTACCCATGTGAGGGTTAGGACCATGCCTTCCCCCCTTCCTCGATAACCTCCTTGTGCTTGCCCTCGTGGCCTCCAACCTTGGTCACCATAATGTTCGTGCTCAAGTAGAGCTTCCTCTATCCCTTCCTCATTTGGTTGTTGGATGTTTGGACGGTTTTGGGGTGGCATTGGTGCATTTGGGTGGGGGTCATTTAGGGGTGGGTCATTTGGATGTGGGTCATTTGGAGCTTGATCTTGTTGGAGTAGGTTGTTCCGTTGGCCTATGGGAATGTTGTTTGGTGGGGTAAGAGTCGTGTTTTGAGGAGTGTTTTGGGAAGTGGGGTTATATAGATGATGGAAGGTGCCGGGTGACACTGTAGGTGAAGTGCTTCGAGTAGCTCCACTTGTGCCACCTTGGTATTGCACTTGGGGCGAATACGAGACCTCCCTACTACCTCCTTCAATTGCTTCCACCCTACTTCCCAAGTTTTCCATTCGACCACCCATGTTTTCCATTCGACCACCCATACTATCCACTTTATCGTTCAAGGTTTGTAAGGCTCTCATTACATCAGCTAGTGTGAGTTCCCCGGTGGGAACTCGAGTTTCATCCTCCGTAGCCATGGTACCTATTAAGACACTCAACAAAGCAAGCAAACACGTTAGATCAGTAAAATCAACTCACAATCGCTCAAGTATGCGCACCTTTGATTGCCTCACAAATTGCTTCCGCCAAAGATTGTGTGCTTGTTAATGTTGACTAGTCACAAAGGTTCAAATTCTACTCTTGGTCGGAATAGATTCTTGTTATCAAAAAGAACGAGGACGACTCAATAAAACAAACGCACTTGAGCCAAGAAATGACAACGAAGTAAAAAAAAAAGAAAAGCACGAAAGAATTGGCACGAAAGAAATGCGGACACAAGAACTAGCAACACAAATAGGAACAACTACTAAATGGCTACTAGTTAAGAGACACAAGAAAATGGAATTGCAAAAATCGGGAAAATAACTAAAATTTCGGGTCCGGGTAGGTGATAACTTGAAAACACGAGCGGGAAGCCCCAATTGATCCAAGGTATCAATTTGAAATAATGAATTTTTTAAATTTCTATACTTTTTTTTTTGTTCCCTACCAAAGGATTAGGGACACAATACCATCAACTAAGGATCAAGAAATTTTTGTTTTGAGAAATGAAATCAAAGAGAATTTAAGTCGAAAAAACCTGAAATGTGCAACCCGCGACGCCTGTGCAGCACCTGCGACTCGCGGTTCAACCTGCGATAGTGATCCGCGGCTCGCGGATGATGCAACCAAAATGCCAACTCTCTGTCACAAGGTGCGACACCACCTGCGACTCGCAGGTGCAACCCGCGATGGTGTTCCGCGACTCGAAGATGAGGCACCCCAAAACGTTCAACTCTCTGTCACAAGGTGCGACACAACCTGCGACTCGCAGGTTCAACATGCGGCTCGCATGTAGTGTCGCATATGGGCCAATTCGATGCTTCTTCTTTTTTTCGCAAAAATTAGAAAACTTTGACAACTTTTGGATCAAATGGCCCTTTGGAGAGTCTTCTTCCTTATGAAGATTTGAAGGTGTTCAAGAACACAAGAACACAAGAACAAGTCAAAAATTCAACTACCCTCAAATCAACTCCAAATTGACTCAAATTTCGGATTTAAGTTCTCTTCAATGTAGAGAACAAAGCCCAATAGGTTTCAACCTTCAACTTCACCTTCTCCAACAAGACCCACTTTCAAGTTCTTGAAGCTTTGAAGCTCAACAATGGTGGAACACAAACCCTAACTCCCAATGGATTCGAAATTGAAGATTTAGACTCTAGAAACACTAAGAAACTCTAATCTAACACCAGATTCAACAAAATCAACAAGAAAATTCGATTTTTTTTTTCTTGTTGAATCAAAACCCAAGATTAGATTTGGTAGAACAAACCTAAACTAAGCTCTGATACCAATTGATACAATATTCCATACGAAAATGAAGAAAAAGGACAAGAAACATAAAGGATAGATAATTTGACACAACTAAAGACCCAAATTAGCAACCAAAGTTCTTGAATTAACTTGACCCCTAATTTAGGAACTAAAGAGCACCAAACTCTTAGGATGACCAATAGGGATTTGATACCCTAATAACCAATCCTCTCACAAGATTCACAATCTCTAGCTTAGCAAGCTCTCAACACTCAAAAGAGTTCACAATTTCAAGACATCAATATTCAACATAGACTAAGTCTTCCAAATGAAATAGACTACTACTTATACTAAGGTTCAAAAGAAGACAACTACACTATTACACTTTTACCCTTAATGAAGTAAGGGCCTTGTTTGGGTGTCTTCTTTTGGGAACAAAACTTGAATTTGCAAATCTTCAAGTAATAGTCACATTGAAAGTATGACCATCTTCCAACCTCTTCTCCAAACCATCCTCCCATGCTATCATGAACACTTGCAATCCCCGGGAAGGTGTTAGAGTGTATTCAAGTATGTCCCTCCTCATGAACAATGCTTGCATAGCTTGAAGTTCCCTCGCTTGGCTCCTTGTAAAAGGTCTTGATGCCATTCGAGTTGTATCAATATAAATTGTTTTACCAATGGATTCACATTCGTCATACCCCTGCCTCAGTCATGTTGTTACTTCATTTTGCTAATAAACTCGTCACATTTTACTCGTGCTTATCCCTCCAATCAATACTTCAATATCACACTCCATTGGAGTTACCCTTTTCTCTTCTATGTCATGCTTTAGCACTACCAGTCTCTCTAACTTACTCTAGCATTTCTCTTTACCGTATCAATGTCGCTCTTATAACTTCCATTACTATATTCAGTAGTGTTTAACTCACCTCGTGTAGTTATTAACGATACTCCTAATTAAATCCCGTCCTGCCATTACTTTTTGCATATCATCTTTTCTTGTTAGGACATATAAGCTTATATCTTATCTCCTTTAGATTCTAGAAATATTTCGGCAGAGTTTTCTCTATATTTCTTACTATCCCAAAACCTGCACGCAGCAAATACCAGCAATGCCTCACAGGGCCAATATATACATACGACATATCTCGGCCACACAAGGCTTCCACTGTCAAAGAAAAAGCGCAAAAATGTCGAAACTTACCTCATATATCACGCTTCGAGATGTGCCTGATTCTTTAGCGATCTACCCTGTTATCCCTTCCTATTTACCTTCTCTGACATCCTTCAGCTTTACATTTCAATCATATCTCAATATTCTTACTTTATTCGACACACATCTTTCGTACCGTCGCTTACCTTTGTTCTGATTCATTCAATTTGCTTAGTTCTCAACTTATAACTGAACTTATCATCAAGAGATACATTTAATCAATTTCTCTATTGTACTTACATAGATTTACCTCTATGACAACCAATTCATTAACATATGAATACGCACCCTGATAACGTGGTCTCAGTGAAGTGACTTACATCTATAGCTTCAACATCATTAATCACTTTCTTCGGTCAATACCGTTCTTCTGCTACAATCAGGGTTAGTACAAGGAATCTCATTTCCTATGGCTTAGCTCTATCGCACGATCTTAGGGATGAAAGAAGAGTAACCATCCTAAATGCCCTGTAGCCTCCTGTTTATAGATGTGGCGCGCAACACACCATCAACAAGACTCTACTAGACACGGCTCGTAGACACTTACTAGGACTGAACTGCTCTGATACCACTTTTGTCACGACCCGACTGAGGGCCATGACGGGTACCCGGGGCTAACCATCGAGCACCACTCATTCTATTGCTCATCATACTCATAATACGCTTCTTTAATATTCATATGCTCATATAATCATAGGAAAACCATTTTTCATTTGGAAACATAATTACCTTATATACATAAGCCTTCCGGCTATCAAAACAATATATACAAATGAGGAGAACCCGTGAGACCATACTACCCACACATACGTATCTACGAGCCTCTACTAGAGTACTAGACATATAGACGGGACAGGACCCAGTCGTGCCCAGAACATATATGTATATACAATAGCAAGTCACTGGCACCTCCGGAATAATGGAGCGCTCTCAAAAAGTCTGCTTATCGGCTTCTATAAATCTGGGTCGCCTCCCTGTCTACCTGTGGGCATGAACACAGCGTCCAAAGAAAACAGACGTCAGTACGAATATTGTACTGAGTATGTAAGGCATGAATGAAATGAACATATTAGAGAAATCATAAGGACATAAGATGAAGATATAACCTGTGTAACTTTTAAGGGAGGATACCTTTCATGCCTATAACATATATGATCACAGTACATGTATCATCATAGTGCATACATCATCGTATCATATATATATATATATATATATATATATATATATATATATATATATATATATATATATATATATATATATATATATATATATATCATAATACCGTATCTGCTCATACACATTAAACGTTATCCGTATTCGGCCACGTAGTGGCTCGACAATATCACATACATATCTTCTGGGCTTTTCATACATATATCATATATATAATCATAGTAGTATCGTGCCCGAATATATAGGGTCGGTGTCTTATGTGCCCAGCTATAATAAAGATTGGTGTTATACGTGCCTGGCCCTACCAAGGCTCAGTGTTGTCCGTTCCTAGCCCTACCAAGGCTCAGTGATATCCGTGCCTGGCCCTACCAAGGCTCAGTGTTCTCCATACCCAACTGCAGTGATGCGCGCGCATCATCATATATATATATATATATATATATATATATATATATATATATATATATATATATATATATACATATTCTACCCGACCATATAAGCTCGAGGTTTCCTAATAGCCATACATAGGCACATATATACATAAAATCCCATAAATATCTTTAGCATCACCACTATTATCATCATCATCATTATCATCATCACTATCAATATCGTCATTATTATCATCATCGCTATCAACATCGTCATTATTGTCATCACATGTATCTCATAAACTTATCATAACTTTTCATAGAGCATGTATTTGAATTTAAAGACAATCTATGAGAATCGTATCATTTTCGTAGCATGAACTTCATAAAGATATCGCATGATAGACTTTATAATCTCTAACTTAGGCTCATCATTACCATCATCGTATCTATGGCATATCTCTTACCTTAATCTCATATGGAACCCCCTATGAACATAGACTCGTAACTTTTCAGAACATTGGTCATAGGACATGCATTAGAGCTTATAGACACTCTATAACAATGTCGGGGTGACATAAGGTCGAGAACCCCCGATTCCATTATGGAGTAATCATATTCAGCATATCTCACCTTGAAGGAACTAACATTTTAAGGTGAGTGTACACCATGAACAACATCAAGGGATCATAAGTAGGATCTTTAACTTCATAGACATCATGTCTTACTTTAGAATCTCTAGGCTTAAACTTACCATCATCATTTTCGTATTCATGACATATTTCTCATTTTTATCTCATAAGAAGCTCTTTATTGATATTGTCTCATAGTTCCTGGAAAGCAAGAAAGTCATGGAGAAGTAGGGAAAATAATATCATAGGAATCATATAAGGATCATTAGCTTCGTAGGAATATCGTATCATGAGCTTTAGGACTTCTAGACTTAGATTCATCATCGGTATTGTCATGCTCGTAACGCATCTCTTTTCTTTATCTCGTATGAAGCTCTTTATACTCGTAGACTCATAATTCCCGATATGTATTAAAAATCATGGAAAGATAGGACGATTAATACCAAAAGAGTCACGCCTTATAAAGAAAGGACTAGCCTTACATACCTCTTTCGTTTAACAATTTCCATCGCTTGATTGTTCTCCTTCAATGCTCACGTTTCTACCTTCAAGGGAATTCACATTCACATTAGCTAATCGATTTTATGAACGTGCTTACTAGAGCTAGAGAAAATTTGGCAGCATTTCCTTTGTTTATAAAACTTTTCCCATATCGTATATCAACTCCCAAACATTTACAATAACGTTCACAATATTATAACCAACAATCTTCATTCATCTACACTAACCTCATTTCACAATTCCACTTCAATTCATCCATAATCATGGTCAGAGTATACTTGCATATAATACCTATCCTGTGTTCTCAATATCATTTATAACATACTTATAATCACAACATATCAATATTCACAACTCATTCTAAATTACTACTCAAAATCTCATTATTCTCAGGTTTATGGCCCATTTCCCATATCATTCTACAATCCAAGTGTTTCAACTTTCAAGCACCTTAAAAAAATGGGAATACCATAAATATTACCTTAGATAGTGTAGGAGAAAGTTTTGGATGATAATCTTTCACTTGAAGAAAAACCCTAGCTTCAATCCAATGGGGTTTCTTGCCTTGGATGAACTCCAATGAGTTTCTTACACTTGATTTCCTTGGTTTGATGAATTTGATCACTAATATGTCTTGAATTCTTGTGGGGGAGTGTTCTAGAAAGTTCTAGAGAGAAGGAGAGTGAAGGGGAAAATGAAATGGAATGAGCTTGGCCCCTTATTAAATACCCAAAATCGGTCCCGACACATTTATACGGACACACATACGGTCCGTACAATTTTTACGGTCCGTATGTGTGACCGTATAATGGTTCCAGCGGAGGCCCTTCTCTGGACAGGTTATACGGCCAGACTTACGGTCCGTGTCTTTTGTACGGTCCGTATAGTGGACCGTACAATCCACAGTTTTTTTAAAGTCGTTCTCGTTGACTCGTTTGATCTCCAATCCTTATGGAACCTTCTTGACACTTGCTGAACACCTCAATACCAATCTAAGGGTCGTTATAACTCTTCTCCAAAGCATCACTAAATCATCATTAACTCGTTACTCATAAATCCTTTTCGATACTTCTCGTATGTTATGCCTCCTCTAGGCAAACTTTCTTCTCTTACTTTGAATGTCTTTGAAATCTCATTTAGAATCCTCAAATGTTATTTCTTACTTATCATATCATCGCACACGTCATGCCCTTCGTCAGTCTATTCATTGTGTATGAACGGAAAAATTTTCGAGGTGTAACAATGATGATAGATTCCAAGACTATGTAGGCCACGGAGGATGGCAAGGCAATGATGCTCGATGGGACAATGATCAGAACTTGAATACTATCAAGGTGAACCTCCTTAAGTTCACGAGGAGTTGTGATCCAGAAGAGTTCCTAGAGTAGAAGTTGCAAAGTGAGAGGATATTCCTCACCAACAATGTGTCGGAAGCTTTAAAAACAAGGTATGCCCTCACCCAATTTGAGGGGTACGTATTGACATAGTGGGAATCCAAGAAGTTTGAAAGAGCTCAACAGCAAGTTTTTGATCTTCCTACTTGGAAAGGCTTGATGGAGCTCATGGAGACAAGGTGACTTCCACCCATATATCGTCAAGACGTCCTCAAGAAGTTATACATATTGAGACAAGGCTCCAAGAGTATTGGGGGAGTACTTCGATGAATTTGAGAATATGAGGATGAATTCCAAGATAGAGGAGCCAATGGAAAGCACTATTATAAGGTTTGTAGCCAACTTGAATATGGACATTGCTAAACCACTAAGGCTCAGAACTTATAATCTCGTCTTGAAGAGGAATTTCATGTTGCGTCCAAGGTTGAATCGGATTTGTAAGAGGAGAAGTCTTACAAAGACAAGGGCAAAACAACTTCAACTTGGAGCAAAGGTAAAGATAGGTGGAAGGTTTCCACTTGGGAAAATCCCGAATCCAACACCTCAAGCAAAGGTGATGACAAGGCTAAATAAGGTAACAACTGTAAACCCTATTATAATCGTCCTTCTACCATTCAATTCTTTAAATGTCAAGGAAGTGGTCACATTGCAAGTGAATGTCCCAACCGGAGGACTATCACCATTGTGAGAGATGGGTATCGGACTGATGATGAAAATGAGAGAAAGGTTGGTGATGAACATGAGGGAGAAAGTAGTGAGTGTGAGGGTGATTCAGATGACGAGGTTGAAATAAGGTACGAAGAAAAACTGAACCATGCCATTGTCGTGAGAAGAGCCATGGGGGCCTTAGCTAGAGAAGAAGTAGATCAAAGGGAAAATCTCTTTCATGTTAGGTGTAAGATTTTGGACAAGGTTTGTTCCTTGATCATTGATGGTGGGAGTTGCACTAATGCGGTTAGCCAATTCTTTGTTGAAAGTATGAAATTCCCCACAAAAAAACACCCTATCACCTACAAGCTTCAATGGTTCAATGAAAGTGGAGAAATGCGGGTGACCAAGCAAGCGATTATCCAATAGAGCATTGGAAGATATGAGGATGAAATCTCATGTGAGATGATGCCAATGCAAGCGTGCCATATTTTTCTTGGAAGACCTTGGCAATTTGATGTGGATGCTCAACTTACTGGGCGGACCAACAAGTATTCTTTTGTGGTCAAAGGTAAAAAGTATGTCCTTGCTCCATTGACTCCCCATGAAGTGTGTGAAGACTATAGAGTCATGAAAGAGCTACGTGAAAAGATAAAAAGGGAGGAAATGGTTGTGAGTGAAAAGGAGACCTTGATTTCTCAAGGAGGACAAGGTTCGACCCAAGAGAAGAGTAAGAAGTGTATGTGATATAAGACCAACTCCATCGAGCTTCATGAAGAAGGAGTCTTTGAAGATTATGGGAGTTCCACATAGGATGGCCTTCAAGACATGAGAGATAGCTTGGATGGAAGGCTTCAACAACGTCACATTCAAGATATGGAAGATAGCTTGGGAGGCTATTTGGAGAAGGAGGCTATGCATGCAAAAGGGGCTAGTACTTAAATGCAAGCCTTTTGCTTGTTTCACTTCCATGGAAGACAATAAACAAGGCCCTTACTTCATTAAGGGTATAATTGTAATAGAGCTCGTTGTCTTCCTTATTTTCTTAGTATAAATAGTAGATTAAAATTTCAATACTTAGCTTTTGATGAATTATGAATATTTTGAGTGTTTTTAGGGTTATCTCTAGAGAGAGAAACTTGTGAGAGGTCTTTGGTAGGCGCTTGTTGAATCTTGTATTGTTGAGAGGTTGGTTGCTTGGGAATTCAATTCCCTTGAGGTCAACTTAAGAATTTGGTGTTTCTTTTGATGATAATTTAGAGGTCTTAGTTTTATATAACTTTGGTTGCTAAATTGAATCTTAAGTTGTGTCAAATTATCTAGCTTTTCCTTTCCTTTGTTTATTCGTAATTCCTCATTTCCGCGTATCCGTTCTTGTATCAATTGGTATCAAAGCCTAAATTAGGTTTGTTTCAACAAATCTAGCTTGGGATTTTATTCAACAAAAAAAATCGGAAAAAAAAATTGAAATTTTCTTGTTGATTTTTGTTGAATCTAGTGTTAGATTAGACTTTCTTAGTATGTCTAGAGTCTAAATCTTCCATTTTGAGCTAATTGGAATTAGGGTTTGTGTTCCACCATTGTTGAGCTTCAAAGCTTCAAGAACGTGAAAGTGGGTTTTATAGTATAAATCAAAATTGAGGATTGAAAGTTGTTGGGTTGTGTTCTCTTAGTAAAGAAGAGTTGAAATCTAAAATTTGAAAGCATTTGGAGTAGATTTGAAGGATCTGCCATTTTTGGAATTTGAAGCTTTGAAAACTTCAAGATCTTTAAAGTGGGTCTTGTTGAAGAAGGTGAAATTGAAGGTTGAAACCTATTGGGCTTTGTTCTCCACATCAAAGAGAACTTAGATTCAAAATTTTAGCTAATTTGGAGTTGATTTGAGGATAGTTGAATTTTTGAATTGTTCTTGTATTCTTAAAGACCTTCAAATCTTCATAAGGAAGAAGACTCTCCAAAGGGCATTTGATCCAAAAGAATTTTCCAAAATTGTGAAAAGGTGTTTTCTACCCTAAAGGTGTAAATCCTAGGTAGATTGGGTCCCAATAGGTCAACAAATCCAAGAGAATTATGCACAAATCACGAGCCAAAGAAGGGCAGTAGCGTTCAGTTCCAGGTGTTATTATGTGGACCATATAATATTATATGGTCCATAAAAGTTGGCCGTGAAATTCAACGGGTTTGGAACAGTTTCTGCCCAATTTTGGTCCTAAAATATGGAAGAGTTCCACGGACCATAAAACACTATATGGTCCGTGAAAGTACACTTGAGGCACTCGTGAAACTTGGATCCAAAATCTAACGTTCTACCTCAAAAACAAGAGGCCAACTCTTGGATCGTGAAACTCATTTGTGGTTCGTAAAAGATGATCTTAAGTTCGTGAAAACCATTTGTTGATCGTGAAAGTGGTTGGTGTTCGTGAAACAAAATACGGGTCGTGAAACACCAATTTTGGTCGTGAAACTCCAATTTCAAAAACATTGTTCATGGTATTCGTATCTTGATTCCACTTCGATTCCTTTCACTTTTATCTCATTCTGAAGCCTCAAATCTTGTTCTTAATTCATTTCAATTCCAAAAAAATTCTTGGGATTGCTTGTTGGTTTTGTGTCCCTATTCCTTTGGTAGGGATCCAAATAAAAAGAGTATAGAAATTTAAAAAATTTCGTTATTTCAAATTGATACCTTGGATCAATTGGGGCTTCACGGTCGTGTTTTCAAGTTATCACCTACCCGGGCCCGAAATTTTAGTTATTTTCCCTATTTTTGCATTCCATTTTCTTGTGTCTCTCAACTAGTAGCCATTTAGTAGTTATTCCTACTTTGTGTTTACTAGTTCTTGTGTCCGCCTTTTCATTCGTGCTAATTCTTTTCGTGCTTTTCTTCATTTTTACCTCGTTGTTAATTTCTTGGCTCAAGTGCATTTATTTTGAATTGAGTCGTCCTCTTTCTTCGAGTCTAACAAGAATCCATTATGACCTCAAGTAACAATTGTGCACCTTGCAAGCAACCGAACCCAATCGAGAGTCAACATCGGCCAATCCATTTGAATGGTAAAAGGCAAGAGTGTGTGAGTTCATTTGAGTGGTGCTAGCCGAGCACAAATGAGTGTAAACACGAGTGTGGTGAGGTTTCTTTACTACTAACGTGTTTGCTAACTGTTCTTTGCAGGTACTTCTCCATGGATTCCGATTCATGTGGTGGCGATTATGATTGTTATGGCGATGATAGTTGTAGTTCTGAAGGGGAGGACTATGGGAGCTATCAAGAGTGTGGTGATGGGGAAAATGAGAGCTATATGGGAAATGGTGATCATGAGGAAGTTCGGAGAGAGAATTACCATTTTGAAGGAGAATATGAAGAAAGTGGTACTCATGTGTCTCATGAGGAAGATCTAGATGAAGAAAAACCTTGCTATGATTCGTATGGTGAAGATAATGAAGCTGAAAATTCTTGTGCTATACATCATGAAGATGAAGAAGACTCGAGATATGACTTTCCTTCACACGTATCTTATTGGTCTTATGGGGGAAGTCCTTATACAAATAGGACTTGTGAAGGGTCTATGAAGGTAGTGGGTCTGCTAATGTTGACTATGGAAAGTCTTCTAGTAGACATGCCTATGCTACGTCTTGTAGTACTTCCTATCCGAAGCAAAATGGCATGAGTGGGAATGTGAGTACTAGTTGGAGTCGTCCTATGCTAAAGAAGGTGGTTCCAAAGAGGCGATTCATGGAGACCAAAGTAATCCTTTGTGGTAGAGAGAGAATTTTTGTGCTTGATGACGATTGTTACACCAACTTCATCACCCCTCGTGCGGTTGAAGAGTTAAGGTTACCTTGTGTGATTAGGCGAAATCCTTATTATGACGAGGGAGGGTATCGGGTTGATAGGAGAGTGATGATATTCATTTCACTTGGTGAGTACCAAGAGGAAGTTTGGTGTGATGTGCTTCCAATGGATACTTGTCACGTATGAGCAAGAGTGGCATAAGTATGTCATGGATGAAAGGAGGAAACCTCTATTTCCATACGTACTTTGTAGAATGAATCTAAGTATAAAAGTGCAAGAGCCCAACGTGAGATGGCCTATCTTGATTATGGAAACTAGAGGAGAAGAGTATGTGAAATGGGAGTTCATGATGGAAGAAATCTTTGCTAGTTACCCTTATTCCCAAGAAAGGAAGATGAAATTGGCTATTGGGACTTTTGAGAAGAAGCTTGCACATTATGGGGCGTACAAGAGGGGAGATCCAATCACTACTTGGGATGCAACAAAAGAGAGCTTGAAAGGCCATTATCCCGAACCACATGAAAAGGGGTATAGGAACAAAACCCCTTCCCAAGAGAAGAAGTCAAAAGGGAAGAAGCAAAGTCCCTCTTGTGAGATGCCACAAATTCAACATATTCCCTCACCTATAGAAACCCCAAGTGAGATTTGGGTGGCATCGAAAAGGAAGTGGTTGAAAGGAGGAACGGCGAACAAGACCATTAATTCACGTGGTCAAATGAGCTTCCCTTTGGTGTCTCAAAGCAAGGAAGATCCCCTACATGAGAATCAAGGTAAAATAACTTATCCTAATACTCTTACCTTGTTGAGTGATCTTAATGCCAATTTGAGTATGAAAGTTAGTTTACCTTGCATTGAGCCTAGTGAATCCTTGCCATGTCTTGATAATGTCATTGTTGAATGTGTCCCTACACTAGTTGATCCTATTGATGACCGAATTGATCCTTCTTGCAAGGTCGATTTTTGTCCACCTATTGTTGACTCTTATGCTTTGAATGATAGTGCATTATCGAATGCAGGTGCTCAAACACTAGTTGATCCTAGATGACCAAATTGATTCTTCTTGCAAGATCGATTTGTGTCCACCTAGTGTTGACACTTGTGAATTAAATGGTAGTACAATGTCATGTGGTCATCATGTTAGTAATTCTTGCGAGTTTGACATACTACCAACTAGTGTTGAAACTTATGTTGATCAACTTGCTTGTAATGATAATTCACTACTTGAGGATCCTTGTGATGCGTTTAATATAACTAGTGATAATGTTGATATAGTTGGTCAATTCAAAGAATGTGACATCTCTCCCTTGTTTGTTTCATGTCAAAATGGGTCTCTTGATCTTACTTTAGTGTCATGTGATAAGACTCCAATTGGTAGTGGTGATGTGTGTCATGTAGATAGTCATGTGAGCGAAAAGGCATTGAAAGATGACATTGGTTCTTTTGAGAGTGAAATGGCATGCTTTGAATCCTCATTGTTCAGTAATTACTCTCTTGTAAAGGATAATGTTTTATTTGAGGATGACATGACTATCGAGAGTGAAGTACCTAGGGGGATGTTTTGTAATGTTGAAAGTGTGGCCACTTTTGGTGACTACATGATATTTAAAAATCCACTATGGGATGATAACACTCTTCCCTATGATGGAGATCCTCCATTGAGGAATTCTGATCCACTTATGGGGAAAGAGTATTTTGCAAAGGAAGGTGATTCTTGTTTACAAATTGGTACTTCTTCATTGTGTGTTCTTACTCGTAGTAACATGCTAGATCTTGTTCTTAAACCTAATAGTGAGGCTACATTTGAGGACACCATAGATGAAGTTGTTTTGCGTGACACCTTTCTTTATTATCTTTTTGCATATGATGACATTCATAATCTTTTGGGTTGTGCATCTTATGGAGGGCGGGGTCCTATTGGGGTACTTAGTTGTTGCCTTGCCCGTGATATGTGGGTATCTTTTCCCTTTGACCTCGGCGAAGTCTTAACTTGGTGTGAATGGTGTCATTTTGCAATTGAGGATCATTTGTATGTCCTGCCAACTTGGTGTCTTGAAACCCTTGGCTCTTTTAGAATATCCTCATTTTTTAATCTTTGGGTTAGCCAAGTTCTTAGTGCTCTACTTGAGAGCTTATGTTGCTTGAAAATGGTTGATACTTGGCTATATCACAAATTTGTGCTTACTTGGTATGGTGGTAGGTTAGTCCACCCTAACACTAACCCTCATCCTTTGAGGACTTGGTTTTTGTTTGTCTCCTTCATGGTTTTGCAAGATTTAGATTCGAGGACGAATCCTTTTCAAGAAGGGGAGAATGATACAAGATTGGCTCCATCGAGCTTCATGAAGATGGAGTCTTTGAAGATCACGGGAGGTCCACATAGGATGGCCTTCAAGATATGGGAGATAGCTTGGATGGAAGGCTTTAAGAACGTCATATTCAAGATATGGAAGATAGCTTGGGAGGCTATTTGAAGAAGGAGGCTATGCATGCAAAAGGGGCTAGTACTTAAATGCAAGCCTTTTCAAGTTTCACTTCCATGGAAGACATCCAAAAAGGCCCTTACTTCATTAAGGGTATAATTGTAATAGAGCTAGTTGTCTTCCTTATTTTCTTAGTAGAAATAGTAGACTAAAATTTCAATACTTACCTTTTGATGAATTATGAATATTTTGAGTGTTTTTAGGGTTATCTCTAGAGAGAGAAACTTGTGAGAGGCCTTTGGTAGGCTCTTGTTGAATCTTGTATTGTTGAGAGATTGGTTGCTTGGGAATTCAATTCCCTTGAGGTCAACTTAAGAATTTGGGGTTTCTTTTGATAATAATTTAGAGGTCTTAGTTTTATATAACTTTGGTTACTAAATTGAATCTTAAGTTGTGTCAAATTATCTATCTTTTCTTTTCCTTTGTTTATATCTTCGTAATTTCTCATTTCCGCATATACGTTCTTATATCAGTATGGTAGCTAGACTCGTTAGGAGGAGAGGAAAGGTGTGGTGAAGAGAAGGATTTGGTGCCAAGTCAAGCTAACCCCTCTAACTTTCTAGTTCTTTTAGTTGTCTTGTTCCTTTTGTAGGTACTTATGTGGATGGTCACCCCAAAGAGGACATGGACCCGATTTTCCAAGTTCCTTTGGAGGGTGAAGTAGTGCTACCCTCTTCCAAAAAGAAGGCCAAAACAAGGAACTTGATAACAACACGGTTAGCGGAAGACTTTAGAATTGAAAATTAGAAAGGGGGGAGGATTGATTCTTGAGAAAGAAGAACACAAGTTCAAGTATTTGATACTTAAAACGTTGTTTAATAGTGAAAGAAGGATTTGAATCAATTAAGAAGAAGAAGAAATGGAGGGAGGGAACTCAAACAAGGAATCTTACCATCGAAGAATCCGAGTTGCGGTTCAAAGTAGAACAAAAAGGGCATAACCCAAAAGAGAACCTCAAAGGTCTCCACAAGCACAAGGCTAATATTATTAATATTCAAACTTAGTTACAATGAAAGAGAAAACACCCCTTTATATAGGAGAAATGGTGGCTGCCACCCTAAAGAAAATAAAGTTGGTCAAACTAAATTAATTAAGGTGCAATTTCCAAGCTGCATAGAAGACCACCAATTCTTTGTTCCAAAGTGCATAGAAGACCACCAAACATTTGTTCCAATGTGCATAGAAGACCACCAACACTTTGTTCAATAAAAACATTAAATGTAGTCAACATAGCATTAAATGATCTTCTAGAAGCATAAGTATGGGTTGCTGAACTTGTTCCTTCTTTGGGCATGTTTTGGGCCATAATCCAACTCATCTTGGTCTTCAATTTGGGCCTCCAATTAGTATTAAGACTTTCCCTAAAGATCTCCTTTGGGCTGGAGCTATTCCTCCATTACATGACATGTCATTACCAAATGAAGCCCATTAAAGCATCTTGATATTTTTTAGTCTTCAATGAAAATTAAGCTTCCTTGGTTGCTATCATTCTCCCCCTCTTATAGAAGATTCGTCCCGAATCTTGGTGGTGACCTTTTTTGCTCCTTAATGCATTTGAGCCTCCATGGTTGCTATCACTTCCCAAGAAGGTTCTACCATAGTGATCCACATTTGCTAAAGTAAAAGGGTGAGCTTTGTTACCTTTTTATTGAAGCACATCACCTTTGTCAATTTGGTCAAGTTCTGATAGCAACCATGGTGGCTCAAATGCATTAAGGAGCAAAAAAGGTCACCACCAAGATTCGGGACGAATCTTCTATAAGAGGGGGAGAATGATAGCAACCAAGGAAGCTTAATTTTCGTTGAAGACTAAAAAATATCAAGATGCTTTAATGGGCTTCATTTGGTAATGACATGTCATGTAATGGAGGAATAACTCCAGCCCAAAGGAGATCTTTAGGGAAAGTCTTAATACTAATTGGAGGCCCAAATTGAAGACCAAGATGAGTTGGATTATGGCCCAAAACATGCCCAAAGAAGGAACAAGTTCAGCAGCCCATACTTATGTTTCTAGAAGATCATTTAATGCTATGTTGACTACATTTAATGTTTTTATTGAACAAAGTGTTGGTGGTCTTCTATGCACATTGGAACAAATGTTTGGTGGTCTTCTATGCACTTTGGAACAAAGAATTGGTGGTCTTCTATGCAGCTTGGAAATTGCACCTTAATTAATTTAGTTTGACCAACTTTATTTTCTTTAGGGTGGCAGCCACCATTTCTCCTATATAAAGGGGTGTTTTCTCTTTCATTGTAACTAAGTTTGAATATTAATAATATTAGCCTTGTGCTTGTGGAGACCTTTGAGGTTCTCTTTTGGGTTATGCCCTTTTTGTTCTACTTTGAACCGCAACTCGGATTCTTCGATGGTAAGATTCCTTGTTTGAGTTCCCTCCCTCCATTTCTTCTTCTTCTTAATTGATTCGAATCCATCTTTCACTATTAAACAACGTTTTAAGTATCAAATACTTGAACTTGTGTTCTTCTTTCTCAAGAATCAATCCTTCCCCCTTTCTAATTTTCAATTCTAAAGTCTTCCGCTAACCGTGTTGTTATCAAGAATTTGGGCCTCCAATTAGTATTAAGACTTTCCCTAAAGATCTCCTTTGGGCTGGAGCTATTCCTCCATAACATGACATGTCATTACCAAATGAAGCCCATTAAAGCATCTTGATATTTTTTAGTCTTCAACGAAAATTAAGCTTCCTTGGTTGCTATCATTCTCCCCGTCTTATAGAAGATTCGTCCCGAATCTTGGTGGTGACCTTTTTTGCTCCTTAATGCATTTGAGCCTCCATGGTTGCTATCAGGAAGTGAGGAATTAATGTGCTTTATCTCTTTGGGGGCTCAATGTGGCATCCTTTGTTCCCTATTCTAATAGCATTAGTTCCTTCATATTACCCTTATTTCTTGAATTTTGGGGAAATCACGTTGTTGAAATCCCATGTATGCACTCTCTATGCATGATTACTATTGATGTGTGGTTGTACCACAAATTTGTTCATCCTTGGCATGACTATGTGGTTATCATTGTGTGTGCTAACCCTCAATCCTTGAGGAGTATGTTTTCTTACATCTTCCTTTGGCTTTTTCAAGGTTCGGATTTGAGGACGAATCCTTTTCAAGAATGGGAGGATGATATGACCCTACTAGGCACACTTAACTTGAAGGCTTACATTGAAGAACAAGGCATGGGACTCCAATCCATTCAAGCTAGGAGGATGACCAAAGGAGCATTGGAGACCCATGGAGAGGCATACAAGCCCCATAAGAAGGCCTATGAAGTATAGAAAGTAGCTTGGAGAGGAATGGAAGAAGAAGCTACAAGAAAGAAGGCCAACACTCAAAGTGGCTAGAGTCGCAAAGGGATAGAAATGCAAATATCGCTAAACGTGCAAAAGAAGGATGTTACACCCCGAAAAGTTTGCGTCCCCCGAAAAGTCGGCGTCTTAGTATGAGCTTAAGAGAGAGCAGAGTTATACAAGAATTAGGGATGAAGATTGTATTAGCTGCGTATAAGAGTATTCATGTGACATTTGGAGATCGTATGGAATAAATCAGTTAACAAGTTACCTAATAATAGCCCTCGTAACCATAAGTTAAGGTGGGGCCCACATGTCGGGATTTTATAAAAGACATATGAAGAGATATATGGGTAGTACATGTGAAGTTGAGCAAGTCCTAAGAAGGACCCATAAGCCAAATATGGACATAATCCCTCCAAAAGGACGATTTAAGGAAACGTTTTCGGATGATCTGACTTGGAGGGGCAAAAATGGCATTATAAGTTTGCAATTTGGGAAAACTCCCAGAAATAAAAGTTGTAGATAATTGAAAGATATTTCCAACCATAGGTCGTGGGCCCTCACACTATATCAGAATCAAAATTTATGGCCATTTTAAGAACAAGACCCTAAGCTGCCTAAGTGGATCCGCGGGCCCCACATGGGAAGGTCGGTGAACCCGACCTAGGAGGGGGGGTATAAATACCCCCATCAACCCCATTCTTTCAGCAAATTAACATTCCAAAAGTTCCTAGAATCCTCTCAAAACATCTCCCAAACATTATAGTCCGATAAATCAAGAAATTGACAAGATTACGCCAAACTAGTCCGTGAAAAGTGATTGTTCTTGCTTCTACTTAAGCTTGGTGTTGGAAAAGGTTGACGTGGCTGAGTTTTTTTTCAAGTATAAGGTATGTTATTTATCCCATCTTTTATGTTGAGTTTATTTGAAGGTCTAGCAAGCCTTAAAAATAAAAATAAATAGTTATGGAGAAAAGGTCATAAAGTGTTGTGTTGTAGTTGTCGTGTTTATGGGCTGTTTTGAACATGTTGTGGCCATGTGGATGGACTGATTTATGCATATAAAAACGGTATCTAACATTGTTGGTGTGTTGGTGGGACTATACTCCTCGATTGGGAAGGAAGAAAGTGCATATTGTTGTTGTATGTTGAAAAACGTCGTGTGGGATGTTTATGGAATATGTTGGTACGAATAATAGTGTTGTTGATGTTGGTATTATTGTTGTTTTTGATTGGTTGCTGAATTGTATTTTCGGGCTAGGCATATAAACAGGGGAGATGCTGCCCGATTTTCGGCAGAATATAGAATAGTAAAAATTTGAAACTCGGAATAAGTGTGGGATATGGAGACTAATGTAGTGCTAATCCTCTCGAATGTAGATTTACGAGCTCGAACGAATGAGCGTAGCTAATAGGAGGTTGAACAGGTATGTAAGGCTAACCCTTCTTTCTCTTGGCATGTCTTAGATGTAAGTGATGAATGATATGAACTTTGGGGTAACTCTATTCATAGGTTCCGAATGTGATTCATGATTCTTGTGCCATTCATTCTATATGTACTCCATATGATTCCATTCCTAGACGAGTAAGGTCTAAATGTTCCTTGTGAGGGTTTATTGATATTGTACTCCTATTCTGTTCCGAAGGGAACACCCATAAGGTGCCAGTTGAGTTGTGTATATGGTTTTACTAATGATTTCGAGAAAATTAGTTTTATACTAAAGGAAACATAAAGTTAGACTTTCAAAAACACTCCGAAGGGGGTGCGAGATGTTACTATTTAGACTTTCAAAACCACTCCGAAGGGGGTGCGAGATTTACTATTTAGACTTTCAAAACCAGCCAGAAGGGGCCATCATTATTATTAAGCCGGAAGCGGCTGCCCGAAGGGGCCATCATCATTATTAAGCCGGAAGCGGCTGCCCGAAGGGGCCATCATTATTATTAAGCCGGAAGCGGCTGCCCGAAGGGGCCATCATCATTATTAAGCCGGAAGCGGCTGCCCGAAGGGGCTATCATTGTTATTGAGCCGGAAGCGGCTGCTCGAAGGGGCCATTATTACTATGCCAGAAGCGGCCGTCCGAAGGGACCATTTTGTTAACATGTCGGAAGCGGCACGTGTTTTAGATTGCATTATTTACTTAAAGAATGTTGGTTGGATTGCATTATTTACTTAAAGATTGTTTTGAGACCTCGTGTATACATTTATGTTTCTTCCAGCGAAGGCTGCAGGTATTGAGTCTGATTGTGATTTCTTCTCTCCTAAATCAAGTTATGGTTATGATTTGTTACCACCTTACATACTCAGTACATTGTCCGTACTGACGTCCTTTTGCCTGGGGACGCTGCGTTCATGCCCGCAGCCCCAGATTGTTTGGCAGGTTGAGTATACAACTAGGATGCTCTGACATCTGCTAGGATTGGCAAGTTCCACCTCATCCTGGAGTTGTGCTGAGTCATGTCTAGATATGCGTGATTATGGGTATGTTAGGGCCCTGTCCTGACTCATAATGTTCAGTTCACTTCTTAGAGACTTCTGCAGACAGTGTCCTGTGGTATGTTTGTCGAGATGTCGACAAAATGATGTCAGGCGAATCATTTGTAGATTTTAAAAGAGTATGTATTTTATATGATTTCAATTGGTTTAAAATACTTAATTGATTGAAAGTTTTCATAATCATTATAAAGATAATGATCTCTAGTTGGAAAAGTTTCATGTTTTTAAAAGTTTTTGAAATGACAGGTTTTGATAGAGTCTAAGGGTTCGCTCGACTCTGATGAGAGTCAAGTGCTCGTCATGCCCTATCAGGACTGGGGTGTGACAAAGTGGTATCAGAGCAGTTCGTCCTAGGGGTTGTCTGCAAAGTCGTGTCCAGTAGAGTCCTGTTTATGGTGTGAAGCGCGCCATATTTATAAACAGGAGGCTACGGGGCATCTAGGGTGGTTACTCTTCTTTCACATCTAAGATCGTGCGATAGAGCCAAGTCATAGGAAATGAGATTCCTTATACTAACCTTTGATCTCAGTAGAAGCGCAGTATCGACGGGAGAAAGTGTGTGATGACATGGGAAGTCACAGAGGTAAGTCACTTCGTTGAGGCTACGTTATCAGAATATATATATATATATATATATATATATATATATATATATATATAAATGGATCGGTTGACATAGAGGTAAGTCGGTGTAAGAACAAGTAGAGGAATTGATTAAATGTATCTCTTGATGATGAGTTCAGTCATAAATTTTTGAACGGGACAAAGGTAAGCAATGGCACGAAAGATGTATGTCGGGTAAGGTAAGAATATTGCATGTATGATTGAGATGGAAGGCTAAAGAATGAAAAGGGAAGGTAAACAAGAAGGTATAATAAGGGAGATTGCTAAAGGATCAGGTACATCTCGAGGTGTGATATATGAGGTAAGTTTTGATATCTTTGTTCTTTTACCGGAAATTGGGAGCCCTGTGTGGCATTGTGCTGTTAGTTTACCGCAAGACAGGTTGAAAGTATCGCACAAAGAAAGCTATGCCGAAATTTTTATAAGATCTGATACAATATTAAAAATGAAAATAGAATTAAAATGCAAGAAAAGAAAAGATAGATAATTTGACACAACTTAAGATTCAATTTAGCAGCCAAAGTTATATAAAACTAAGACCTCTAAATTATCATCAAAAGAAACACCAAATTCTTAGGATGACCAAGAGGGATTAGAATCCCTAATAACCTATCCTCTCAACAAAACACCCAATCCAAGGCTAAACAATCACTCAACTCTCAAGAGTTACAATATCCAAATATCAAGTAATAATCAAAATAGTCTAAGTCTTCTAAATGAAAGAAACTACTATTTATACTAAGGCTCAAAAGAAGACAACTACACTATTACACTTTTACCCTTAATGAAGTAAGGGCCTTGTTTGGGTGTCTTCTTTTGGGAAAAGAACTTGAAATTGCAAATCTTCAAGTAATAGCCACATTGCAAGCATGACCATCTTCATCCCTCTTCTCCAAACCATCCTTCCAAGCAATCTTCCACACTTGAGATCCTTGGTATGGGCGCTAATGCATGCTCACAAGTGCCTATCTTCATGTGCAACCCTTGTGATGTTTGGGGTTCCTTGACTTGATTCCACATAGGTGATCTTGGGGCAACTAGGATTGTATCATTCTCCCCATCTTGAAAGGAATTTGTCCTCAAATTTAAGGGATCACCTACACACATCCAACAAGAAGACAACATGCCTCCACTACAAAATTCATTAGTACTAGAGAGATCCGCTAGGATCACCCCACAATGACAATCATCATAAGCAAACACGTAGTAGAGGAAAGTGTCTCTTAGCTTAAATTCAATTGTAAAATCCCCATTGGGCACATATGACTTTTGGTCATCATAAGAGACTTCACATGCAAACAATTTAGCAAGAAAAGTATCTACCAAAACAATACCATCAACATAGCTATCATCGAGATCACTCACAACATCAAAGTCAAGCTTATCAATTGACCTAATCAAGGATGATACTCTTAGCATGAAGATAATCTTCCTCGCCAGCGTTCTCATCGGGCAATGGATCACTTGAAAAAAAACAAGCATGAATATCATCATCATAAATGGGAGGAGAATCATACAAGGACTCACTATCAATGCCAACATTGCAAGAATAATCTTTAGTTGGGGTTCGCAAATAATCGAGCAAATCAAATTCTTCCTCAACCAAAGGATCATCATTTGTTAAGAGATAGGTCCACATCAACTAGGGAATAGTTAGCAAAACCTTCATCACAACCTATGTTCTTAATGGCATTCATGAAATAGAATAAAGAATGAAATTTTATCATGCTATCTTTCCTTTCAAGAAAATTACTCTTTCTTCTCTTGCCGGCACATGACATTGCACTTGCATTCTTCAAACTCAACTCAAAGTTACTTGTACCACTAGAAATCATGCCTTTACAAGAAGAGGAATCAAGACAACTACGTTCGCTTTGGTTAACAATGCAAGAAGACGAATTACCAAGGTTACACAAGGACAAGCCACCACTCACATTCAAGGTCTCAACAATACTACCATTCTCTTCACACATGTCAAAACTAGATGGACACAAATTAATCTTGCGAAAAGATTCAATTCGGTCAACAAAAGGATCAACTAGTGTATGATCACTTTCATTAATAACATCATGAACACTTGACGTATTAGGGATAAATAACTTACCTTGATGCTCAAGAAAAAAATCTTCTTCCATGGGCTCACTTCTTTCCTCCAAGTATGGAAGTTCTTCACATGAGGACTCTTTTAGCAATTCTTTTCTTTGGGAACCTACAAAAGTGTCTACCCAATGTGGTATGGTACGCTCCCCTTCTTGAGGCACGTTCACACATGTTAACACCTTTCTTGCCAAGTAAAGTGGAACAGTGATATCACCATCATCTTGTTCTTCATTACTCCCAAGTTCATCATTCTCATGATTACCCTCGTCATCTCGTTCCTCACATTCTCCGTTATCGTGGCCACAAGTGTCTCTCAAAATAAAGGTTCGTCGATTAGGGCACTCACTGGCTTTATGACCAAAGCCATGACATTTAAAACATTAGATGGGAGCCTTCGTACCTCCTTCCTTTGGGGCGAACTTTGGAGGTTGTTTATCAACTTGCTTCTCAATTTGAGCGTTCTTTTCAAAGGGGTTCTTGATTTCCTGCATGGTGCCTTTACTCTTTTGCCAATTTGAGGAAGAAGTTCCTCCTTCTTTGTTATTGATCCATGAACTCACATAGCCCCTCGACTTATTGATTTTGTCTTCCTTGAGACCCTCCTCTATCTCAATAGCCGCTTGAAGGGTTTCTTCAATTCTCCCATAGTTGTGGAGTCTCATTTGGGAGACAATGTCACCATTTAACCCGGCTCGGAACCGAGTCATAGCATTTAACTCATCCTCGTCAAAGTCTATTCTCATCTTGACAATTTGGAACTCATCATAGTATTCTTCCACACTCTTTTTGTTTTGCCTTAAGGTATATACCTTCTTGAGTTGTTCTTGTTTGTAGCATTCGGTGACATACTTACGCCGCATGGCATCCTTCAATTCATCCTAAGTAGGTGTGGGTGGGAGTCCAATAATTCTTCTTGCTTTCACTTGAGTTTCCCACCATGTGGAGGCATAGCCTTCGAATTGAGAAATGGCGTAAGAAGCCTTTTTCACCTCGGACATGTCGTTCGTCAAGAAGATTCTATCACAATGCATCACCCAATCAAGGAATGTATCGGGATCACTACTTCCTTTGAAGGTTGGGAGAGTAACCTTAATGGAATTGAGACTCGTGTCTCGCCCTCCTCCATAACCGTGATTCCCATTGAAATCTCCATCGTCATCATAACCTTGATGGTCGTGCCTTCACGAGCTTGGTACCCTCTTTGCCTACCCATGTGAGGGTTAGGACCATGCCTTCCACCCCTCCCTCGATAACCTCCTTGTTCTTGCCCTCGTTGCCTCCAACCTTGGTCTCCATATCGTTCGTGCTCGAGTATAGTTTCTTCTATCTCATAGTCATTTGGTTGTTGGATGTTTGGATGGTGTTGGGGTGGCATAGGTGCATTTAGGCGCGGATCATTTGGATGTGGATCATTTGGAGTTTGATCTTGTGGGGGTGGATTGTTCCGTTGGCCTAGGGGAATGTTGATGGTGGAGTAAGGGTTGTGTTTTGAGGGGGGTGTTTTGGGGGGTGTTTTGGGGAGTGGGGTTATATAGATGATGGAAGGTGCCGGGTGACAATGTAAGTGAAGTGCTTCGAGTAGCTCCACTTGTGCCTCCTTGGTATTGCACTCGGGGTGAATACGCGACCTCCCTACTACCTCCTTCAATTGCTTCCACCCTACTTCCCAAGTTTTCCATTCGACCATCCATGTTTTTCATTCGACCACCTATACTATCCACCTTATCGTTCAAGGCTTGTAAGGCCCTCATTACATCAACTAGTGTGAGTTCCCCGGTGCGAACTCGAGTTTCATCCTCCGTAGCCATGGTACCTATTAAGACACTCAACAAAACAAGCAAAGACGTTAGAATAGTAAAATCAACTCACAATCGCTCAAGTATGCGTGATTGCCTCACAAATTGCTTCCGCCAAAGATTGTGTGCTTGTTAATGTCGACTAGTCACAAGGGTTCAAATTCTACTCTTGGTCGGAATAGATTCTTGTTAGACTAAGAAAGACGGAGGACGGATACGCGGAAACGAGAAAGTAAGAAGATAAACAAAAGGGAAAGAAAAGATAGATAATTTGACACAACTTAAGATTCAATTTAGCAACCAAAGTTATATAAAACTAAGACCTCTAAATTATCATCAAAAGAAACACCAAATTCTTAAGGTGACCTCAAGGGAAACAAAGTCCCAAGCAACCGACCTTCTCAACAAAGAATTCAACCAAAAGCTTCAACAAGCTCTCATCTCTCATGCTCCCAATGGAGTCTTACAATTTCACAATTTCAATATTTCATATCATAAAAGTCCCTTTTAATGAAATAAACTAAGATAGTATTTATACTAGATAGAAAAGGAAGACTACTATGGCTATTACAATAATACCCTTAATGAAGTAAGGGCCTTGTTTGGTTAGTAGTCTTCTCAAAAGATGCGAAAGGCCTTCTTCTCCCTACTTCATCCAAATGAGGCCTATACTTCCATTTTAGCATATTCTTGAGCTTCTTGACTTCAATCCAAGCACCTAGTAAGTCTCCAAAGACGTGATCCGTAGCTCGACTTGAAATGGATATTCTTGATGAAGCTCGGCTTGTATCATATTGATACAATAACGGATACGCGGAAACGAGAAAGTAAGAAGATAAACAAAAGGGAAAGAAAAGATAGATAATTTGACACAACTTAAGATTCAATTTAGCAACCAAAGTTATATAAAACTAAGACCTCTAAATTATCATAAAAAAGAAACACCAAATTCTTAAGGTGACCTCAAGGGAAACAAAGTCCCAAGCAACCGACCTTCTCAACAAAGCTCTCATCTCTCATGCTCCCAATGGAGTCTTACAATTTCACAATTTCAATATTTCATATCATAAAAGTCCCTTTTAATGAAATAAACTAAGATAGTATTTATACTAGATAGAAAAGGAAGACTACTATGGCTATTACAATAATACCCTTAATCTTAGTAAGGGCCTTGTTTGGTTAGTAGTCTTTTCAAAAGATGAGAAAGGCCTTCTTCTCCCTACTTCATCCAAATGAGGCCTATACTTCCATTTTAGCATATTCTTGAGCTTCTTGCCTTCAATCCAAGAACCTAGTAAGTCTCCAAAGACGTGATCCGTAGCTCGACTTAAAATGGATATTCTTGATGAAGCTCGGCTTGTATCATTCTCCCCTTCTTGAAAAGGATTCGTCTTCGAATCTAAACCTTGCAAAACCATAGGGAAGACAAGAAACAACAAGGTCCTCAAAGGATGAGGGTTAGTGTTAGAGTAGCCTACTCTACGAACTTGCCAAATATGCACACACTTGTGATATAACCAAGTATCAACCATGATTAAGAAGAACAAGCTCTCATTTAGAGCACTAAGAACTTGGTTATCGCAAAGAACATGAAATGAATATATCATAGAGGAACCAATGGTTTCAAAATACCGAAAAGGCAATACCACATTGATTCTACTAGACATGGCACACAAATTTGAAATATCACCGGGGTCGAACGGGAAGAATATCCACACATCGTGGCCAAGAGAACGACTATCTACCCCATTAGACCCCCTCCCAACATAAGATGCACCCCTAACACAAGCATGAATATCATCATATGCGAATAGATAGTAAAGAAAGGTTTCACACAAAAAACTTCATCTATGGTGTCCTCACATGTAGCTTCACTATTAATTTCAAGTACATGCTCAATCATACTACTAAGACTCGGAACACACAAGGAAGAGTTAATAATTTGCAAGCAAGTATCACCTCTCTTTTCAAAACACTCTTTCCCCACAAGTGTATTATCATTTCCCAAGGGAAGTTTTCTATCATAGGGAAGAGTGTTACCATTCCATAGTGGATTTTCAAATACCATGTAGTCCCCCAAAGTGGCTACATTTTCAACATTACAATACATTCCACTAGGCACTTCACTCTTATTAGTCATGTTATCATCAAATAAGACATTATCTTTAAAGAGAGAATAATCAATGAACAATGGTAAGCCGAAGCATGTAATTTCATTATCAAAAAGACAAATGTCATTTTTCAAAGTACCTTCATTTACATGACTATCCACATGATACACATCACCATCACAAACGAGAGTCTCATCACTCGACATAAAGATAAAGCTAAGAGACTCATTTCCACGTTCATCAAACAAGGGTGGGGTGTCAAACTCATTCAAATGATCAACTAGAACCACGTCATCACTAATCGGAGGTTCATTAATCACATCACAAAATACTTTTACTAGTGGACTAACATTACACTCAAGTTGATCACATGATAATGTATTTTCATTCAAAGCATAAGTGTCAACACTAGGTGGACACAAATCAATCTTGCAAGAAGAATCAATTCGGTCATCTAAAGGATCAACTAGTGTAGGGACACTTTCAACAATGACATTATCATCACATGGTAAAGAATCATTAAAGTCACACAACGACAAGCTACTACTCACACTCACATCACAAACTTGTGCATTCAAAGAGTTGGAAGTGTTGAGTTTAGCTATCGTACCTTGAAGTTCACACGAAGAATCTTATTTAGTTGACAAGGTTTCCATGGGTGGGTATTTTTGCAACTTTGCATTCATTGTCTCTTGTGGAATAGGTTGTGGAAAGAGAAGACTCCCACAATTGTCCACTACATACTTGTTCCCCTCTCTTTCATAGGTAGTTCCATGAGTTTCGAACCAATCACGCTCTCTTCGTCGTTTCTCCTTACATTCCGCGATTTCTATCCTACTCTCTAGGCGATCCAATTGACTATTCAGGTGATCCATTTGACTATTCAATCTCCCTACCTTGTTGTTCATATCATGCAACAACCTCATCAAATCAACAATTGTAGGTTCCCCGGTGGGAACTTGCATTTCTCCGCCTTGATTAGCCATTAGTACCTATTTAAGAAACTCAATAAAGCAAGCAAACACGTTACGTTAGTTAAAAATAACTCACCAAACGCTCAAGTATGCGCACCTTTTGAATGCCTCACAAATTGCTTCGGCTAATGGTTGTATGCTTGTTAATCCGGTTGGGTCACAAGGTACCGTTCACTACTCGAGGTCAAGAGTGGATTCTTATTGACTCGAAGAAAGAATGGACGACTCAATTTAAAGCAAACGCACTTGAATCAAGAAATTAACTACGAAGTTGTAAAACGAGAAAAGAACGAAAAGAATTGGTTTGAAAGAAAGGACTCAAGAACTAATTAGCAACTAATAAGGTCGATTACTAGTTGTTAATTAGTTGTAAGAATCAAAGAAAAGAAGTTAGGAAAGAATCAAACCATTTTGACACTTGGAATTTTTTTTCGAAAACTCTTCAGTGATTCACGCTTTCCTTCCGCTTCGCGGATGAAAAGCGGATGAACAGTACCTTTTTTTTTTTGAAAAAAAATCAGAAATTTAGACTAAGTATTTCTGATTTTTTTTGGTTGGGCCCACAAACATTTTTCACAACTTTATTTGACAACTTTTGGATCAAATGGCCCTTTGGAGAGTCTTCTTCCTTATGAAGATTTGAAGGTCTTCAAGAACACAAGATCAATTCAAAAATTCAACTACCCTCAAACCAACTCCAAATTAGCTCAAATTTCGGATTTAAGTTCTCTTTGATGTAGAGAACAAAACCCAATAAGTTTTAACCTTCAATTTCAACCGAATCACAAGACCCACTTTTCAAGTTCTTGAGTTTCTTTAAAGCTTCAAATACCAAAAATGGTAGATCCTTAAATCTTTGGTCAAATACCTCCAAATTTCGGATTTAGAGTCCTTATCCACTAGAGAACAAACCCCAATCAACTTGAACCTTCAATTCTTCTCCTTCTTCAAACCCACCAACATTGTTCTTGAAGCTCAACAATGGTGGAACACAAACCCTCCAAATAGCTCGAAATTGAAGATTTGGACTCTAGAAACACTAAGAAACTCTAATCTAACACTAGATTCAACAAAAATCAACAAGAAAATTCGAGATTTTTTTTTTTTTTTGAATTTCGATTTTTTTTTTGTTGAATCAAAACCCAAGACTAGATTTGGTGGAACAAATCTAAACTAAGCTCTGATACCAATTGATACAATATTAAAAACGAAAATAGAATTAAAGTGCAAGAAAAGAAAAGATAGATAATTTGACACAACTTAAGATTCAATTTAGCAACCAAAGTTATATAAAACTAAGACCTCTAAATTATCATCAAAAGAAACACCAAATTCTTAGGATGACCAAAAGGGATTAGAATCCCTAATAACCTATCCTCTCAACAAAATACCCAATCCAAGGCTAAACAATCACTCAACTCTCAAGAGTTACAATATCCAAATATCAAGTAATAATCAAAATAGTCTAAGTCTTCTAAATTAAAGAAACTACTATTTATACTAAGGCTCAAAAGAAGACAACTACACTATTACACTTTTACCCTTAATGAAGTAAGGGCCTTGTTTGGGTGTCTTCTTTTGGGAAAAGAACTTGAAATTGCAAATCTTCAAGTAATAGCCACATTGCAAGCATGAACATCTTCATCCCTCTTCTCCAAACCATCCTTCCAAGCAATCTTCCACACTTGAGATCCTTGGTATGGGCGCTAATGCATGCTCACAAGTGCCTATCTTCATGTGCAACCCTTGTGATGTTTGGGGTTCCTTGACTTGATTCCACATAGGTGATCTTGGGGCAACTAGGATTGTATCAAGATCCCCGAGAGTTTAACATTCGAGGACGAATGTTTTTAAAAGAGGGGGAAGGATGTTACACCCCGGAAAGTTTGCGTCACCAAGACTGTCGGTGAGCTCAAGGGAGAGCAGAGTTATACAAGAATTAGGGATGAAGCAATATTATCTGCGTATAAGAGTATTCATGTGACATTTGGAGATCTTATGGAATAAATCAGTTAACAAGTTACCTGATAATAGCCCTCGTAACCATAAGTTAAGGTGGGGCCCACATGTCGGGATTTTATAAAAGACATATGAAGAGATATATGGGTAGTACATGTGAAGTTGAGCAAGTCCTAAGAAGGACCCATAAGCCAAATATGGACATAATCCCTCCAAAAGGACGATTTAAGGAAACGTTTTCGGATGATCTGACTTGGAGGGGCAAAAATGGCATTATAAGTTTGCAATTTGGGAAAACTCCCAGAAATAAAAGTTGTAGATAATTGAAAGATATTTCCAACCATAGGTCGTGGGCCCTCACACTATATCAGAATCAAAATTTATGGCCATTTTAAGAACAAGACCCTAAGCTGCCTAAGTGGATCCGCGGGCCCCACATGGGAAGGTCGGTGAACCCGACCTAGGAGGGGGGGTATAAATACCCCCATCAACCCCATTCTTTCAGCAAATTAACATTCCAAAAGTTCCTAGAATCCTCTCAAAACATCTCCCAAACATTATAGTCCGATAAATCAAGAAATTGACAAGATTACGCCAAACTAGTCCGTGAAAAGTGATTTTCTTGCTTCTACTTAAGCTTGGTGTTGGAAAAGGTTGACGTGGCTGAGTTTTTTTTCAAGTATAAGGTATGTTATTTATCCCATCTTTTATGTTGAGTTTATTTGAAGGTCTAGTGTCACGACCCAACTAGGGGCCGCGACGGGTACCCGGAGCTAGTTACCGAGCACCGCTCACTCTACTACTTATCTTGCTCATTTAATATTCTTTTATCAATTTACATACCAGTTGTAGGAAAATCATAATTAAACAAACATAAATACTTTATATACAATTGTCTTTCGGCCATCAAAATAATATACACGCATATGAAAACGTCTTGTGAGACCATCTAACCCACACTGCGTATCTACGAGCCTCTACTACATAATGAATACATAGACGGAACAAGACTCCGCCATGCCCAAAATATGCATATATAAATGTACACCAAAAGAATAGTCTGCACCTCCGAACAATGGAGTGCTATCTATCAGCGGACAACTACTGGGGATCTGGACCAAGTGCTCCTCCCTGTCTACCTGTGGGCATGAACACAGCGTCCGAAGAAAGGACGTCAGTACGAATATTGTACCGAGTATGAGAGACATATATAATGAAAGGAGACATAAATAACATAGTGATAACATCAACAGGAAGCATCTGAATCTGACCGATAATCATAAAAGAAGTAATGCATGCTGTCTTACTCATACTCATCATCATAACATGTATGCATCATATGCAAGTTGTCCGTCCATGTCGGAACGGTGTGAAAATCAATAATATTAGCCCGCGTCCAGGCCTCCCGCGTCCGGGGTACCATCTCATGCCGCCCACTAGTGGTGTCTGCCCATGCCAAAAGGTCATGGTGTATCCGTATAGCTGCCCGCCTTGACGGTGACTGCCCGGCCAACTGGGCGCGGTGTGAAATGCTCATGCCATGCTTATCACAAAATGCTCATAATAATAATATACTCCTTATAATACATGCACAAGGCTCAAGATCAACCTTACTCTATCGGGGTGACATAAGGTCGTGATCCCCCAATTCCATTATGGGACAACTATTGATACTCTGCCTCACCTTGAAGGAACTAGTACATAAGGTGAGTGGAAGCAATAATTAGCATCATCATTATACTAGCATCATCATATCGTATTCCTCATCTTATATAGACATTAAGGAGTTAGACTCTTAGCCTTTCAGACTATAGGAACTCATGAAGAGAATAGGAATTTCATACAACAAGATTCATGCCATCATAAGGAAAGGACTAGCCTCACATACCTGGTCGTTTAGCTATACTATCGCTCACTTGCTCTTCTTCAATATCACGTCGTTACCTTCATAAGAGAATTTGGATCAGCATTAGTAACTAACTACAAGAATGTATCGCTAATTGTAGGAAAGTCGGACAACTCTTCCTTCGTTCATACTAATTTTCTCATGCTTTATCTCAACTCTTAACATTCCTAACATTACTCATAATAGCACAATCGACCATCGTCATTAACGTACATTTAGCAAATCCACCATTTCCCTCCAATTTCCCCATTTTTAGCCTTATGACTCGTCTTTGCGTTTTCATGTGTTTAGCGCTTGTTTCATGATGTAAACATCATTCATAATGTATTTGTACTCACAACACTCCAATATTCGCAGTTCAATTCCACTAGCATTCATTTACAACACTATTCACTCAATAATGACCCATTTCTATGTCCTTCTACATTTCAAGTGTCTAAGCTTTCCAATACTTCAAACAATATGGAATAATCATAAAACTTACCTTGGATGAAGGTTGAACAATCCTTAAGTTGAGATTCTTCACTTAGCCAAAACCCTAGTTCCACCCTTTGTGGGATTTCTTGACCTGGATGATCTTTTATGGTGTTCTTACACTTGATTTCATAAGTTTGGTGGTGTTGATCTTGATGTTCCTTGTGATTCTCTTGAATTCTTGTGGAGAAAATATTTGGAAAGTTCTAGAGGTCTCTCGAGTTGTGTTGATGAATAATGGAAGAACATGATGTCGAAGTCTCTTTTAATAATCCCAAAATCTGATCTTTAATGAATTCTCGTCGGGTGAACAGTGGTCGTAAACTGCAGTTTACGGACCGTATTTTGATTTACGGGTCGTCCACTGTGGTCGTATTTAAGCGTTTCAAAAACAGAGAGTTTGGCTTCTGGACATGGCAGTTTACGACCTGGTTTACGGTCCGTAAACCAGTTTACGGGCCGTAAACTGGGTCGTATTTAACCATATTCAACATTTAAAGAAAGTCTTGGCTGAGGGACCTGGTGGTTTACGACCTAGTTTACGGTACGTAAACCAGTTTACGGGCCGTATCCTGGGTCGTTTTTAACCATCTCAACACTTAACAGAAACTTGAGATTTTTGACGCAATGAAAGACGATTGCACTATACGGTCCGTAAATCACTTTACGGGCCGTATAGTGCCACACACGACCACTGGGTGGAAATTTTCCGCGACTTTCTTATTTCCAAATTTTTCTTAATTAGCCATTCCCGACTTAATAAAACATCATTTACTCAACTTTTCATCGTTCCACTCTTCATACAAGTACGGAGAAATTTCCGAGGTGTAACATCTAGCAAGCCTTAAAAATAAAAAAAATAGTTATGGAGAAAAGGTCATAAAGTGTTGTGTTGTAGTTGTCGTGTTTATGGGCTGTTTTGAACATGTTGTGGCCGTGTGGATGGACTGATTTATGCATATAAAAACGGTATCTAACATTGTTGGTGTGTTGGTGGGACTATACTCCTCGATTGGGAAGGAAGAAAGTGCATATTGTTGTTGTATGTTGAAAAACGTCGTGTGGGATGTTTATGGAATATGTTGGTACGAATAATAGTGTTGTTGATGTTGGTATTATTGTTGTTGTTGATTGGTTGCTGAATTGTAATTTCGGGCTAGGCATATAAACAGGGGAGATGCTGCCCGATTTTCGGCAGAATATAGAATAGTAAAAATTTGAAACTCGGAATAAGTGTGGGATATGGAGACTAATGTAGTGCTAATCCTCTCGAATGTAGATTTTCAAGCTCGAACGAATGAGCGTAGTTAATAGGAGGTTGAACAGGTATGTAAGGCTAACCCTTCTTTCTCTTGGCATGTCTTAGATGTAAGTGATGAATGATATGAACTTTGGGGTAACTCTATTCATAGGTTTCGAATGTGATTCATGATTCTTGTGCCATTCATTCTATATGTATTCCATTCCTAGACGAGTAAGGTCTAAATGTTCCTTGTGAGGGTTTATTGATATTGTACTCTTATTCTGTTCCGAAGGGAACACCCATAAGGTGCCAGTTGAGTTGTGTATATGGTTTTACTAATGATTTCGAGGAAATTAGTTTTCTACTAAAGAAAACATAAAGTTATTTAGACTTTCAAAACCACTCCGAAGGGGTGCGAGATTTACTATTTAGACTTTTAAAACCAGCCCGAAGGGGCCATCATTATTATTAAGCCGGAAGCGGCTGCCCGAAGGGGCCATCATCATTATTATTAAGCTGGAAGCGGCTACCCGAAGGGGCCATCATTATTATTAAGCCGGAAGCAGCCGAAGGGGCCATCATCATTATTATTAAGCCGGAAGCGGCTGCCCGAAAGGGCCATCATCATTATTAAGCCGGAAGTGGCTGCCCGAAGGGGCCATCATTGTTATTGAGCCGGAAGCGGCTGCCCGAAGGGGCCATCTACTATGCCGGAAGCGGCCGTCCGAAGGGACCATTTTGTTAACATGTCGGAAGCGGCACGTGTGTTAGATTGCATTATTTACTTAAAGAATGTGTGTTAGATTTCATTATTTACTTAAAGAATGTTGGTTGGATTGCATTATTTACTTAAAGATTGTTTTGAGACCTCGTGTATACATTTATGTTTCTTCCAGCGAAGGCTGCAGGTATTGAGTCTGATTGTGATTTCTTCTCTCCTAAATCAAGTTATGGTTATGATTTGTTACCACCTTACATACTTAGTACATTGTCCGTACTGACATCCTTTTGCCTGGGGACGCTGTGTTCATGCCCGCAGCCCCAGATTGTTTGGCAGGTTGAGTATACAACTAGGATGCTCTGACATCTGCTGGGATTGGCAAGTTCCACCTCATCCTGGAGCTGTGCTGAGTCATGTCTAGATATGCGTGATTATGGGTATGTTAGGGCCCTGTCCTGACTCATAATG
The DNA here is from genome assembly GCF_019175385.1 of Lycium barbarum. Classification (NCBI taxonomy): domain Eukaryota; kingdom Viridiplantae; phylum Streptophyta; class Magnoliopsida; order Solanales; family Solanaceae; genus Lycium; species Lycium barbarum. The sequence goes on from NC_083345.1 coordinate 67,623,173, forward strand.
TTCAGTTCACTTCTTAGAGACTTCTGCAGACAGTGTCCTGTGGTATGTTTGTCGAGATGTCGACAAAATGATGTCAGGCGAATCATTTGTAGATTTTAAAAGAGTATGTATTTTAGATGATTTCAATTGGTTTAAAGTACTTAATTGATTGAAAGTTTTCATAATCATTATAAAGATAATGATCTCTAGTTGGAAAAGTTTCATGTTTTTAAAAGTTTTTGAAATGATAGGTTTTGATAGAGTGAATGTCTAAGGGTTCGCTCGACTCTGATGAGAGTCGGGTGCCCGTCATACCCTATCAGGACTGGGGTGTGAAAAAGGGCCATAGATGCAAATTGTCACAATTGCAAGTTTGAGAATTGGATGATGGATATATGTGCAAGATGAGCCTTTTCGGATTTCAAGCCAACATCCAACTAGCCAAACAAGGCCCTTGCCTCATTAATGACATTCTTGTAATAACTAGCCTAGCTCTTAAGTGTCTTAGTATAAATACTGGACTTAGTTATTTTCATCCTTAGATTATATTGAATGAAGAAAACTCTTATGAGAGATTGTAGTTGATAGTCTTAGATTATTATAGATTGTTTGGTTGTTTAACCAAGTGTTGTTTCCTAGTTGTGAAGTGAATTGCTTATTTCCATCGAATTCAATGTTGCTCATTTGTGGATTCATTTGAGTCGTTTGTTGATTCGAATTGCTTAGGTTCTAGGGTCTGTAAATCTAATTGGAAGGGTTAGGGTTTGGTATACCCATTCTTCTCCATAGATTTCTTGCTCTTGGGTCAAGTATCTATCCATCTATCCTCTTCCATTTCTATTCTTCATCCACCCTTTATTTTGATTTTCTTATTCTTTTGTTTTTCTAGAGTTTTCTAGGTAGAATCGTATCAAGAAGCCTCCAAATCTCTTCCCAAGGTATCATCCAAACATCCCACATCCTTCCAAGCATCTTTGTGCCCTTAATGCCATATAGGATCATATCATCCTCCCCTTCTTCAAAAGGATTCGTCCTCGAATCCGAACCTTCCAAAAAACATAGAAGAGTATGAGTAGACATCCTCGCACAAACAAACAAGGTAATCATCATATGGCAAATGATAATACCTAAAGTAAGCATAGGATGCAATCAACGCACTAAACGGCTCACTCTTATGATATAACCAAGCATCAAATGGATCTAGAAAGAACATGTATCCAAATAATGCCAAAGACACTTGGCTATTCAAGATAATGGGGCAAAGGGGTAAATCAAAGGATCTAATGCTTTTAGGAAAGCAATCATGCAAGTTCTCAATTGTTCTAGCAAATCAATAAGCAAATATTTCCCCTTAAGTCAAGACACAAGTAACAACCTTCTTGGCTAAGTGTAATTTCACAAACAAGTCCAACCCAAGTCAAAGGCCTAATCACTATACTATCCCACATCAATGAAAGAATCACTCCTAAGTCAACGCCGGGGTCAAGGACAAAGGTATCTCCCACACAACTGTTCCCACATACTCCATGCAAGCCCAAGAAGATATTAAGTAATAACACTAGAAAATAATCACATGAATGGACAGAAGTGCTACTACTATTTTCAACATTCAAGAAGTTACCTCCATGGCTTTAGAAAGCCCAAGAATAAGCATGAGCCACGAATACATACTGTCCGTGAAGGAAGTACAAGATGTCACTTCATACCAAAGCGTAGTCCAATGAGGTCTTCTCCAATAGTTATCCTCTTCAAATTTCCTCCTTTGATGAAACTCTCCACAAACAAGTTAATCACATACTCAAGTTCACTAAAAGAAGGATTTTTACCTTTAGGCTCTTCGAACCTATGCCAAGCTAAGAGTATCATTTCCTCACCCCTTAGAATAGAAGATCCAGTATAGTCCTTCCAAGAAGTGTTCTCTTTCCCCTTCAAATGGCTCCCCTTCTATAAAGAGCACTCATCACTTTGGGAAGCCTTTTCCAAATTCGACGTTGGTCCATCAAGTTGGTCACAAACCCTCAAGAAGGACTCTTCGTCATCGGGGATAGTGTCAAGAGCTTCAACCACCCCATCATCATCATCCCATAATGGGTTATTAAATAACTTGTAGTCTTCAAAGGAAACTACACTTGCAACATTACCAAACATCTCACTAGGTACATCATTTCTGCAAGTCATGTCAACTTCAATAAGACATTATCTTTAAGGGGAAAAGATTCAATGGACAATGAAGAGTCAAAGTATGCAGTCTTATTCTCAAAAAGACAAATGTCATCTACCAAAGTATTTTTATTAACATGACTATTCACATAATCAATTACATCAATATCATCACTAAATTGAGGTTCATTAAGCACGTCACAAAGTTTCTCAAATAGTGGATTATCATGGCAAGCAAATTGATCAAAACAAGTATCCACACTGGTTGGACACAAATCGATCTTGCCAGAAGGATCAATTCGGTCATCGCTAGGATCAACTAGTGGGTGAGCTATCATATCACATGGCAATGTACTAACATGCGAATCGCAAGTGTTAACATTGGGTGGACACAAATTGATCTCACAAGAATATTCAAGATGGTCATCAATAGGATCAACTAGTGTTGGATCACCCATATCAACTACATTGTCAACAATCAATGAAGACTCACTAAGATCATCACAAGGTCCTGGTTATGAAGCTCACATAAAGACAAGATTTCACTCACACTTACCTCAACAACATGATCACTCACATCATATGGGGAGTTAAGATTAGCTATGTTACCTTGAAGATCACATACAACATCTTCTTTACCTCGGAGTTCAACAATGGAGCCCATTTGCTCCTTCGGGAAGCTTTCAACTACCTTATGAACTTTCAAAGTTCAAGGCCCATCACTCGGTTTACTTCCAAGAATACCTGCACCATCATTAAGACAACTAAAGAAGAAAGAAAAGGTACAAGAGTTAGAATAGGGCTGTGACAACTCCCTCACATCACTCCTCACAACCTCTCCTTTTTCCACTCTAGAGTTGTCACTTTTCACTCCCTTACTTCTCTCAATCTTTTCTCTCTGAATTTCATGGGAGTTGCAAGTGCCAAGTTCTTTTTTTGAATGGTTAGGGAAACCCTCCACTTCCAACTTCTCCTTCGCTTCACAAGGGTTGGATGTCTTTTTCTTCAATTGTTTCCCCTTGAGTAAGCATTCCTTCAAGAGGTTTACATGCTCCACCATCACTTTGATACTTTCACTTGCGCTTGTTTCTTCTTCAGGTGATACAAGCCGAGTTGCCTCAAAGACATTTCGAGGACCGTCCCGTGGAGTCAAAGTTTGGATAATAGCATGGAGAGGACGGATGAGAGATGGAAGAGCATTAAGTGGCCACCGAGCAGGGAAGGCTATGTTTACGAGAGGCCACATTCGGAAATTCAAGATTTCCATCTCCACAAGACAAGCCAAACAAGGCCCTTGCCTCATTAATGGCATTTATGTAATAATAGGGTCTTCTATTATTTAGTTAGTATAAATAGTTAGTCTTTCATTTCATTTAGGGACTTTTGACATTTGGATGAATGATGAAAATAGATGAGTGAGTTTGAGAGTTGTCTCTAGAAAGAGAAACTTGTGAGAGAGGCCATGGATGGCTCTTGTTGAACCTTTGATTGTGAGAGGATTGGTTGCTTGGGAATTCAATTCCCTTGAGGTCATCCTAAGAGGTTGGTGCTTGTAATGTTGATTAATTGAGGTCTTTAGGTTTGATACACCTTTAGGTTGCTTTTAATTCCATTTTCTTGTGTCAATCTATCTATCATTTACTTTCCTTGTCATTTTATTGCTTCCGCGTATCCGTTATTGTATCAATTGGTATCAAAGCCAGGTACCCCTCAAAGATTCATTTCTTCTCACATGTGACTTGGGATATTGGCTTCTCAATATCCTTTTAATGTCCTCCCAAGTCATGATGGGACTCCCCACTTGTCTCCCACAACATTTCACATACTCCCAATATTTGACAAGCTTTGAGTCAAAAGTTTGAACGGCTAAGTCCATCTGCATTTCTTGTGAGTAGTTGTAGCTAGCGAAGATTTCATCTATTATGGACTCCCATTTCTCATATTCTTCTCCACTAGCTTCCTTAGCCAAGGTAGGCCATTTCACATGGGTATCTCGCACTTTCGAACTTGGACTCTTCCTAGAAAGTATGCATGGAAAGAGAAATTTCCCTTTCTTGTCCACTACAAATCGATGCCAATCTTGTTCATGTGGGATTCCATACTTTTGGAACCAAGGGACTCCTAAACATACATGACAATTATCCATTGGAAGAACATCACACCAAACCTCCTCTTGGTACTCGCCAAGTGAAATGGATACCATCACTCTCTTATCAACCCAATACCCTCCCTCGTCATAATAAGGATTTCGCCTATTCACACAAGGTAGCCTTAACTCTTCAACCGCACGAGGGGTGATGAAATTGGTGTAACAATCATCATCAAGCACAAGGATTCCCTCTCTACCACAAAGGTTCACCTTGGTCTCCATGAATCTCCTCTTTGGAACCACCTTCTTTTGCATAGGACGACTCCAACTAGTACTCACATTCCCACTCATGCCTCTTTGCGTCGGATAGGAAGTACTACAAGAAAAAGTATACGCATGCCCACTAGAAGTCCTTCCGTAATCAACATTAGCACTTCCACTACCTTCATAGACATACTCTCCACAATTCTTATTTGTATAAGGATTTTCCCCATAAGACCCATAAGATACGTGTGAAGGAGAGTTATACCTCAAGTCGTCTTTATCATCGTGATGTATAGCACAAGAACCTTCACCTTCATCATGTGAAGCATAACAAGTTTCTTCTTCATCCCCATCTTCTTCATGAGACACATGAGTACCACTCTCTTCATATTCTCCTTCAAAATGGTAATTCTCTCCTCGAACTTCCTCATAATCACCATTTCCCATATAGCCCTCATATTCCTCATCGCCACACTCTTGATAGCTCCCATAGTCCTCCTCTTCATAACTACAACCATTATCGTCATAACAATCATAATCGTCACCACATGAATCGGAATCCATGGAGAAGTACCTGCAAAGAACACTTAGCAAACACGTTAGTAGTAAAGAAACCTCACCACACTCGTGTTTACACTCGTTTGTGCTTGGCTAGCACCACTCAAATGAACTCACACACTCTTGCCTTTTACCACTCAAATGGATTGGCCGATGTTGATTCTCGATTGGATTCGGTTGCTTGCAAGGTGCACAATTACTACTCGAGATCGGAATGGATTCTTGTAGACTCAAGAAGAATGAGGACGACTCAACAAAAACAAACGCACTTGAGCCAAGAAATTGACAACGAAGTAAAACGAAGAAAAGCACGAAAGAAATGCGTACATAAGAACTAGCAAACACAAGTAGGAACAACTACTAAATGGCTACTAGTTGAGAGACACAAGAAAATGGAGTGCAAAAATCGGGAAAATAACTAAAATTTCAGACCCGGGTAGGTGATAATTTGAAAACACGATCGGGAAGCCCCAATTGATCCAAGGTATCAATTTGAACTAATGAAAATTTTTAAATTTCTATACTCTTTTTTTTTTTTTTTTTTTTTTTTTTTGTTCCCTACCAAAGGATTAGGGACACAATACCATCAACTAAGGATCAAGAAATTTTTGTTTTTGAGAAATGGAATCAAAGAGAATTAAAGTCGTAAAAACTTGAAATGTGCAACCCGCGACGCCTGTGCAGCACCTGCGACTCGCGGTTCAACCTACGATAGTGATCCGCGGCTCGCGGATGATGCAGCCAAAAATGCCAACTCTCTGTCACAAGGTGCGACACCACCTGCGACTCGCAGGTGCAACCCGCGATGGTGTTCCGCGACTCGTAGATGAGGCACCCCAAAACGTTCAACTCTCTGTCACAAGGTGCGACACAACCTGCGACTCGCAGGTTCAACATGCGGCTCGCATGTAGTGTCGCATATGGGCCAATTCGATGCTTTTTTTTTCTTTTCGCAAAAATCAGAAAACTTTGACAACTTTTGGATCAAATGGCCCTTTGGAGAGTCTTCTTCCTTATGAAGATTTGAAGGTGTTCAAGAACACAAGAACAAGTCAAAAATTCAACTACCCTCAAATCAACTCCAAATTGGCTCAAATTTCGGATTTAAGTTCTCTTTAATGTAGAGAACAAAGCCCAATAGGTTTCAACCTTCAACTTCACCTTCTTCAACAAGACCCACTTTCAAGTTCTTGAAGCTTTGAAGCTCAACAATGGTGGAACGCAAACCCTAACTCCAAATGGATTCGAAATTGAAGATTTAGACTCTAGAAACACTAAGAAACTCTAATCTAACACTAGATTCAACAAAATCAACAAGAAAAAATTCGTTTTTTTTTTTATTTCGGATTTTTTTTTTTTTTTTTGTTGAATCAAAACCCAAGATTTAGATTTGGTGGAACAAATCTAAACTAAGCTCTGATACCAATTGATACAATAACGGATACGCGGAAGCAATAAAATGACAAGGAAAGTAAATGATAGATAGATTGACACAAGAAAATGGAATTAAAAGCAACCTAAAGGTGTATCAAACCTAAAGACCTCAATTAATCAACATTACAAGCACCAACCTCTTAGGATGACCTCAAGGGAATTGAATTCCCAAGCAACCAATCCTCTCACAATCAAAGGTTCAACAAGAGCCATCCATGGCCTCTCTCACAAGTTTCTCTTTCTAGAGACAACTCTCAAACTCACTCATCTATTTTCATCATTCATCCAAATGTCAAAAGTCCCTAAATGAAATGAAAGACTAACTATTTATACTAACTAAATAATAGAAGACCCTATTATTACATAAATGCCATTAATGAGGCAAGGGCCTTGTTTGGCTTGTCTTGTGGAGATGGAAATCTTGAATTTCCGAATGTGGCCTCTCGTAAACATAACCTTCCCTGCTCGGTGGCCACTTAATGCTCTTCCATCTCCCATCCGTCCTCTCCATGCTATTATCAAAACTTTGACTCCACGGGACGGTCCTCGAAATGTCTTTGAGGCAACTCGGCTTGTATCATCAGGGAGTATGGATAGGAAGAGATACCTCCCATCCTTTTCCACCACATACTTGTGCCATTCTTGCTCATATGGAACCTTATGTTCTTAGAACCAAGGACTCTCCAAATACAAGTGACAATTTTCTAGTGGAAGCATATCACACCAAACTTCCTCTTGGTATTTACCATGGGTAAAGAACAGTTTTGCGCTTCTATCAACCAAGTACCCTCTTTGATCAAAGTAAGGGTCTCATTTTTTCACATAGGGTCTCGTTTTTTAACACATTCTATACCTAATTTTTCAACCGCTTGAGGTGCAAAGTAGTTGCCATAGCTACTATCATCCAACACAAGAATATACCCCATACTACGAAGTAAGTTCACCTTTGTCTCAAGTCTTCGCCTCTTCGGGTCATTCCTCACTTGAGACCTCATATTTCTTCTACTTCTATCACCTTTCACTACTTCCCTTCTAACTTCAACATCATAACTATATTGAGAACATGGCCCATTCGCATTAGGATAAGAATAATGATTCCTTGTATTTTGTGAAGTAGGAAATGTACACTCTTTTCACCTCCTAGGTAGACTTCTACTTCCTCCAATCCACTCACTTATACAATCTTGCCTTAGTATAAGAAGTATCACAAGACAATGTATGTCTACTAGAAGATTCCTCACAAGGTTCATATTCATCACAACTTCCCATTTCATGCAAGTCTCCATCAATGGATCATAACGTAATTGTGAGGAAGGAATATACCCCAAGTCGCCTCCATGTCCATGGTGTGGAGTATGAGACTCTTCACAGCTTTCACCTTCACCATTGGACTCTTTCTTTATAAGGCTCTTCTACTCCTTTATCTTCTTCGTAAGACCCTTGAGATCCACTCATCTCGTATTCACCTCTGGAGTAGTACTCATCATCATGATCAACTTGACCATCGTCTCCATTACCCTCATACCCATAGCCTTCATCACTTCGCGTGTTACACAACTTCAGAGAGTTAATTTTTGTGCGATCCATCTGCAAAGCGCAAGGAAAGCCTGAGTTTCTAAAAGGTTATGAAATTTTTTCTAAGTGTGAAAGATGGTTTGAATCTTTCCTAACTTCTTTTCTTTGATTCTTACAACTAATTAACAACTAGTAATCGCTCTTATTAGTTGCTAAGTAGTTCTTGAGTCCGAATTCATTTCATGCCAATTTCTTTCAAGCTTTTCTCATTTTAATCTCATTGAAACTTCTTGGCTCAAGTCCTTTCATTTAATCGAGTCGTCCGTCTTTCAATTAACAAGATCTATTCTTCCACAAAGATTAGCGACCTTGTGAATTGATTTGGATAAGTGGTTCTCGGCCAACTTTGGAAGAAGCTTTAGGAATGAGAGGTAAGCTTGAGTGTCATACGAGTGACGTGAGGAACCTTACTACTAATCTTGTTTACTCGTTTTGTAGGTACAAGAAGTGAAGTCATAAGGAAGACGAGATATAAGGAATTATGTCATCCATAGCCTCGAAGTCTTGTGATGATGATATGGGAGACTATGCCTCTAGTAATGGAGAGTATGAATGTGAAAGTGATGAAGGCTATGGGTATGAGGACCAGATGCGCAGGTTCCTGTGATGATTTTCTCGAACTTTGGGTTAAATTTTCTAATTTTTTCTGATGTATTGGGCCCACTCAACCTAGGACCTTTTCTTTTTGGGCTAGAAAAACAACTTTTCACAACTTGAGTGAATTTCTTTGGATCAAACTTCCTTTTTGGGTCTTCTTCTTCCCTATGAAGATATGAAGATGCCTATGAACTTGAAGAACACCCAAATTTCAAATCTACTCCAAATCACTTTTTTCTCTCCAAATTGCTTATCTAAACTCCTAATGAGTAGGAGAACAAAGCCCAATAGGAATTAAAACCAATTAAACCTTCAATCAACAAACCCATGTTGAAGTTTTCAAGCTTTGAAGGCCCTTCAATGGTGAAAACTTCAAAACCCTTCCAAATAAGTTCAAATTTCATATTCAAGGGTTTTTCACCTCAACAAACTCATAGCTAACAACAAAATTAACAAACAACAACAAATTTTTGGATTTTCATTTTTTTTTTGTTCAACCAAGGATTGAAGAATTAATAGAACAACTCCTCAACCTTGCTTTGATACCAAATGATAAGGAATCGATTTGGGGAAGAACCAAATCAATTCCAAAAATACGAAAATTAACGATAAACAAGAAATCTAGACCAGGAAAGAGGATAAAAGCAAGACCCATTGAATAATGAACCTATGAGCAAACCTAGATATATGAAATCTAGACCCTCTCAATTTGATTCAATTCAAAGATCCTATACTATTTGAAATCAAGGCAAGGGAAATTTAATTGAAATCCACAAATGAACAACCTTTCATGAAATCAATGGAAAATGATTCATATCCAACAATGGAATCAACATATGATGAACTATAACTATCTATAGCTACCTAGCTAAACAAACTCTCACTCCAAAGAGTATTATTCATAATTCATCCCTAGCCTTGAATTTGTATTCTTGGTATGATTTGCATCGTATAGCCACAATTTGCAATTTTAGCCCTTGGCGCTTTTAGCCACTTGGTGTAGAAGCCTTCACAATCTCTTCTCAAGCTATCATCCAAACGTCCCATGTCCTTCCAACCATCTTTGTGCCGTTTGTGCCATCTAGGATCATATCATCAATTCATATTAGGCTTTGTTCTACACATGAAGGGGAATCTAGATTTGCGATTTGGAAGAAAAACAAGCTAATTTGGAGATAGATTGAAGATTTAGGTGTTCTTGAGTTCTGGAGCAATCTTCACATCTTCAAATGAAAAAGACACCTAAAAAGAAAGGTTGATCCCAAAAAATTTCATCCAAATTGTGGAAAGGTATTTGTTTGCCCAAAAAGAGCAAATACTAAGTTGTGTGCCCAAAGAAGTCAGCAAATCCAGAAAATCTAGCCTAAAGTTCGAGAAAAGAGTGCACACAAGAGCGACGCGGGCCCAACGCGCGTGGGGAATTTTTTTGTCAAATTTCAGAAAAATCAGGGCCCGTGTACTACACTTTGAGAGGCATAATTTCGCGCGATACACCTGCAACGCAGGTCTAACGCGGGTCCATCAGTGATTTTTCCAAAAACTTTTCTAAGTGTCCAAAACGGTTTGAATCTTTCCAAATCTATTTTCTTTGATTCTTCCAACTAATTAACAAGTAGTAATCGATCTTACTTGTTATTAACTAGTTCTTGAGCTCGAATTTCATTTTGTGCCAATTCTTTTAAGCTTTTCTCATTTTAACATTGTTGAAACTTCTTGGCTCAAGTCCTTTAGTTTAATCGAGTCGTCCATCTTTCAATTAACAGGAACCTATTGTCACGACCCAACCGGAGGGCCGCGACGGGCACCCAGTTGGGTCGTGACAAAAGTGGTATTAGAGCAGTTCCGTCCTAGGGTGTGTCTATGAGCCGTGTCCAGCAGAGTCTTGGTTATGGGTGTTTTGCGCGCCATACTCATAAAGAAGAGGCTGTGGGCATTTTAGGAATGATTGACCTTCTTTCTTCATAACATCGTGCAAGAGAGCTATGATATAAGAAATTCCTTCTCCTTAACCGTGTATTGTGTATTTCAGAGATGCCTGTAAAGAGAAAGGCTACAGCAGCCCAAAAGGGCAAGACAGCGGTAGAAAAGTGGGCTGAAAGAGCACCGCCAGCAGTTGTAGAGGAAAGTGAGTCCCAGAATGCGGCTCAATCTCAGTCCTCCCAGACAGTGCCTATTTCTGAGGAGCGTGAGGGAACCTCAGCTCCAGCTCCAGCACCTCCGGATCCTCCACCGGATGCTTCAGGCCAAGATGTAAAAGAGGTCATTCATTTGCTTACTCAATTGGTTGTTGCCCAAACTCAGCGACAAAGTACAGGGCAAGGTTATCAGGGCTTTTAGTGCAAGGGCCCGTGACTTCATTAGCTTAACCCTCCGAAATTCTTTGGATCAAAGCCGGATGAGGACCCTCAGAATTTTATTGATGGAATGTTGAGGACGCTTCGTTTGATACATGCTTCGGACACCAAATCGGTGGAGTTAGCGTCATATAGATTGAGGGATGTCTCGATCCATTGGTACACAGTTTGGATGGCTTCACGGAAAGCCAATACGCCTACCCCGTTATGGACAGAATTTGTTGATGCTTTCCTCCGACATTATATGCCTCCAGAAGTTCGGCGAGCTAGAGCCGATAAATTCTTGAATTTGAAGCAAGGTAGCATGAGTGCTTTAGAGTATAGTCTCCGCTTCAACTCTTTGTGATACAATAACGGATACGCGGAAACAATAAAATGACAAGGAAAGTAAATGATAGATAGATTGACACAAGAAAATGGAATTAAAAGCAACCTAAAGGTGTATCAAACCTAAAGACCTCAATTAATCAACATTACAAGCACCAACCTCTTAGGATGACCTCAAGGGAATTGAATTCCCAAGCAACCAATCCTCTCACAATCAAAGGTTCAACAAGAGCCATCCATGGCCTCTCTCACAAGTTTCTCTCTCTAGAGACAACTCTCTCAAAAATCACTCATCTTTTCTTCAAATGTCAAAAGTCCCCCTAATGAAATGAAAGACAATGTATTTATACTAACTAAATAATAGAAGACCCTATTATTACATAAATGCCATTAATGAGGCAAGGGCCTTGTTTGGCTAGTCTTGTGGAGATGGAAATCTTGAATTTGCGGATGTGGCCTCTTGCGTATAGCCTTCCTTGCTCGGTGGCCACTTTAATGCTGTTCCATCTCCCATCCGTCCTCTCCATGCTATCATCCAAACTTTGGCTCTACGAGACGGTCCTTTAAGTGTCCTTGAGGCAACTCGTCTTGCATCATTCTCCCCTTCTTGAAAAGGATTCGTCCTCGAATCTAAAGCTTGAAAAACCATAAGGGAGACAAACAAAAACATACTCCTCAAGGATTGAGGGTTAGCACACAATGCAATAATCACATATTCATGCCAAGGATGAACAAACTTGTGGTACAACCACACATCTATGACAATCATGACTAACATTTGCACACATGAGGTATCAAGCAGTTGATGGACCAAGGTTCATGACATAAGGGAGTAATAAAACCAATGGGTTCAAAATACGAAGTATGCAACTCGACATTGGTTCTATTTGACATGTAGCATAATGTCCAAACAAGAACACTCTCATTTTTCAAGCAAGGACTCCCCCAAGATAGTGCTTTCAAATCACACAAGGTGGCACCTGGATCAAATGGGATGAACATCCATCTAGCATGGTCAAGAACACAATCGGCTAGATCATAAGAGCCTTCTCCCACATAAGAAGCACTCCCTATATGCTCAAGAATGTGATGATATGCCAACAAGTAATAAAGGAAGGTATCACGTAAAATAACTTCCTCATCAATATCACTCCCCAATGGAACCTCACCATACGGTTCAAGGACAAGATTATCCAAGGGGTTACTATGAAGTTGAACATGAAAGGAAGAATTTGCAATTTCTAGACAAGAATTACCTTCCTTTGTAACACTTTCCTTCCCCACAAATGGATCACAATTCCTCAAAGGAAGATCTCCATCATGGGAAAGAGTGTCTTCATTCCATAGTGGGTTACATATCACATTATAGCCTCCAAAGAAAACTAAACGTTCAACATTACCAAACATCCCACTAGGTATTTCACTCTCAACAGTCATGTCATCCTCAAATAAAACATTATCCTTTACAAGAGAGTAATCCATGAACAATGAGGAGTCAAAGCATGTCTTTTCACTCTCAAAAGAACCAATGTCATCTTTCAATGCATTTTCGCTCACATGACTATCTACATGACACACAGGAAAGGGTGAGATGTCATATTCTTTCAATTGACCAACTATATCAACATCATCACTAACTAGAGGTACATTAAGCACGTCACAAGGATCCTCAAGTAGTGAATTATCATTACAAACAAGTTGATCAACACAAGTTTCAGCAATAGTTGGTAGTATGTCAATCTCGCAAGAATTACTAACATGGTGACCACATGACAAACTACCATTCAATTCGTAAGTGTCAACACTAGATGGACACAAATCGATCTTGCAAGAAGAATCAATTTTGTCATCTAAAGGATCAACTAGTGTTTGAGCACCTTTATTCGATAATGCACTATCATTCAAAGCACAAATGTCAACACTAGGTGGACACAAATCGGCCTTACAAGAAGGATAAATTCGGTCATCAATAGGATCAACTAGTATGGGGACATTTTCAATAATGGCATTACCAATAGACGACAAAGAAGCTTTAGGCTTAACGCACGATAAGGTAACTTTCATACTTGACTCGGCATTAAAATCACACAAAGATATAGGAGTATAAGGATGAATGATCTTACCTTGATGTTCACGTAAGCTCCTTTGACCAATGGAAGGAATGGTTGGGGCCGCCGTCCTTGCCTTTAAGCATGGGGTTCTCTCAAAAGAGGTACCCTTCAAAGATTTATTTCTTCTCACATGAGGCTTGGGATATTGGCCTCTCAATATCCCTTTCATGTCCTCCCAAGTCTTGATTGGACTCCTCACTCGTCTCCCACAACATTTCACATACTCCCAATATTGGACAAGCTTTGAGTCAAAAGTTTGGACGGCTAAGTCCATCTTCATTTCTTGCGAATAGTTGTAGCTAGTGAAAATTTCAGCTATTATGGACTCCCATCTCTCATATTCTTCTCCACTAGCTTCCTTAGCTAAGGTAGGCCATTTGACATAGGTATCTCGCACTTTTGTACTTGGACTCTTCCTAGAAAGTATGCATGGAAAGAGAAATTTTCCATTCTTGTCCACTACAAATCGATGCCACTCTTGCTCATATGGGATCTCATGCCTTTGAAACCAAGGGCCACCTAAACATACGTGACAAGTATCCATTGGAAGCACATCACACCAAACCTCCTCTTGGTACTCACCAAGTGAAATGAATACCATCACTCTCTTATCAACCCAATACCCTCCCTCGTCATAGTAAGGATTTCTCCTAATCACACAAGGTAGCCTTAACTCTTCAACCGCACGAGGGGTGATGAAATTGGTGTAACAATCGTCATCAAGCACAAGGATTCCCTCTTTACCAAAAAGGTTCACCTTGGTCTCCATGAATCTCCTCTTTGGAACCACCTTCTTTTGCATAGGACGACTCCAACTAGTACTCACATTCCCACTCATGCCCCTTTGCTTCGGATAGGAAGTACTACAAGAAGAAGCATATGCATGCCCACTAGAAGTCCTTCCATAATCAACATTAGCACTTCCACTACCTCCATAGACATACCCTCCACGAGTCCTATTTGTATAAAGATTTTCACCATAAGACTCATAAGACACATGCGAAGGAGAGTCATACCTCGAGTCGTCTTCATCTTCATGATGTATAGCACAAGAATATTCTGCTTCATTATCTTCACCATGCGAATCACAACAAGGGTCTTCATCCCCATCTTCCTCGGGAGACACATGAGTACCACTCTCTACACATTCTCCTTCAAAATAGTAATTCTCCCCTCGAATTTCCTCATAATCACCATTTCCTATATATGTCTCATATTCCCCATCGTCACACTCTTCATAGCTCCCATAGTCCTCCCCTTCATAACTACAACCATCATCGTCATAACAGTCATTATCACCACCACATGAATCGCCTCTCCATGGAGAAGTACCTGCAGAGAACACTTAGCAAACACGTTAGTAGTAAACAAACCTCACCACACTCGTGTTTACACTCGTTTGTGCTCGGCTAGCACCACTCAAATGAACTCACGCACTCTTGCCTTTTTTTTTCACTCAAATAGATTGGCCGAGGTTGATTCTCGATTGGATTCGGTTGCTTTCAAGGTGCACAATTGCTACTCTAGATCGGAATGGATTCTTGTAGACAGAAAAAGAACGAGGACGACTCAATTAAAACAAACGCACTTGAGCCAAGAAATTAACAACGAGATAAAACGAAGAAAAGCACGAAAGAATTGGCACGAAAGATATGCGGACACAAGAACTAGCAAACACAAGTAGGAACAACTACTAAATGGCTACTAGTTGAGAGACACAAGAAAATTGGAATGCAAAAATCGGGAAAATAACTAAATTTCGGGCCCGGGTAGGTTCTGATAACTTGAAAACACGACCAGGAAGCCCCAATTGATCCAAGGTATCAATTTTTTTTATTTTTGTTTTTGTTCCCTACCAAAGGATTAGGGACACAATATCATCAACTAAGGATCAAGAAATTTTTGTTTTGAGAATTGAAATCAAAGAGAATTAAAGTTGAAAAACCTGAAATGTGCAACCCGCGACGCCTGTGCAGCACCTGGGACTCGCGGTTCAACCTGCGATAGTGATCCGCGGCTCGCGGTTGATGCAGCCAAAATGTCAATTCTCTGTCACAAGGTGCGACACCACCTGCGACTCGCAGGTGCAACCCGCGATGGTGTTCCGCGGCTCGCAGATGAGGCACCCCAAAACGTTCAACTCTCTGTCACCAGGCGCGACTTCACCTGCGACTCGCAGGTGATACATGCGACTCGCAGATGTCGCATATGGCGTCGCATTTGGGCCAACGTTGGGACTTAAATTTTTTTTTTTTTTTTTTCGCAAAAATCTGAAAACTTTGTCAACTTTTGGATCAAATGGCCCTTTGGAGAGTCTTCTTCCTTATGAAGATTTGAAGGTGTTCAAGAACACAAGAACAAGTCAAAAATTCAACTACCCTCAAATCAACTTGTTTCTCTTTCAAATTTCAGATTTAGACTCCCCAAGACTTTTAGAACAAAGCCCAATAAGTTTCAAGTCCCAATTTCACCCAACTCAACAAGACCCATTTCAAGTTCTTCAAGTTCTTCAACTCAACAATGGTGAAAATCTCAAAACAACTTGAAATGACTCAAAATTTCGGATTTAAGTTCTCTTCAATGTAGAGAACAAAGCCCAATAGGTTTCAACCTTCAACTTCACCTTCTCCAACAAGACCCACTTTCAAGTTCTTGAAGCTTTGAAGCTCAACAATGGTGGAACACAAACCCTAACTCCCAATGGATTCGAAATTGAAGATTTAGACTCTAGAAACACTAAGAAACTCTAATCTAACACCAGATTCAACAAAATCAACAAGAAAATTCGATTTTTTTTATTTTTTTTTTGTTTTTTTTTAATTTCGGATTTTTTTTTTGTTGAATCAAAACCCAAGATTAGATTTGGTAGAACAAACCTAAACTAAGCTCTGATACCAATTGATACAATAACGGATACGCGGAAACAATAAAATGACAAGGAAAGTAAATGATAGATAGATTGACACAAGAAAATGGAATTAAAAGCAACCTAAAGGTGTATCAAACCTAAAGACCTCAATTAATCAACATTACAAGCACCAACCTCTTAGGATGACCTCAAGGGAATTGAATTCCCAAGCAACCAATCCTCTCACAATCAAAGGTTCAACAAGAGCCATCCATGGCCTCTCTCACAAGTTTCTCTCTCTAGAGACAACTCTCTCAAAAATCACTCATCTTTTCTTCAAATGTCAAAAGTCCCCCTAATGAAATGAAAGACAATGTATTTATACTAACTAAATAATAGAAGACCCTATTATTACATAAATGCCATTAATGAGGCAAGGGCCTTGTTTGGCTAGTCTTGTGGAGATGGAAATCTTGAATTTGCGGATGTGGCCTCTTGCGTATAGCCTTCCTTGCTCGGTGGCCACTTTAATGCTGTTCCATCTCCCATCCGTCCTCTCCATGCTATCATCCAAACTTTGGCTCTACGAGACGGTCCTTTAAGTGTCCTTGAGGCAACTCGTCTTGCATCATTCTCCCCTTCTTGAAAAGGATTCGTCCTCGAATCTAAAGCTTGAAAAACCATAAGGGAGACAAACAAAAACATACTCCTCAAGGATTGAGGGTTAGCACACAATGCAATAATCACATATTCATGCCAAGGATGAACAAACTTGTGGTACAACCACACATCTATGACAATCATGACTAACATTTGCACACATGAGGTATCAAGCAGTTGATGGACCAAGGTTCATGACATAAGGGAGTAATAAAACCAATGGGTTCAAAATACGAAGTATGCAACTCGACATTGGTTCTATTTGACATGTAGCATAATGTCCAAACAAGAACACTCTCATTTTTCAAGCAAGGACTCCCCCAAGATAGTGCTTTCAAATCACACAAGGTGGCACCTGGATCAAATGGGATGAACATCCATCTAGCATGGTCAAGAACACAATCGGCTAGATCATAAGAGCCTTCTCCCACATAAGAAGCACTCCCTATATGCTCAAGAATGTGATGATATGCCAACAAGTAATAAAGGAAGGTATCACGTAAAATAACTTCCTCATCAATATCACTCCCCAATGGAACCTCACCATACGGTTCAAGGACAAGATTATCCAAGGGGTTACTATGAAGTTGAACATGAAAGGAAGAATTTGCAATTTCTAGACAAGAATTACCTTCCTTTGTAACACTTTCCTTCCCCACAAATGGATCACAATTCCTCAAAGGAAGATCTCCATCATGGGAAAGAGTGTCTTCATTCCATAGTGGGTTACATATCACATTATAGCCTCCAAAGAAAACTAAACGTTCAACATTACCAAACATCCCACTAGGTATTTCACTCTCAACAGTCATGTCATCCTCAAATAAAACATTATCCTTTACAAGAGAGTAATCCATGAACAATGAGGAGTCAAAGCATGTCTTTTCACTCTCAAAAGAACCAATGTCATCTTTCAATGCATTTTCGCTCACATGACTATCTACATGACACACAGGAAAGGGTGAGATGTCATATTCTTTCAATTGACCAACTATATCAACATCATCACTAACTAGAGGTACATTAAGCACGTCACAAGGATCCTCAAGTAGTGAATTATCATTACAAACAAGTTGATCAACACAAGTTTCAGCAATAGTTGGTAGTATGTCAATCTCGCAAGAATTACTAACATGGTGACCACATGACAAACTACCATTCAATTCGTAAGTGTCAACACTAGATGGACACAAATCGATCTTGCAAGAAGAATCAATTTTGTCATCTAAAGGATCAACTAGTGTTTGAGCACCTTTATTCGATAATGCACTATCATTCAAAGCACAAATGTCAACACTAGGTGGACACAAATCGGCCTTACAAGAAGGATAAATTCGGTCATCAATAGGATCAACTAGTATGGGGACATTTTCAATAATGGCATTACCAATAGACGACAAAGAAGCTTTAGGCTTAACGCACGATAAGGTAACTTTCATACTTGACTCGGCATTAAAATCACACAAAGATATAGGAGTATAAGGATGAATGATCTTACCTTGATGTTCACGTAAGCTCCTTTGACCAATGGAAGGAATGGTTGGGGCCGCCGTCCTTGCCTTTAAGCATGGGGTTCTCTCAAAAGAGGTACCCTTCAAAGATTTATTTCTTCTCACATGAGGCTTGGGATATTGGCCTCTCAATATCCCTTTCATGTCCTCCCAAGTCTTGATTGGACTCCTCACTCGTCTCCCACAACATTTCACATACTCCCAATATTGGACAAGCTTTGAGTCAAAAGTTTGGACGGCTAAGTCCATCTTCATTTCTTGCGAATAGTTGTAGCTAGTGAAAATTTCAGCTATTATGGACTCCCATCTCTCATATTCTTCTCCACTAGCTTCCTTAGCTAAGGTAGGCCATTTGACATAGGTATCTCGCACTTTTGTACTTGGACTCTTCCTAGAAAGTATGCATGGAAAGAGAAATTTTCCATTCTTGTCCACTACAAATCGATGCCACTCTTGCTCATATGGGATCTCATGCCTTTGAAACCAAGGGCCACCTAAACATACGTGACAAGTATCCATTGGAAGCACATCACACCAAACCTCCTCTTGGTACTCACCAAGTGAAATGAATACCATCACTCTCTTATCAACCCAATACCCTCCCTCGTCATAGTAAGGATTTCTCCTAATCACACAAGGTAGCCTTAACTCTTCAACCGCACGAGGGGTGATGAAATTGGTGTAACAATCGTCATCAAGCACAAGGATTCCCTCTTTACCAAAAAGGTTCACCTTGGTCTCCATGAATCTCCTCTTTGGAACCACCTTCTTTTGCATAGGACGACTCCAACTAGTACTCACATTCCCACTCATGCCCCTTTGCTTCGGATAGGAAGTACTACAAGAAGAAGCATATGCATGCCCACTAGAAGTCCTTCCATAATCAACATTAGCACTTCCACTACCTCCATAGACATACCCTCCACGAGTCCTATTTGTATAAAGATTTTCACCATAAGACTCATAAGACACATGCGAAGGAGAGTCATACCTCGAGTCGTCTTCATCTTCATGATGTATAGCACAAGAATATTCTGCTTCATTATCTTCACCATGCGAATCACAACAAGGGTCTTCATCCCCATCTTCCTCGGGAGACACATGAGTACCACTCTCTACACATTCTCCTTCAAAATAGTAATTCTCCCCTCGAATTTCCTCATAATCACCATTTCCTATATATGTCTCATATTCCCCATCGTCACACTCTTCATAGCTCCCATAGTCCTCCCCTTCATAACTACAACCATCATCGTCATAACAGTCATTATCACCACCACATGAATCGCCTCTCCATGGAGAAGTACCTGCAGAGAACACTTAGCAAACACGTTAGTAGTAAACAAACCTCACCACACTCGTGTTTACACTCGTTTGTGCTCGGCTAGCACCACTCAAATGAACTCACGCACTCTTGCCTTTTTTTTTCACTCAAATAGATTGGCCGAGGTTGATTCTCGATTGGATTCGGTTGCTTTCAAGGTGCACAATTGCTACTCTAGATCGGAATGGATTCTTGTAGACAGAAAAAGAACGAGGACGACTCAATTAAAACAAACGCACTTGAGCCAAGAAATTAACAACGAGATAAAACGAAGAAAAGCACGAAAGAATTGGCACGAAAGATATGCGGACACAAGAACTAGCAAACACAAGTAGGAACAACTACTAAATGGCTACTAGTTGAGAGACACAAGAAAATTGGAATGCAAAAATCGGGAAAATAACTAAATTTCGGGCCCGGGTAGGTTCTGATAACTTGAAAACACGACCAGGAAGCCCCAATTGATCCAAGGTATCAATTTTTTTTATTTTTGTTTTTGTTCCCTACCAAAGGATTAGGGACACAATATCATCAACTAAGGATCAAGAAATTTTTGTTTTGAGAATTGAAATCAAAGAGAATTAAAGTTGAAAAACCTGAAATGTGCAACCCGCGACGCCTGTGCAGCACCTGGGACTCGCGGTTCAACCTGCGATAGTGATCCGCGGCTCGCGGTTGATGCAGCCAAAATGTCAATTCTCTGTCACAAGGTGCGACACCACCTGCGACTCGCAGGTGCAACCCGCGATGGTGTTCCGCGGCTCGCAGATGAGGCACCCCAAAACGTTCAACTCTCTGTCACCAGGCGCGACTTCACCTGCGACTCGCAGGTGATACATGCGACTCGCAGATGTCGCATATGGCGTCGCATTTGGGCCAACGTTGGGACTTAAATTTTTTTTTTTTTTTTTTTCGCAAAAATCTGAAAACTTTGTCAACTTTTGGATCAAATGGCCCTTTGGAGAGTCTTCTTCCTTATGAAGATTTGAAGGTGTTCAAGAACACAAGAACAAGTCAAAAATTCAACTACCCTCAAATCAACTTGTTTCTCTTTCAAATTTCAGATTTAGACTCCCCAAGACTTTTAGAACAAAGCCCAATAAGTTTCAAGTCCCAATTTCACCCAACTCAACAAGACCCATTTCAAGTTCTTCAAGTTCTTCAACTCAACAATGGTGAAAATCTCAAAACAACTTGAAATGACTCAAAATTTCGGATTTAAGTTCTCTTCAATGTAGAGAACAAAGCCCAATAGGTTTCAACCTTCAACTTCACCTTCTCCAACAAGACCCACTTTCAAGTTCTTGAAGCTTTGAAGCTCAACAATGGTGGAACACAAACCCTAACTCCCAATGGATTCGAAATTGAAGATTTAGACTCTAGAAACACTAAGAAACTCTAATCTAACACCAGATTCAACAAAATCAACAAGAAAATTCGATTTTTTTTATTTTTTTTTTGTTTTTTTTTAATTTCGGATTTTTTTTTTGTTGAATCAAAACCCAAGATTAGATTTGGTAGAACAAACCTAAACTAAGCTCTGATACCAATTGATACAATAACGGATACGCGGAAACAATAAAATGACAAGGAAAGTAAATGATAGATAGATTGACACAAGAAAATGGAATTAAAAGCAACCTAAAGGTGTATCAAACCTAAAGACCTCAATTAATCAACATTACAAGCACCAACCTCTTAGGATGACCTCAAGGGAATTGAATTCCCAAGCAACCAATCCTCTCACAATCAAAGGTTCAACAAGAGCCATCCATGGCCTCTCTCACAAGTTTCTCTCTCTAGAGACAACTCTCTCAAAAATCACTCATCTTTTCTTCAAATGTCAAAAGTCCCCCTAATGAAATGAAAGACAATGTATTTATACTAACTAAATAATAGAAGACCCTATTATTACATAAATGCCATTAATGAGGCAAGGGCCTTGTTTGGCTAGTCTTGTGGAGATGGAAATCTTGAATTTGCGGATGTGGCCTCTTGCGTATAGCCTTCCTTGCTCGGTGGCCACTTTAATGCTGTTCCATCTCCCATCCGTCCTCTCCATGCTATCATCCAAACTTTGGCTCTACGAGACGGTCCTTTAAGTGTCCTTGAGGCAACTCGTCTTGCATCATTCTCCCCTTCTTGAAAAGGATTCGTCCTCGAATCTAAAGCTTGAAAAACCATAAGGGAGACAAACAAAAACATACTCCTCAAGGATTGAGGGTTAGCACACAATGCAATAATCACATATTCATGCCAAGGATGAACAAACTTGTGGTACAACCACACATCTATGACAATCATGACTAACATTTGCACACATGAGGTATCAAGCAGTTGATGGACCAAGGTTCATGACATAAGGGAGTAATAAAACCAATGGGTTCAAAATACGAAGTATGCAACTCGACATTGGTTCTATTTGACATGTAGCATAATGTCCAAACAAGAACACTCTCATTTTTCAAGCAAGGACTCCCCCAAGATAGTGCTTTCAAATCACACAAGGTGGCACCTGGATCAAATGGGATGAACATCCATCTAGCATGGTCAAGAACACAATCGGCTAGATCATAAGAGCCTTCTCCCACATAAGAAGCACTCCCTATATGCTCAAGAATGTGATGATATGCCAACAAGTAATAAAGGAAGGTATCACGTAAAATAACTTCCTCATCAATATCACTCCCCAATGGAACCTCACCATACGGTTCAAGGACAAGATTATCCAAGGGGTTACTATGAAGTTGAACATGAAAGGAAGAATTTGCAATTTCTAGACAAGAATTACCTTCCTTTGTAACACTTTCCTTCCCCACAAATGGATCACAATTCCTCAAAGGAAGATCTCCATCATGGGAAAGAGTGTCTTCATTCCATAGTGGGTTACATATCACATTATAGCCTCCAAAGAAAACTAAACGTTCAACATTACCAAACATCCCACTAGGTATTTCACTCTCAACAGTCATGTCATCCTCAAATAAAACATTATCCTTTACAAGAGAGTAATCCATGAACAATGAGGAGTCAAAGCATGTCTTTTCACTCTCAAAAGAACCAATGTCATCTTTCAATGCATTTTCGCTCACATGACTATCTACATGACACACAGGAAAGGGTGAGATGTCATATTCTTTCAATTGACCAACTATATCAACATCATCACTAACTAGAGGTACATTAAGCACGTCACAAGGATCCTCAAGTAGTGAATTATCATTACAAACAAGTTGATCAACACAAGTTTCAGCAATAGTTGGTAGTATGTCAATCTCGCAAGAATTACTAACATGGTGACCACATGACAAACTACCATTCAATTCGTAAGTGTCAACACTACTAGATGGACACAAATCGATCTTGCAAGAAGAATCAATTTTGTCATCTAAAGGATCAACTAGTGTTTGAGCACCTTTATTCGATAATGCACTATCATTCAAAGCACAAATGTCAACACTAGGTGGACACAAATCGGCCTTACAAGAAGGATAAATTCGGTCATCAATAGGATCAACTAGTATGGGGACATTTTCAATAATGGCATTACCAATAGACGACAAAGAAGCTTTAGGCTTAACGCACGATAAGGTAACTTTCATACTTGACTCGGCATTAAAATCACACAAAGATATAGGAGTATAAGGATGAATGATCTTACCTTGATGTTCACGTAAGCTCCTTTGACCAATGGAAGGAATGGTTGGGGCCGCCGTCTTTGCCTTTAAGCATGGGGTTCTCTCAAAAGAGGTACCCTTCAAAGATTTATTTCTTCTCACATGAGGCTTGGGATATTGGCCTCTCAATATCCCTTTCATGTCCTCCCAAGTCTTGATTGGACTCCTCACTCGTCTCCCACAACATTTCACATACTCCCAATATTGGACAAGCTTTGAGTCAAAAGTTTGGACGGCTAAGTCCATCTTCATTTCTTGCGAATAGTTGTAGCTAGTGAAAATTTCATCTATTATGGACTCCCATCTCTCATATTCTTCTCCACTAGCTTCCTTAGCTAAGGTAGGCCATTTGACATAGGTATCTCGCACTTTTGTACTTGGACTCTTCCTAGAAAGTATGCATGGAAAGAGAAATTTTCCATTCTTGTCCACTACAAATCGATGCCACTCTTGCTCATATGGGATCTCATGCCTTTGAAACCAAGGGCCACCTAAACATACGTGACAAGTATCCATTGGAAGCACATCACACCAAACCTCCTCTTGGTACTCACCAAGTGAAATGAATACCATCACTCTCTTATCAACCCAATACCCTCCCTCGTCATAGTAAGGATTTCTCCTAATCACACAAGGTAGCCTTAACTCTTCAACCGCACGAGGGGTGATGAAATTGGTGTAACAATCGTCATCAAGCACAAGGATTCCCTCTTTACCAAAAAGGTTCACCTTGGTCTCCATGAATCTCCTCTTTGGAACCACCTTCTTTTGCATAGGACGACTCCAACTAGTACTCACATTCCCACTCATGCCCCTTTGCTTCGGATAGGAAGTACTACAAGAAGAAGCATATGCATGCCCACTAGAAGTCCTTCCATAATCAACATTAGCACTTCCACTACCTCCATAGACATACCCTCCACGAGTCCTATTTGTATAAAGATTTTCACCATAAGACTCATAAGACACATGCGAAGGAGAGTCATACCTCGAGTCGTCTTCATCTTCATGATGTATAGCACAAGAATATTCTGCTTCATTATCTTCACCATGCGAATCACAACAAGGGTCTTCATCCCCATCTTCCTCGGGAGACACATGAGTACCACTCTCTACACATTCTCCTTCAAAATAGTAATTCTCCCCTCGAATTTCCTCATAATCACCATTTCCTATATATGTCTCATATTCCCCATCGTCACACTCTTCATAGCTCCCATAGTCCTCCCCTTCATAACTACAACCATCATCGTCATAACAGTCATTATCACCACCACATGAATCGCCTCTCCATGGAGAAGTACCTGCAGAGAACACTTAGCAAACACGTTAGTAGTAAACAAACCTCACCACACTCGTGTTTACACTCGTTTGTGCTCGGCTAGCACCACTCAAATGAACTCGTTTCTCTTTCAAATTTCAGATTTAGACTCCCCAAGACTTTTAGAACAAAGCCCAATAAGTTTCAAGTCCCAATTTCACCCAACTCAACAAGACCCATTTCAAGTTCTTCAAGTTCTTCAACTCAACAATGGTGAAAATCTCAAAACAACTTGAAATGACTCAAAATTTCGGATTTAAGTTCTCTTCAATGTAGAGAACAAAGCCCAATAGGTTTCAACCTTCAACTTCACCTTCTCCAACAAGACCCACTTTCAAGTTCTTGAAGCTTTGAAGCTCAACAATGGTGGAACACAAACCCTAACTCCCAATGGATTCGAAATTGAAGATTTAGACTCTAGAAACACTAAGAAACTCTAATCTAACACCAGATTCAACAAAATCAACAAGAAAATTCGATTTTTTTTATTTTTTTTTTGTTTTTTTTTAATTTCGGATTTTTTTTTTGTTGAATCAAAACCCAAGATTAGATTTGGTAGAACAAACCTAAACTAAGCTCTGATACCAATTGATACAATAACGGATACGCGGAAACAATAAAATGACAAGGAAAGTAAATGATAGATAGATTGACACAAGAAAATGGAATTAAAAGCAACCTAAAGGTGTATCAAACCTAAAGACCTCAATTAATCAACATTACAAGCACCAACCTCTTAGGATGACCTCAAGGGAATTGAATTCCCAAGCAACCAATCCTCTCACAATCAAAGGTTCAACAAGAGCCATCCATGGCCTCTCTCACAAGTTTCTCTCTCTAGAGACAACTCTCTCAAAAATCACTCATCTTTTCTTCAAATGTCAAAAGTCCCCCTAAATAAATGAAAGACAATGTATTTATACTAACTAAATAATAGAAGACCCTATTATTATTACATAAATGCCATTAATGAGGCAAGGGCCTTGTTTGGCTAGTCTTGTGGAGATGGAAATCTTGAATTTGCGGATGTGGCCTCTTGCGTATAGCCTTCCTTGCTCGGTGGCCACTTTAATGCTGTTCCATCTCCCATCCGTCCTCTCCATGCTATCATCCAAACTTTGGCTCTACGAGACGGTCCTTTAAGTGTCCTTGAGGCAACTCGTCTTGCATCACTTTGGCTAGGTATGCTTCGGCCATGGTAGCGGATATGGGTGACCGGGTACACCGATTTGTGAAAGGCTAGACTAGGGCCACATTTGATGGATAGGTGCTTGACTGCGTCCCTTCAGGACAATATGGATATTTCACGCATTCAGGCCCATGCTCAAACTTTAGAAGAAAGTCTACAACAGCAAAGAAGTGAACGTGAGAATGATAGGGGACATAACAAGAGGGCTAGATCTTTGGGTCCGATGAGTGAGTTTAGAGGCGGGCACAGACAACAGATTTCTAGGCATTCAGGCCATTCTATGACTAGTGTGCCTCCACAGTTTTCAGGCCAGAGATTTGATAGATCCACACATTCCAGACCCAGTCAGAGTTTTTTGGGATCTCAGTTCAGAGGTGATTAGGGTCAGGCGAGGCCACACGTGCCACGATCTTCCCAATGTGGGAAGTTACATTGGGGCCTATGCCTATTGGGATCAGAGGTTTGTTATTCATGTGGTCGACCAGGCCATATTATGCGTGATTGCCCCTCAGTTCATGGTAGAGGTAGGACCCAGCCTTCAGGGTCGGTAGCTATCCCTTCAGCATCTGCACGCCCTATGGGTCCAGGTTCACATGCGCCAATTGGCCATGGTAGAGGCAGAGGGAGAGTTCCCAGTTCTAGCCATCCTCAGCACCGTATTTATGCTTTAGCTGGAGGCCAAGATCTTGAGTCTTCTCCTGATGTGGTCGCAGGTATATTATCGGTATTCTCTCATGATGTATATGCTTTGATTGATCCGGGATCCACTTTGTCATGTGTTATTCCGTATATTGCGGGTCGATTTAGAGTTGAACCGGAGTTGATCAAACCTTTTGAGGTGTCTACACCCGTTGGTGAATCGGTAATAGCTAGCCGAGTATATAGAAAATGCATAGTTGTGATTTGTGACCATTGTATTATGATTGACTTACATGAGTTAAAAATGGTAGACTTTGATGTTATTATAGGCATGGATTGGTTGGCTTCTTGCTATGCCAATGTTGATTGCAGAATGAAAATGGTTTGTTTCCAATTTCTGGGAGAACCAGTTTTAGAATGGAAAGGGAATTCTGCGTCACCAAAAGGTAGGTTTATTTCCTATCTAAAGGCAAGGAAAATGATCACGAAAGGATGCATTTATCATCTAGTTCGGGTTCAAGATGTAGAAGCTGAATTGCTAACTCTTCAGTCAGTTCCTGTAGTAAATGAATTTCCGGATGTGTTGCCGGAAGAGCTTCCAGGCCTTCCTCCCGAGCGGAAAATCAATTTTTCTATTAATGTGTTGCCAGACACTAAGCCTATATCCATTCCTCCTTATAGAATGGCACCCGCAGAATTGAAAGAGTTGAAGGAGTGATTGAAAGACTTGCTTGAGAAAGGCTTTATTAGGCCTAGTTCATCCCCGTAGGGAGCACCCGTGTTGTTTGTCCGAAAGAAAGATGGATCCTTAAGAATGTGCATTGACTATCGGCAATTGAATAAGGTGACGATTAAGAACAAATATCCTCTTCCAAGGATTGATGACTTATTTGATCAATTGCAAGGTGCCAAATGGTTTTCAAAGATCGATTTGAGGTCCAGGTATCATCAAGTGAGAGTTAGGGAGGAAGATATCCCTAAGACAGCCTTCAGAACAAGATATGGTCATTTTGAGTTCCGGGTAATGTCATTTGGGCTAACTAATGCACCGGCAGTATTTATGGATTTGATGAACAACGTGTTCAGGCCCTTCTTAGATCTATTTGTGATCGTATTCAGCGACGATATCTTGGTGTATTCTAGATCCGAGGTAGAACATGCGATCATTTGCGTACTGTCCTTAGAGTTCTTCAAGCTCGAGAGTTGTTTGCAAAATTTCCTAAGTGTGAGTTTTGGTTGAACTCAGAGACATTTCTGGGGCACATTGTTGCAGCCGATGGTATTCGGGTAAATAGTCAAAAGATTGAGGCCGTGAAGACTTGGCCAAGGCCCACAACTCCTACGGAGGTTAGTAGCTTTCTGCGCTTAGCAGGTTATTACAGGAGATTTGTTGAAGGTTTTTCTTCTATTTCTGCACCACTCACAAAGTTGACCCAGAAACCAACAAAGTTTCAATGGACAGATGCTTGTGAACGTAGTTTCCAAGAGTTAAAAGGTAGATTGACTTCCGCCACAGTCCTGACATTTCCAGAGGGATTGGAAGGATATGTTGTTTGTTGCGATGCTTCAGGCGTTGGGCTAGGCTGTGTGTTGATGCAACATGGTAAGGTGATTGCGTATGCTTCAAGGCAATTACAGAAACATGAGAAAAATTATCCAACCCATGATCTAGAATTGGCTGCAGTGGTTCATGCATTAAAGATATGGAGACATTATTTATATGGTGTCCATGTGGATATTTATACAGATCATAAGAGCCTCCAGTATATCTTCAAGCAGAGAGAGTTGAATTTGCGGCAACGACGATGGTTAGAATTACTAAAGTATTATGATGTTGATATCCTATATCACCCCGGAAAGGCAAATGTTGTGGCTGATGCTCTTAGCCGTAGATTTATGGGAAGTTTGCATGATGTACGACCAGAGAAAAGAGAAATGACTCGTGAGCTCCAGCAGTTAGCTAGCCTAGGAGTTCAAGTAGTAGACTCAGGTAGCAGGGGAACTAGCATCCAGAATTCAGTAGTCTCGTCGCTAGTAGCGGAAGTGAAAGAGCAAAAATACGAAGATTCCATGCTAATGCATTACAAAGATACACTCCCTCAGAAAGAGGAGTTATCATTTGAGATTTCAGAAGACAGAGTTCTTCGCTGCCAGGGCAGATTATGTGTTCCCGATGTGGCAGGTCTACGCCACCAAATATTGAGAGAAGGTCATTGTTCCCGTTATTCTGTTCACCCTGGAGCGACGAAAATGTACCATGATCGTCTATATATTGGTGGAATGGGATGAAGAAAGATATAGCGGAATTCGTAGCTTAATGTCCCAACTGTCAACAAGTGAAAATCGAGCACCAAAAGCCGGGCGGATTGTTACAAGCCATAGAAATTCCAACTTGGAAGTGGGAAGTAATTAACATGGATTTCATTACAGGCTTACCCTATTCTCGTCGTAAGTATGATTCTATATGGGTGATTGTGTATAGACTCACGAAGTCAGCTCATTTCTTACCAGTCAGAACGACATATGTGGCGGAAGATTACACAAAGCTTTATGTTAGAGAGATAGTGCGACTGAATGGTGTCCCAGCATCTATTATCTCGGATAGAGGGACTCAGTTTACAGCTAAATTTGGAAGTCCTTCCAAGAGGGTTTAGGGACCCAAGTGAACCTTAGCACGGCATTTCATCCGCAGACCGATGGACAAGCTGAATGCACCATTCATACTCTTGAAGATATGTTACGGGCATGTATGATAGATTTTGGAGGTAATTGGGAAATCACTTGCCACTTATTGAATTTGCTTATAACAATAGTTATCATTCTAACATTCAGATGGCACCGTATGAAGCTCTATATGGGCGAAAGTGTAGATACTCAATTGGGTGGTTTGAGGTAGGAGAGACTAAGTTGATAGGGCCAGACTTGGTCTAGCAATCCATAGAGAAAGTCAAGCTCATACAAGATCGGTTATTAGCAGCCCAAAGTCGTCAAAAGTCCTATGCGGATAATCGTCGAAGGGACTTAGAGTTCTAGGTGAAAGATTGGGTATTTTTGAAAGTGTCACCAATGAAGGGTGTAATGAGATTTGGAAAAAAGGGGAAGCTTAGTCCCCGGTACATTGGGCCTTATGAGATTGTACGCAAAATAGGCAAAGTGGCCTATGAGTTAGATTTACCTCCTGATTTGGAGTCAGTTCACCCAGTTTTCCATGTCTCGATGCTTCATAAATGTGTTGGATATCCTACTAGGATCGTGCTAGTAAGTGATGTTCAAGTGACAGAGAAACTGACTTATGAAGAGGTATCCATTGCCATACTAGATAGGCAAGTACAGAGGCTTAGAAACAAAGAAGTGGCCTCAGTCATGGTTTTATGGAGAAACAATAAACTAGAAGAAATGACATGGGAAGCATAAGAAACTATGCGATCCAAGTACCCGCATTTATTTCAACCCTTAGAAGAAATCCAAGATGAGACGTCAAGATCATAAGGTATGTATGTTTTCCTTTTATGCTTTTGGGTCGTGTGTGGCCAAATTCTATTGCTATTATGTTGTGGCCCTGTGAGGCATTGTTATTATGGGTTGTTGTGACAGGATGGTAGCGCCATATTATATGGGAAACTCTGGCGAAATTTTTATAGAATCCTTGACGACTTAACACGAGGACGAATGTTCTTAAGGGGGGGATGTTACACCTCGGAAAATTTTCCATTGATGCACAAGTGAATAGACTAGTGAAAAGCACGAGTATACGGTATTTTGATAAGTAAGGAATGACATTCTATGACTCTAGATAAGATTTCAAAGATGTTCGAGATAGGGGAGAAAGTTGCCAAAAGAAGGCAAGGCATACGATAGGTATCGGAAAGGAATTATGAGTAACGAGTTAGCGAGGCTTTAATGATGTCTTGGAGAAGAGTGATAACGTCCCTTAGATTGGTATTGAGGTGTTAAACAAGTGCTAAGAAGGTTCCATAAGGATTGGATATCAAACGAGTCGACGAAAACGAACTTCGGAACACTGGGGATTATACGGCCAGTTTGGCCGTATAAAATATACGGTCCGTATGTTGGACTGTATAATCAGCCCAGAATGACTCACTTCACTGGACCAAACATACGGTCCGTATAAAATGTATGAACCGTATGTTGGTCCGTATACCTGGTCGGGGACAGATTAGCTCATTAAATAAGGGATCCAAGTTTCATTTCATTTCCATATCACACCCCTTCTCTCTAAAACATCTCTATACATTTATTCCATAAGAATTCAAGAGGTGTTAGTGATCAACAACATAAACTAAGTGAATCAAGTGTAAGAAACCCATTAAAGATCATCCAAGTTAAGAAATCTCATTAGAGATGAACTAGGGTTTTGGCTCAAGTGAAGTATTTCCACCCAAAGCTTGTTCCTACAACATCTAAGGTAAGATTTATGATATTTCTATGTTGTTTAAAGTATTTGAGAGTTGAAATTCTTGGATTGTGGAAGATTATAGAAAAATAGGTCATGAATGTGGAATAGTGCCATTTTGAGTAATATCTTGAATTGAGTCATGATTCTTGACGTATTGTGATATTGATATGTTATGAATGATGTTAAGAACACGGGATAGGCAATGTATATGAATGAACGTAGTCGTGTGTTATGACCAATGGATATGGGTGATTGGAAGTGAATTGAGAAATATAGATAATGTGGATGAATAAGGACTATTGTTATGATATTGTGAATGTATTATTGACGTTTGGGAGTTGATATACGATATGGAGGAATGTTGTATAAATAAAGGAGATGTGCTGTCCAATTTTCTCTAGCTTTAGTCGTGTATGCTAGCTATCGATTTCTAATGATAGTATAACTTCAATGAAGGTAGAAACGTGAGCGTTGAAGGAGAACGTGCAAGTGGTAAAATAATTGAACGGAAAGGTATGTAAGGCGTTTCTTTCATAAGGCATGGTTCTTTGGCCAATCATCTAAATCTTCTATAAGTCTATGATGTCCTCCAAATGATTCTATCTTCAAAGCTACAAGCTTATGATTTTTGATATGTATTACGATAGTACTAAGTTCCTCATATGACGAGTAATCCTATAAGGATAGATGTAATGAACGACGATGATAGTGATAACGATAACGATAACGACGATAATAGCGATGACGATAATGATAGTGATGATAATAGTAAAGATGCTTATGAGCTATTATGTATATGTATCTATGTATGATTATTATGGAACCCCGAGCATATAAGGCCGGGTAGAATATGTATATATTGATGTAAAGCGCGCACACCTCTGCAGATGGTACGAATAACCCTGAAGCCTCGGTAGGGCTAGGTATGTGTAACCTTGAGCCTTGGTTAGCCAAGTATTGATAACCGAGTCTAGCCATGGTCGGGTACGTGAAACACCGAACCTTCGTGGTCGGGCATGCTATGTAAATGGTATGTATATGCTATGGATATGTATATGATATAGATATGAGTATGAATATGGATATGATACGAATACGAATAAGAATATGTATATGATATGAATGTGAATAAGGATATGTATATGGATACGAGTATGGATACGAAATGTAAATAAGTACAGATATGAGTACGGATACGGATATGGATGTATGTACACGAATACGCGTTAGAAATGGAAAGTCCCTATGAAAAGCAAGTAAGTGCTTATGACGATGATTCTACTTTCTCCCATCTAATGCTATTTCTCATGTCGCTTATTATGCTTCTATATTGATATTGATCATGCTTTACATACTCAGTAAATTCTTCGTACTGACGTCCTTTTATTTGTGGGCGCTGCGTCATGCCTGCAGGTGCCTAGGGAGACAGACTTGGCCCATAGCTACATTTCTCAGGGACCACATAGCGGAGCTCCATTTCATTCGGAGCTATAGCTTTTGGTATTGATTCTTTTGTGTACATAATTGTGGGCATAGCGGGGTCCTGTCCCGCCTATATGATATGACACACTCTTCTTAGAGGCTCGTAGACACATGGTGTCACACCCTAACAATGGTAGGGCATGACGGGCACCCAACTCTCATCAGAGTCGAGCGAACCCTTAGACATTCGCTCTATCAAAACCTGTCATTTCAAAAAAAAATTAAAAAACATGAAACTTTTCCAAATAGAAATCATTATCCTTATAACGATTATGAAAACTTTCAATCAAATAAGTACTTTAAACCAATTGAAATCATCTAAAATACATACTCTTTTAAAATCCACAAATGACTCAACTGACATCACTTTGTCGACATCTCGACAAATATACCACAGGACACTGTTTGCAGAAGTCTCTAAGAAGTAAACTGAACATTATGAGTCAGGACAGGGCCCTGACATAACCATAATCATACATATCGATACATGACTCAGCCCAGCTCCAGCATGAGGTGGAACTTGGCAATCCCAGCTGACGTCCAAGCATCCTAGCTATACACTTAACCTGCCAAACAATCTGGGGCTGCGGGCATGAACGCAACGTCCCCAGGCAAAAGGACGTCAGTGCGGACAATGTACTGAGTATGTAAGATGGTAACAAGTCATAATCATAATTTGACTTAGGAGAGAAGAAATCGCAACCTAACTCAATACCTACAGCCTTCGCTGGAAGAAACATAAATGTGCACACGAATTCTCAAAATAATCTTTAAGTAAATAATGCAATCCAACACATATGCCGCTTCCGACATCTTAACAGAATAGTCCCTTCGGACAGCCGCATCCGGCTAGTATCACAATAGTCCCTTCGGATGGCCCCTTCGGGCAGCCGCTTCCGAATTAATAATGATGGCCCCTTCGGGCAGCCGCTTCCGGCTTAATATCACCATCATATCAACACAAACTCAATCCACAAATATCAATTTCAATTTATATCTTAAGTCACTAATCAATTCATCACAATCCAGTTATTAGCCTTAGTCTTTCATAAGAAGTTATCAAATTTGTATCTCACTAGACTTAGGAGGACATACTTCTAGATTTGAGGGTACAATTGTTATGAAATTCTTACTACTTATATTCTACTCAAATTCATCTTAATGCCCTACCCAAAGAATAAATGATCATATCAATACAAAGGGATGATACTATGGAATGTAAACATAAATTGTAAATGAAATGAAGTAGTAAAATCTCGCACATCCTTCGGAGTGGTTTTGAAAATCAAACTTTATGTTTCCTTTAGTAAAAAAAAAACTCGTTTCCTCAAAATCATTAGTAAAACCATATACACAACTCAATTTGGCACCTTATGGGTGTTTCCTTCGGAACAGAATAGGATTACAATATCAATAATCCATCACAAGAAACATTTAGACCTTATTCGTCTAAGAATGGAATCATATGAAGTACATATAGAACGAATAACAACAAGAATCATGACAAAGGAAGAAATTTTGCCTTACATACCTTGTTGTTTACGTGATTAGCTTAACTTATGCTTCCAAACACTGGCCAATCCACAATCAAGGTAAATGAAACCCCGTAGACAACTTGAAAAAGGTTCATATACTTCTCTAAGCTCGTAATTAACTTCCGTAAATTCGGGCAGCATTTTCCCTGTAATCTTCGCTTCCCTCTAATTCCAATTTAATTTCACAACACAATCAGCAACCAACAACAACAACAACCATCTCATATAAGTCTCTTTAAGCTCAAAGCATCAACTCCCAAAGATATACACCAAAACAACCCAGTATACGCTTTGTATACGATATCTTCATACACTTTATTCTTCCAAATTCAAGAATAGCAACTTATCAACAACATATCAACAATCATTTTATATCAATATCCAGCTAATTCCATCCATTTAATCATACCAAAACATCCCCCAAGTTATTTGATATCCAAAAATTATAACCGAACTTTCAACGTCATTTTCTCTATTCTAACCCATCAAATCTATCAATGATCATGGTAAGAACATCTTAAACATACCTTATATGAGCACCCACCACGAAACCAACATCCCCCAAGTTCAACTTTTAGCTTAAAACGACGGCAACAACTTGTACTACACTTTATCCTTCACGGGCCTCGGGATTCGGGGCCTTGAACTTGATCGATTCTCCACTTTCTCTCTCTAACTCTCCTCTCTCTCTCTATCTAAAATATTCTGGACCTTTGGTATGAAAAATGAGGCAGATTAGGCTGAAAATTTCCCTTAAATAGCAAGGGAAGTGGGTCTGACCTGACTTGGAATCGGGTTGGGCCGAGCCCACTGCCCAGCTTGACCTTTCTGCCTTAAAACGTCCATAAATTTTTATCCCTATCTCACATGCAGGCTCACGACCTATTTTTGGAAAGGTATTTCAATTATATACAACTTTCATTTTAGGAGTTTTCCCAAATTCCCAAATAATGATGGGGTTATGGCCTCCCGAAGTCAGATCACCCGAAAACGTAATTTAAAAATATCTTTTTGGAGGGCTTCCACTTTGATTTAGCTCAAGGTTCCTTCTTGAGTTGTGTTTAACTTCACATATATTATCCATATAACTTGTCATATGTCCTTTATAAAAATCCCATCATGTGGGCCCCACCTCAGCTTACGGTTACGAAGGCTATATATCTTTTAA
Organism: Lycium barbarum; assembly: GCF_019175385.1. Lineage (NCBI taxonomy): Eukaryota > Viridiplantae > Streptophyta > Magnoliopsida > Solanales > Solanaceae > Lycium > Lycium barbarum. The sequence goes on from NC_083345.1 coordinate 67,658,392, forward strand.
CGTATCATTCCAATCGTATTGTACGAATTCCAAATATTATACTCATGCTATCCTCATGCTAATACAGTAGAATTTTATCATTTATACTTGTAATATTTGCTCCTCCTTGAGCTCACATTAAGCCGTCTGCAGCCTTAGTAACATGAAATTTTCTGGGGCGTAATATATGGTTAGATGTGTTTGGCCTTGTTGGCCTAGATTTTGGATTTCATTTTGTTAGCCTCGTCGGCTTATGTACATTGATGATATAAAGGTATTGTTGTCCAATGGGACTAATATGATTGATAAATAGAAATGTATGATTTAGTATGTGGCTCACCTAGATATAAATGTAAATGTATGATAAGGGGTGCCCGGGTGGGATAGCACCGGGTGCCCGTCGCGGCCCTCCGGTTGGGTCGTGACACCTATTCTTTCATAAAGATTAGCAACCTTGTAAATTGATTTGAATAAGCTGTTCTTGGCCAACATCGGAAGAAACTTTAGGTTGAGTGGTAGTCTTGAGTGCAAATACAAGCGATATGAGGAACTTTACTACTAATCTTGTTTGCTAGTTTTGTAGGTACAAGAAGAGGAGATATAAGGATGTCATCCATAGCCTCAGAGTTTTATGGTGATGATATGGGAGGTTATGTCCCTAGTGATGATGGGTATGATAATAATGGAGGTTATGATTATGATTATGAACAATCTTATGGTGAAGAAGAAAGCTATGACGGTTCACATACTACACACCATGGATGTGAAGGCGACTTGAGGTTAATTCCTTCCTCACACATATGTTATGAACCAATTGGTGAAGATTTGCATGGAATAGGAAGTTGTGATGAACCTGAAATGTATGCTTACATACCTAGTGATGAATATGATTATGAAGATAGTGATTTTGAACATGATAATAGTGAAGAGTCTTCTACGAGATATGCATATTCATCGCATTGTGTTACTTCCTATCCCAAGGAGAGTGGTATAAATGTGTGGGTTGGACCAAGTAGGAGTCGTCCTAGAAAGAGTAAAGAGTATAGATATCCTACTTTAAGAAATACAATGAATCATACTTCTTATCCTAATACGAATGTGCCATGTTCTCAATATGGTTATGATGTGGAAAGTAGGAGGGAAGTATTGATAGGTGATGGAAGTAGAAGAAATGCAAGGTCTCAAGTAAGAAATGACCCGAAGAAGAGAATTCTTGAGATAAAGGTGAATCTACTTGGTAATGCGGGGTATGTCCATGTGTTTGATGATGCTACCTATGGAAACTACCTTTCCCCTCAAGCGGTTTAAGAATTGGGTATAGAATGTGTGATGAAACAAGACCCTTACTATGATTAAAGAGGGTACTTGGTTGATAGGTGATACAATTCGAGTGGCATCAAGACCTTTTACAAGGAGCCAAGCGAAGGAACTTCAAGCGATGCAAGCATTGTTCATGATAGCATGGGAGGATGGTTTAGAGAAGAGGTTTGAAGATGACCATACTTGCAATGTGGCCATTACTTGAAGATTTGCAAATTCAAGCTTTGTTCCCAAAAGAAGACACCCAAACAAGGCCCTAACTTCATTAAGGGTAAAAGTGTAATAGAGTAGTTGTCTTCTTTTGAGCCTTAGTATAAATAGTAGTTTCTTTCATTTAGAAGACTTAGTCTATGTTGAATATTGATATCTTGAAATTGTGAACTCTTTTGAGTGTTGAGAGCTTGCTAAGCTAGAGATTGTGAATCTTGTGAGAGGATTGGTTATTAGGGTATCAAATCCCTATTGGTCATCCTAAGAGTTTGGTGCTCTTTAGTTCCTAAATTAGAGGTCAAGTTAATTCAAGAACTTTGGTTGCTAATTTGGGTCTTGAGTTGTGTCAAATTATCTATCCTTTACTTTTCTTGTCCTTTTTTCTTCATTTTCGTTTTGAATATTGTATCAATTGGTATCAGAGCTTAGTTTAGGTTTGTTCTACCAAATCTAATCTTGGGTGTTGATTCAACAAAAAAAAAACCGAAATTCAAAAAAAAATAAAAAAAAAATCAGATTTTCTTGTTGATTTTGTTGAATCTAGTGTTAGATTAGAGTTTCTTAGTGTTTCTAGAGTCTAAATCTTCAATTTCGAATCCATTTGGAGTTAGGGTTTGTGCTCCACCATTGTTGAGCTTCAAAGCTTCAAGAACTTGAAAGTGGGTCTTGTTGGAGAAGGTGAAGTTGAAGGTTGAAACCTATTGGGCTTTGTTCTCTACATTGAAGAGAACTTAAATCCGAAATTTGAGTCAATTTGGAGTTGATTTGAGGGTAGTTGAATTTTTGACTTGTTCTTGTGTTCTTGAACACCTTCAAATCTTCATAAGGAAGAAGACTCTCCAAAGGGCCATTTGATCCAAAAGTTGTCAATTTTTTTTTTATTTTTGCGGAAAAAAAAATAATCGAATTGGCCCATATGCGACACTACATGCGAGTCGCATGTTGAACCTGCGAGTCGCAGGTTGTGTCGCACTTGATGACAGAGAGTTGGGATTTTGGTGGCAGCATGTGCGACTCGCATATTCCATCGCATGTTGAGCATGCGAGTCGCATCCTGTGACAGAGAGTTGATCCTTTGGCTGCCTCATCTGCGAAACGCATATTACCCTCGCATGTTGAACATGCGAGTTGCATGTGATGCACCAGTGTCGCATGTTGCGCATTTCAGGTTTTTCCAACTTTAATTCTCTTTGATTCCATTTCTCAAAACAAAAATTTCTTGATCCTTAGTTGATGGTCTTGTGTCCCTAATCCTTTGGTAGGGAACAAAAAAATTTCATTATTTCAAATTGATACCTTGGATCAATTGGGGCTTCCCGGTCGTGTTTCCAAGTTATCACTTACCCGGGCCCGAAATTTTAGTTATTTTCCCGATTTTTGCACTCAATTTTCTTGTGTCTCTCAACTAGTAGCCGTTTAGTAGTTGTTCCTACTTGTGTTTGCTAGTTCTTGTGTCCGCATTTCTTCGAGCCAATTCTTTCGTGCTTTTCTTCGTTTTTACTTCGTTGTTAATTTCTTGGCTCAAGTGCGTTTGTTTTATTGAGTCGTTTTCGTTCTTCTTGGTCTAACAAGAATGTATTCCGACCAAGAGTAGAATTTGAACCCTTGTGACTAGTCGACTTTAACAAGCACACAATCTTTGGCGGAAGCAATTTGTGAGGCAATCAAAGGTGCGCATACTTGAGCGCTTGTGAGTTGATTTTACTAATCTAACGTGTTTGCTTGTTTTGTTGAGTGTATTAATAGGTACCATGGCTACTGAGGATGAAACTCGAGTTCCCACCGGGGAACTCACACTAGTTGATGTAATGAGAGCCTTACAAGCCTTGAACGATAAGGTGGATAGTATAGGTGGTCGAATGGAAAACATGGGTGATCGAATGGAAAACTTGGGAAGTAGGGTGGAAGCAATTGAAGGAGGTAGTAGGGAGGTCTCATATTCGCCTAAAGTGCAATACCAAGGTGGCACAAGTGGAGCTACTCGAAGCACTTCACCTACATTGTCACCCGGCACCTTCCATCATCTATTTAACCCCACTCCCCGAAACACTCCTCAAAACACGACTCTCACCCCACCAAACAACATTCCCATAGGCCAACGGGACAACCCACTCCCACCAGATCAAAATCCAAATGATCCACCCCTAAATGCACCAATGCCACCCCAAAACCGTCCAAACATCCAACAACCAAATGAGGAAGAGATAGAGGAAGCTATTCTTGAGCACGAACATTATGGTGACCAAGGTTGGAGGCCACGAGGGCAAGCACAAGGAGGTTATCGAGGGAGGGGTGGAAGGAATGGTCCTAACCCTCACATGGGAAGACAAAGAGGGTACCAACCTCGTGAAGGGTACCAAGGTCGTGACCATCAAGGTTATGATGGCGATGGAGATGTCAATGGGAATCACGGTTATGGAGGAGGGCGAGACACGAGTCTCAATTCCATTAAGGTTACTCTCCCATCCTTCAAAGGAAGTAGTGATCCCGATACATTCCTTGATTGGGTGATGCATTGTGATAGAATCTTCTTGACGAATGACATGTCCGAGGTGAAAAAGGCGTCTTACGCCATTTCAATTCGAAGGTTATGCCTCCACGTGGTGGGAAACTCAAGTGAAGGCAAGAAGAATTATTGGACTCCCACCCACACCTACTTGGGATGAATTGAAGGAGGCCATGCGGCGTAAGTATGTCACCAAACGCTACAAACAAGAACAACTCAAGAAGGTGTACACCTTAAGGCAAAACAAAAAGAGTGTGGAAGAATACTATGATGAGTTCCAAATTGTCAAGATGAGGATCGACTTTGACGAGGATGAATTAAATGCTATGACTCGGTTCCGAGCCGGGTTAAATGGTGACATTGTCTCCCAAATGAGACTCCACAACTATGGGAGCATTGAAGAAACCCTTCAAGCGGCTATTGAAATAGAGGAGGGTCTCAAGGAAGACAAAATCAATAAGTCAAGGGGCTATGTGAGTTCATGGAACAATAACAAAGAACGAGGGGCTTTCTCCTCCAATTGGCAAAAGAATAAGGGCCCCATGCAAGAAGCCAAGAAACCATTTGTCAAGAATGCTCAAGTTGAGAAGCAAGTTGACAAACAACCTCCGAAATTTGCTCCAAAGGAAGGAGGTACGAAAACTCCTGTTCTATGTTTTAAATGTCATGGCTTCGGTCATAGAGCAAGCGAGTGCCATAATCGTAGAGCGTTTATTTTGAGAGACACTTATAGTGAGGATGAGGAAGAATGTGAGGAAGCGGATGATGAGGGCAATCATGAGAATGAACTTCATGATAGTGAAGGGGATGGAGTTGAAGGTGATGATGAGCCTATTGTACCTCTCTATGTGGTGCGTAGGACCATGATAAGCAAAGCAATGGATGACCCAAGTCAACGGGAAAATCTCTTCCATTCCAAGTGCATCATTAACCAAAATACTAGCATCATGATCATTGATAATGGGAGTTGTGCCAATGTTGCTAGTACCACACTTGTTGATTTCTTGAAACTTCCCACCACCCGTCATAAAAACCCTTACAAACTTCAATGGCTCAATGAATGTGGTGAATTGAAGGTGACTAGGCAAGCTATCATCAAATTTGCCGTTGGGAAGTATCACGATGAGGTGTTGTGTGATGTTTTCCCCATGCAAGCGTGTCATCTTCTACTTGGCCGACCATGGCAATATGATGGGTCCGTCAACCATAATGGGAGAACTAACCAATACACCCTTGTCCACAATGGTGTCAAACATGTCTTGAATCCCATGACCCCTTCCCAAGTGGGTGAGATCTATAACAAAATGAGGGAGTTGAAGGAGAAGGGTCATAGTGCATTCCAAAAAAAGAATGCGGGGGATGAGGGAGTAGAGGAGAGTAGTTCTCAAGAGGTGAGTGCAAAGAAAGGAGAGCTTAGAGGAAAAACCAAGGTGTCACTTTTGGCGAATTGTGGGGAAATCAGGGAGGAATTGGGGGAGCGTCAACCGGTGATTCTCCTCATGCATAGGGACTATGCATTGCACACTAATGAACTAACCCCTTCTTTTCCTAGCTCTATGTCTTCTCTTTTGCAGGAATTTGATGATGTGTTCCCAACGGAACTCCCAAAGGGGTTACCACCTTTGAGGGGAATTGAACACCAAATTGACTTTGTTCCGGGGTCTCAATTGCCAAACAAACCGGCTTATAGAGCCAACCCGGATGACACTAAGGAGCTTCAAAGGCAAGTGGATGAGCTCCTTGAAAATGGAGTTGTGCGAGAAAGTATGAGTCCTTGTGCCGTGCCCGTGATCTTGGTGCCAAAGAAGGATGGATCTTGGTGCCAAAGAAAGATCTTGGTGCCCGTGATCTTGGTGCGCATGTGTGTTGATTGTCGAGCCATCAATAAGATAACGGTAAAGTATCGCCATCCCATACCTCGCCTTGACGACATGCTTGATGAGTTGAATGGTTCATGCATATTCTCTAAGGTAGATCTTAGGAGTGGGTATCATCAAATCCGGATGAATCCCGGAGATGAGTGGAAAACCGCATTCAAGACCAAGTTTGGTCTATATGAATGGTTGGTGATGCCTTTTGGTCTCACTAACGCTCCTAGTACTTTCATGCGTTTGATGAATCATGTCATGAAACCTTTTATTGGCAAATTCGTGGTTATTTACTTTGATGATATTTTGGTGTATAGTAAAACCATGGGATAAGCATGTTTTCACTTGAAATGTGTGTTTGAAGTGCTTAGACAAGAACAAATTTATGCTAATGTTGCTAAATGCTCTTTTTGTGTTGATGAAGTTGTTTTCTTGGGTTTTGTTGTGAGTTCAAGGGGTGTTGAGGTTGATGAATCCAAAATAGACGCTATTAAGAATTGGCCAATTCCTAAATCCATTGGCGATGTTAGAAGCTTTCATGGATTGGCTAGTTTTTATAGACGGTTTGTTAAGGGGTTTAGTACCATAGCCGCTCGTTTGACTGAGGTAATCCGAAAGGATAGACCTTTTTCTTGGGGTGTGGAGCAAGCAAAGGCTTTTGAAACTCTAAAACAAATGCTTAGCTCCGCACCGTTGTTGCAATTACCCGATTTTGACAAAATCTTTAAAATTGAATGTGATGCTAGCAAAGTAGGTATTGGTGCCGTTTTGATGCAAGACCAAAAACCCATTGCCTATTTTAGTGAAAAGCTTAAGGGTGCGACGTTGAACTACTCCACCTATGATCTTGAATTGTATGCTTTGATTAGAGCTTTGGGTAATTGGCAACACTACTTGTGGCCTAAAGAGTTTGTGATTAGGACCGACCATGAGTCCTTAAAACATCTCAAGGCCCAAGGAAAGTTGAACAAAAGGCATGCTAAATGGGTTGAATTCCTTGAAACCTTCCCTTATGTAATCCAATACAAAAAGGGAAAGGAGATAGTGGCGGATGCCCTATCAAGGAAACATGTTTTGATTAATACCTTGTCTTCCAAATTGATGGGTTTTGAAAGCTTGAAGACATTGTATCCCGAGGACCCCGTCTTTGCCAAAATCTTTCTAGATTGCGAAGAGTGGGAAAGGGAGAGGTGGATTAGGGATAGGTCTTCTACTCCCTATTCTAGGTTTGATGGTTTCTTGTTCAAAAACAAGCGTTTGTGTGTGCCCATGAGCTCTTGGAGGGAATTATTTGTGAGGGAGGCACACAATGGGGGATTGATGGGACATTTTGGGATTGATAAGACTTTGGGAATTCTTGAGGAGCAATTTTATTGGCCTCATATGCGGAGGGATGTGGCTAAGATTTGTGGCTAATGCATTGAATGTCGCGGCGCCAAGTCTAGACTCCTTCCCCATGGTTTGTATACCCCTCTCCCCACCCCTCAGCAACCTTGGTTTGATATTTCGATGGATTTTGTGTTGGGTTTGCCTAGAACCAAAAGGGGTAAAGATAGCATCTTTGTTGTGGTTGATCGATTTTCTAAAATGGCTCATTTCATTGCTTGTCATAAAGTTGATGATGCTCCTCATGTTGCCTCTTTGTTTGTTGAACATGTTGTAAAGTTGCATGGTATTCCCAAAACCATTGTGAGCGATAGGGATCCAAAATTCCTTAGCCACTTTTGGAAAGAATTGTGGGGACGACTTGGGACTAAATTGTTGTTTTCTACCTCTTGTCACCCACAAACCGATGGCCAAACCGAAGTTGTCAATAGGACCTTGGGTTCTATGCTTAGGGCCATGGTTAAAGGAAAATTAGCATCTTGGGAAGATCAATTGCCATTGGTTGAATTTGCTTACAATAGAGTCATTCATAGCACTATTGGCATGTCACCTTTTGAAGTGGTTTATGGTTTTAACCCCCTAACCCCTTTAGATCTAACCCCTTTATCCCAAGATGTTGTGTTGAGTTTAGATGGCAACAAACGAGCCGAGGCCATGAAGAAGTTGCATGAGAAGGTGAGGCTTCACCTTGAGAAAAAGAATCAAGAAATGGCCAAGAGAGTAAACAAGGGTCGCAAACGAGTTGTGCTTGAACCGGGTGATTGGGTTTGGGTACATTTCCGAAAAGAGAGGTTTCCCAACAAAAGAAAGACCAAGTTGATGCCTCGAGGAGATGGTCCATTTGAAGTACTTGAACGACTCAATGATAATGCCTACAAAATTGATCTTCCATCCGAATATCAAGTTCAGAACACCTTCAATGTTTGTGATCTCTCTCCTATGGTGGTGCAAGATGATGATCCCTTAAATTTGAGGACAAATTATCTTCAAGAAGGGGAGAATGATACAATTCGAGTGGCATCAAGACCTTTTACAAGGAGCCAAGCGAAGGAACTTCAAGCGATGCAAGCATTGTTCATGAGGAGGGACATACTTGAATACACTCTAGCACCTTCCCGGGGATTGCAAGTGTTCATGATAGCATGGGAGGATGGTTTAGAGAAGAGGTTTGAAGATGACCATACTTGCAATGTGGCCATTACTTGAAGATTTGCAAATTCAAGCTTTGTTCCCAAAAGAAGACACCCAAACAAGGCCCTAACTTCATTAAGGGTAAAAGTGTAATAGAGTAGTTGTCTTCTTTTGAGCCTTAGTATAAATAGTAGTTTCTTTCATTTAGAAGACTTAGTCTATGTTGAATATTGATATCTTGAAATTGTGAACTCTTTTGAGTGTTGAGAGCTTGCTAAGCTAGAGATTGTGAATCTTGTGAGAGGATTGGTTATTAGGGTATCAAATCCCTATTGGTCATCCTAAGAGTTTGGTGCTCTTTAGTTCCTAAATTAGAGGTCAAGTTAATTCAAGAACTTTGGTTGCTAATTTGGGTCTTGAGTTGTGTCAAATTATCTATCCTTTACTTTTCTTGTCCTTTTTTCTTCATTTTCGTTTTGAATATTGTATCAATAGGAGCGAAGGTGTTATTTACCCATGGTAAATACCAAGAGAAGATTTGGTGTGATGTACTTTCCCTAGAAAATTGCCACTTGTGTTTGGGAAATCCTTGGTTTCAAGAACATATGGTTTCATATGGGCAAACATGGTACAAGTATGCAGTGGAAAAGCAATGGAGACTTCTGTTTCCACCCATACCTCCTAAAGATGAAGCAATTGCAAGTGAACCCCATCCTATGATGAGTGGTTCCGATCTATCAACATGGGAGAAGAATTTAGATGAGATTCACCTAATGATGGAATACTTACACAAGGTAAAACAAATGAAGGAGAAGAAATTCAATCCTTGTGAAGCGAAGGGGAAGATTGAAGTGTAGGGTTTCCCTAACCCTTCTAAAGAAGTACTTGGCACTTGTCCCAACTCCAATGAAATTGAGAGACAAAATATTGAGAGGAGTGAGGGAGTGAAAAGTGACAACTCTAGAGTGGAAAAAGAAGAGGTTGTGAGGAGTGATATGAGGGAGTTGTCACAACCCCATTCTAACTCTTGTAACTTTTTCTTTCGTCTCTAGTTGTTTTGATAATGGCACTTGTATTCTTGGAATCAAACTGAATGATGAACCTCAAACTTTGAAAGTTTATGGGGTAATTGAAGGCTTCCCAAATGAGCAAATGGGCTCAAAAGTTGAAAACCACGTAGAAGATACTTTGTATGAACTTCAAGGTAAAATAGCTAATCTTGACACTTCAAATGATGTGAATGATAGCTTTTCCTTAGCCATTTCCCTGTCAAGGCTTAATCTTTGCTGGGTAATTGGTATGCATATACTACTTCTCTCTCTCTCTCTCTCTATCTATCTCTCCATTCTTTTTAAGATTACTGGACTGCTTTTCTCTTTCTAAAACAGAATAATGTTTTCCTAATCTGCGAGCTTGATAAAATAGAAAAAGGTTTTCGCCTCACATTGACAAGTTGGATACTATGCCGGAATTGATCGCAGTTGAATTATGAGCTCAAAGTGCTTAGACTTGTTTCGATTTGTTGATTATTGATTCATGTACTTCTTCTAACACTGCTAAGAAACTTAGCTCTAAGATCACATCTTTGGAATAAAATCCAGTTAGAAAAGGAAATCCAATCGGAGATACGCCTCCCTTCCTTACTATAGGAATAACTTTCTAACTTTACAGGCACGTGAAGTATCCATTAACCAATATCAACAGTTATGTATTTTGTATTTCAGTATTCATTATGCCTTGCATTTTTGGAAAGTGGTCAGACATTGTAAAATGTATCGAATGTATGATTTTTCATATGTTGATCAAATAAATCAACCAACTTACCGTAACGACACAAGTCATTGGTAGCATTTGGAGCATATCCGATATTAAAGAGTAGTTGTGATTGTAATTCAAACTTTTAAATAAACTAATGTTGGATATATTAAGTGTTTAATAACTATTCATCTTTGGCTCAAATAGCATAGTCCCCCAGTTCATCTATCTAACACTCAAACTTTTCTGCCTATAACCAAGCAGTGTTCTTCTTTAGTTCTTATCATTTCCCTAGACGCACTGAAGCCAATCAAATTAAAAATGAAGGGAAGCAAATGGTTTTGTGTACCTTGTAATCGTCATGTTTCTTGAAGAACATTTTCCATAGGAATAAATCGAATCGAGTAATTCCAGTTCCAATAGTAAGCTGAGAGATAAATTGAAATTATAAAAAATGCATATTCAAATTGAAAGGCAGCAGAAGTGTGTTAAAGACAATAATGTAGCTAAAATAAAATTTACCATTTTAATGGTTGCATTTGGATTTTTTGGCATGAGCGTTCTTTGCCAATAGCTCTAGTAATCTTGACCTCTGCTCCAAGCTTCAAGTCACCTGAAATATGAAACATTTGTAGCTACATAAGTAAGCAAGACCATGTATGTTTTTGTACTATGCGTTAGGAAGAGTGGCTTAAATTTAATCTGTATGGGGAAACTAAGATAACCACAAACAAATCTTACATCATTTAGAGAATTAGGGAGCTGTTCATTATGTATAAGAAGTTTGACCAAAGTCCTTTAACTTCTTCCCTTTTGTCATTGGTGTACACAAGCCTTTTGACGTACGGAGAAACGTTTATAAAATCTCAAATTCAGACATCTAACTTGTGAGCCCTTAAACAACTATGACTATGCTTGGAATATATATAGTGTTCACCTATAGTTGTTGGTAGAATTGATAAGTGTCAATATTAATCACAATTTAGGCATATGTTTATCAATCTGTTAAGAGTGATCTGTAATAGGTGAAATTTTTCAAATAAATATGTTACACCTTGGAAATTTTCCGTTAACGTACAGTGAATAGACTAACGAAGGGCACGACGTATACAATGTTTTGATAAGTAAGAAATAGCATTTGACGATCCTAATCGAAATTTTAAAGAAATTTGAGGTGAGAGAAGAAGGTTGTCAAGGAAAACAAGGGGTAAGTTGTGTGTCGGGTAAGAATTACGGGTGAAAAGTTAAGGATGGCATAATGATGTCCTGGAGAAGAGTGATAACGACCCTTAGATTTGTATTGAGGTGTTAAACAAATGTCAAGAAGGTTCCATAAGGATTAGAGATCAAACGAGTCGACGAGAACGAAATCGGAATAGCAGGGCATTGTACGGCCTAACATACTGGCCGTATGTTCGGCCGTATATTTAGGCCAGAAGGGAAACCTTCACTGGACCAAACATACGGCCCGTATAAAATGTACGGACCGTATGTTGGTCCGTATGTTCGTATCGGGACAGATTGTATGATTTATATAAGAGGACCCAAGTTCATTTATTTCATTTCATTTTCACCTCTCACTTCAAGAACACTCTAGAAAACCCTCTCTACTCTTCATCCACAAGAACTCAAGAAAGATTCATGATCAACTTCATCAAACCCACAAAAATCAAGTGTATGAAACATAACAAAGTTCATCTAAGCCAAGAAATCCCAAGGGAAGTGAGCCTAGGGTTTTGGTGCAAGAAGAGGATTTCCACTCAAGGCTTATTCTTCCATTATCTAAGGTGAGTTTTATGATCATTCCATGTTGTTTAAGGTGTGAAAAGTTAAAACACTTGGATTGTAGAAGGATATCGAAAATGGGTTATAAATGTAGGAATAGTGTCATTGTTGAGTGGTAGTTTGGGGTGAATTATGAATATTGATATGTTGTGATTATAAGTATGCTATAAGTGACATTTAGAACATGGGATAAGTATTATATGTAAGAAAACGCAATAGTGAACCATGACCATGATTATGGAGGAATTGAAGTGAAATTGTGAAATATGGATAATGTAGATGAATGATGATTGTTGCCTATAATATTGTGAATGTTGTTATGGATGTTTGGGAATTGATATAAGATATGGAGAAAGTAGTAGAAACAAAGGAAATTCTGCCCAATTTTCTCTAGCTTTAGAAAGCATGTTCTTATAATCGTCTAACTAATGTTAATACGAACTCCCTTGAAGGTAAAGACGTGAGCATTGAAAGAGACGATCAAGCGGTAGAATAGCTAAAGGAAAAGGTATGTAAGGCTAGTCCTTTCTTTCTAAGGCATGACTCTTATGGTATGAATCCTCCTATCTTTCCATGATTTTCCTACATATCGGGAATTAGGAATCTACGAGTATAAAGAGCTTCATACGAGATAAAGGAAAGAGATACGTTACGAGCATGACAATACCGATGATGAATCTAAGTCTAGAAGTCCCAAAGCCCATGATAAGATATTCCTACAAAGCTAGTGATCCTCATATGATTCCTATGATATTATTTCCCTACCTCTCCATGACTTTCTTACATTCCGGGAACTATGAGTCAATATTGATGAAGATCATCTTATGAGATAAAGATGAGGAATATGTCATGAATATGATAATAATGAGGATAAGTTTAAGCCTAGAGATTCTAAAACCAGAAATGATGTGTATGAAGTTAATGATCCTATTTACGATCCCTTGATGTTGTTCATGGTGTACACTCACCTTAAATTGTTAGTTCCTTCAACGTGAGATATGATGGATATGGTCACTTCATAATGTAATCGGGGGTTCTCGACCTTATGTCACCCCGATATTGTTATAGATTGTCTATAAGCTCTAATGCATGTCCTATGACCAATGTTCTGGAAAAAAAAATTACGAGTCTATGTTCGTAGAGGATTTTATATGAGATAAAGGTAAGAGATATGCCATAGATGCGATGATGGTAATGATGAGCCTAAGTCTAGGAATTATAAAGTCTATCATACGATATTTATACGAAGTTCATGCTACGAATATGATACGATTTTCATAGATTGTCTTTAAATTCAAATGTATGCTCTATGAAAAGTTATGATAAGCTTATGAGATGTATTGGATGGCAATGATGATGATGATATATACCGAGCCTTGTTATGGCCGGGTACGGAAGACATGTATGTGATATTGTCGAGCCACTATGTCACGACCCGTCTAGAGGGCCGCAACGAGCACCCGGTGCTAGCCCACCCGGGCACCCTTGGCTTACATCTAGGTGAGCCATACAATTAAACATACATCTCTTTCTTATTAATCACGCTAGTCCCATTGGACGACAACATCTTTAAATCATCATTGACATCTATGCCATATCAAGTGTATATAAGCCGACGAGGCTATCAAAAGATATACAAAATATAGGCCGACAAGGCCGGACACGTCTAATCATACACACGTGACTACGAGCCTCTAAGGAGAGTATAACATATCACATGAGCGGGACAGGACCCCGCTATGCCCACAATTATGTACACAAAAGAATAAGTACCCAAAAGCTATGGCTCCGAATGAAATGGAGCTCTGCTGTGAAGTCTCTGAGAAAGCAGCTATGGATCAAGCCTGTCTCCCTGTGCACCTGCGGGCATGACGCAGTGTCCACAAACAAAAGAACGTTCGTACGAAGAATGTACTGAGTATGTAAAGCATGATCAATATCAATATAGAAGCATAAATAGCAACATAAGAAATAGCATAGGATGGGAGATGGCAATATTGTCGTCATATGCACTTACTTTCCTTTCATAGGAACTTTCCCTTGCTAATACGTATTTGTGTACATACATCATTATCCGTATTTCGTGATAGTACCCGTACCATATTTTTGCTCGTATTCGTATACATGCCCTTATTCACATTCATATACATAGTCATATCATATTCGTACTCATATCATATACATAGAATTTCCATAGCATACCCGACCATATAGGATCGGTGTTTCATACATACTTGGCCAACCAAGGCTCAAGGTTACTCATACCTGGCCCTACCAAGGCTTCAGGGTTATCTGTACCCTCTGCAGAGGTGCGTGCGCGTTACGTAATCGTATACATACTTATTTACATATCATACCCGGCCTCATAAGCTCGGGGTTCTATAATAGTGGTACATATATATAATAGCTCATAAACATCTTTACTTTTAATCATCGTTATAATAATCGTCATCGTTATTATCATTATAGTCATCATCAATAGCATTATCACTACTATCGTCATCCACCTCTTCTACCTTAATAGGCCTACTTGTAATACGAGAAACTTAGTACAATCATAGCGTATCAAGAATCGTGAGCTTACAAGCTTGAAAGATCAATTCATTTGGAAGACAACATACTCGTATAGAGGATTTAGATGTTTGGCCAAAGAACCATGCCTTATGAAAGAAGGGTTAGCCTTACATACCTTTCCGTCACACTATTCTACACTTGCGCGTTCCCCTCCAACGTTAGCGTTTCTACCTTCATTAAAGTCATACTATCATCAGAATCGATAATGCACACATGGATAAAACTAGGGGAAAATCGGACAACATTTCCTTCACATCATAATTCAACTTCCAAACGTCAACAATACATTCACAATATCATAATAATGGCCATTAGTCATTCACATTATCCACATTCCTCAATTTACTTTCATTTGCCCATATATAGCTATAACACATGATTTCGTCCATTCACATACAATGTCTATTTCATGGTCTTTCAACGTCATTTATAACCCATTCATGTCACAATATAACAACAATCATGATTCGATTCCAACTAATTCTCTAAATAGCACTATTCATCATTCATGACCCATTTTACCATATTCTTCTACACTCCAAGTATTTCAACTCTCCAATATCCTAAACATCATGAATCTTACCTTAGATGTTGTAGGAACAAGTTTTAGTTGATAATACTCCACTTTGAGCAAAATCCTAGTTTATCTCCATTTGGATTTCTTGACCTTAGATGATCTTTGATGGTTTTCTTACTCTTGATTTACTTGTTTTATGTTGTTGGTCACCAAATATCTTTGAATTCTTGTGGAATAAATGTAGAGAGATGTTTTAAATGAAATAAGTCAACCCTTATTTAATGACTTAAAAATCTGATCTGAAGTGCACAGTGGTCGTAAACTTGGTTTATGGTCCGTATTCCAGTTTACGGACCGTCGTCCTTCATGGTCGTATTTAATCATAACAGAACCAAAAACTCAGGCTGAAGCATGGTGATTTACGATCATGGTTTACGGGCCGTAAACCACTTTACGGTCCGTATTTTGGGTCGTATTTAACCATTTGATCAATTGGCAAAAAGTTGAAGTTTTGGAAGCCAAAATACGACATGGCAGTTTACGGACCGTATACCACTTTACAGTCCGTATTTCACTTTACGACCAACCGGCCAGAATGCAAGCCTGCAACTTTTCACATTTCCAAAACCTATAATTAGTCATTGTGGAGCATAACCTATCTCTTATCGCAATTGCCTTTGGAATCTTATTTAGGGTCATCAAATGTCGTTTCTTACTCATGGAAACATCATACACGAGCTCATCACTAGGTCATTCACTTGCGTACCAACGGAAGATTTTCCGAGGTGTAACACACTATGTGGCCAAATATGGATAATGCTTTATGTGTATGAGCAGATACGGTGCTACGATATATATATATGATACGATGATGTATGCGCTATGATGATACATTTATTATGATTATATAAGGTATATGGATGAAATGCACCCACCCTTAAGAGTTACGCAGGTTATATCTTCATCTTATGGCTTATGATTTCTCTATCATGTTCATTTCATTCATGCCTTACATACTCAGTACAATATTCGTACTGACGTCCGTTTTGTTTGGACGCTGTGTTCATGCCCACAGATAGACAGGGAGGCGACCCAGATTTATAGAGGCCGATAAGCAGACTTTTGAGAGCACTCCATTATTCCGAAGGTGTCACTGATTTACTGTTGGTATACATATATGTTTTGGGCATAACGGGGTCCTATCCCGTCCATATGTCTAGTACTCTTATAGAGGCTCGTAGATACGTATGTATGGGTAGCATGGCCTCACGATGACCTTATTATATATATATATATATATATATATATTGTGTATTATTTTGATAGCCGAAGGGCTTAAGTATTTAAGGTAATTATGTATCAAATGAAAATGATTTTTCCTATGATTAGAAGTGTGAGATTAATGAATGTACGCTTAATGAGTATGATGAGTAGTAGAATGAGTGGTGCTCGGTGGTTAGCTCCGGGTACTCGTCATGGCCCCTAGTCGGGTCGTGACAAAATAGGAATTAAAAGCTTACGATTTTGGAGTCAGCGAAGTGACCAAGGGCACTGTTAGCATGCAATGGAGTACAATCTGTGCTTGTGAGGCTTCCCATTGGCATCTTCACCATCAGCAATCACAACAATGGATTCACCTTCTCTATATGGGTCCTGACCAACCCAACAAAACCAGTTTAGCTCAAACTATCAGTTTATAGTACAAATAGAAAAGACCAGTAATGATGCAAGAAAAATAACAAAGATAGAAAGAAGACACAATTTGAATAACAATTGGACAATAACTAGAAGAACTAGTCCTAGTTACCTCCCAAAAGGATCAAAAGGCACCTATCCTATTCGAACAATCCTCAAGAGAATAGCCATCTCTTGCAAACTGTTAGATCAAACGGGGGTTGTACAATTTGGAGTCCACCAAATTAACACTAGTCAAAAGAAATAAATAGAAGTGTAGAAGTGTAGTCTTCTAGGTGCATAGAAGACTACAAAATCAAAGATGGGTTTTTCCAAATCAATTACAAGCACCTTTAAATAAGGTTCTTAAAATATACTAGTCAAAAGAAATAAATAGAAGTGTAGTCTTCTAGGTGTATAGAAGACTACAAAATGCATACTCCTAGAAGCCTAGAAAGCCACTACACATATTGAAAGTCAAAATAGCCTTTAATAAGCCTAGAAAACATAAAAAGGGAAGCTTCCTTCGTTCACATTAGTCCAGCCCCTCATGTTCACACTAGAGCTTCTAGAAGTCCTAATTTGGGCTGCTAGACTTGTTCTTTCAGATCTTGGGCTTCAATCCACATCCTTTCGGACTTCAATTTGGGTCTCCTTGGCTTGAACACTTTAGTCGTCACCATGGTAATTTGGATTGCATCATCCTCCCTTTCTTGGAAGAATTTCGTCCTCGAAATTACAACATTAATATCAACCTCGACCGCAGCAACCGCAGCATCAACCTCAACCACATCATTATGGCACAGTTGGATCATCATCATGGCTATACGGATTACATCATTCTCCCCCTCTTGAAAAGGATTTATCCTCAAATTCGATCCCTGCAAAACATGGACGAGAATGACTGTGTGTAGCTTCCAAGTCTCAATCGGGTAAGAGTTCAGTAGCAACATGAGTGAATAATCATGATATAAAACAAGAGTGCTACAAAACTGCCCAAAGATAATAGAGATTACCGTCATGGATTTGGAAAGCCCAAGAAGAAGCATGAGCCAAGAAAACCTACCATCTTCATGGAGTTTGCAAGTCGTGGTTGCATACCACAATGATGTCCAGGGAGGATCTTTCCAATGGCTTTCCACCTGATTCACCTTAAAATACACTAAATTCGCTCCAAGGCTAAGTACAAAACAAGTAGAATAACTCAACTCCCAATACCGAAGTAATGTACCAGCCCACCCCAAAGTCATCAATTCCAACAAGTTATAAACCTTATGATCAATTCCAGGGTCAAAAACAAAAATGGTCAACACATCAAGGTTAGCATATGTCTCAAGCATATCAACTAGTAACTCGAATAGTAACAACAAACAAGAGTGACAATGATGTATCCAATTACTACAAGAGTACTCTAGAGAAGCATGAATCATGAAGAAAGAATATGTGCCATCATTGATCTTAGAAACATCAAAGGGATCAAACCATGTGTAATGACCAGATTTCTCATACTTCTCTCGTCTTTTCCTTTGACAAGAACTCACACAAAAATCAAATAAGCAATCAAACTTATCAAAAGGAAGAATTTTACCTCTAAGATCATGACTACAATCCCAAGGTTCAAATGCATAACTTCCACATTAAGGAATTGGGTATAGCCTATCTCAAGTGAGTTATCCATGTAAGGATCACAATAAGTAAAGTAATAGACACTAGAACTAGCATCCACCATTCTACTTTCCTTTTCCGCTTCAAGAATCACACCTAGAGATTTCAACTCAAATTCTGCTCTTAGTGAGAACTCATCCTCACATTCTTCTTCACTATTAAAGAATTCTGCACTACTTTCCCAATCCTCTTCAAGATCACTTCCTACACGTCTAGCACACTCAAAGTCACACTTTAAGTCCCCCACATCACAAAAGCTCCTAAAACAATCATGACCCTCATCATATGCAAACAAATAGTAAAGAAAAGTGCTACTTAAGGTCACTTCACCATCAGTAAGTTCACTTTCACAATCATGAATACTATTATTAAGCACAAGATCACGATTTGGACCACACAAAGAAGATTTATTACTTAATCAACTTTCCACACTTTCCTTTCCAAGATAATGTCCTCTATCAAGTGAACTATCCAACAAGGAGTTAATTCCATCACAAGAAAGAGTATTAAGAAACTCAAACTCATCATTAAACAAACAAGCATCTCCAAGTAAAAATAGTTTCACAAGAAAGGTCTCACCCAAGTTCACATGTTCAAACTCATCATTCAAGTCAATTTCATTATCATTCGCAGATTCAACATCATAAAGACTTAAAGATGAATTGCTTTCTTCCTTATCAAACATGGGTGGTGTGCCTAATTCCAAACAATCACATTTATGGCCAACAATTCCATCATATCCAGAATAATCATCAACTAATAATGGAATATTGCTCACACACACACAAGGTTCAAGATTGCTTTCTAAAGACAAGACGCTAAAATCAATCAACTTGTTTTCACTCTTTTCACCCACAGAAGTTGTGTCTTTTGCATTAAGACTCTTATCACAAGTGTCAACACTAGTTTTCATCACATTAAACGCACAAGTAGTTTCAGTTTCAGGATCACAACCAAGAACAACTAGTGTATCTCCACAAGATTCATTCAACTTATCATCACAAGACAAAGAAGATTTTAAGCCCACACAAGATAATTCCTTACTCATACTCACACAATCAGCATGCTCAACATTAGCATCTAAAGTAGTGAATTTAGTCAACTTACCCTCAAGCTCACAAGAATGGTTCTCTTTACCTTCAAGTTCCTCTTTTCGGCAAATCTGCTCTTCCGAAGTCATTGCATCCTCTTCATGAGTTTCCATTATCGGAGGCTCACTTTCCATCTTGTTTTCACCGGTACCTACAAAAGAATTCAAGCAACTAGAGGAAAAAGAAAGATTGTGAGTGTCAGAGTGAAGAACTTTCTCTCCCTCATTCTTTTTCTTTTCTTCTTTCTTTTCTCTCATGTTCTTTTCAATTCCATTCTCTTGTTTCTTTTGTGGCAGCCCACTCATTCCAGTCAACCAGGACTTCCCATTTTGCATGGAATTACACTTCCCTATAGGCATAGAAGAGACATATGCACTATTGGGATTTTCTTTCGGAAGTGGGAATGGAAAGAGAGGCCATCCTTCCTCGTCTATGACATACCTTATCCAATCTCGTACATTTGGAACGTCGTGTTTTCGAAACCAGGGCTGTCCAAAGCATAAGTGACTTATTTTTAGGGGAAACACATCACATCGGACCGTTTCAACATAATCTCCATGAGATATTACCACCTTGACCATCCACTCAACTTGATACCCATTATAGTCATATGGATATCTCTTTTTAACCCATGTCAAATTCAACCAATCAGCCGCATAAGGAGAGATGAATGTGGAGTCACACAAATCGTCAAGCTCTAGATCAAAGCCATTATACCCACAAACATTCACCTTCAATTTTTGAAACCTTGGCTTAGGCATCTCTCCTTTTCTTGGAAATAGTGGTCCTCTCCTTTGTGTAAGCCATCTAGTTCTTACTTCCGATTGAACGGGTTTAGTCCTCATTGCACCTTGGTCCATCATACCTGCATAACAAAGCTCAAAGAAAACGTTATGAGTTAAAAATCACCTTACTCACTCCCTTACTTTATTTGGGTGGCCCTCGGTTCACTCAATGATACATAGGTTTAGTTCACTCCGTCTTGTAGTACTTGGCTTCCTCGGAATTGACCAACTCCTATTCAATCTCCCAAATTATACAAAAGATGCTACCTCTTCGGGATTAGAGTGAGATTATGGACTCTATAGTCGGACGACTCTTTTAATTGTGGCGCACTTGAGTCAAACAATTCACGACGAGTTAAAACGAGAAAAGCTTGAAAGAATTAGCACGGAAAAAGTTATAGCTCAAGAACTAGTAAACTTTGAGTAGGTAATTACTCAATGGATACTAGCTAGAAGTTATGTCACAAAGAAAGGATTAAGAAGCTTCCCAACCCCCCTTAAAACGTGCAAGGCAGACCCCTAAGTCTTACTAATTAAATATCCTTTGACCAACTTGTCTTGGAATTTAATTACTACAAGTTTCAATGTAGCTTCTCGTCTTCCCAACAGATGACTAGGGACTTGCACACTTGACTTCTCATTTTCCCAATAGGTAATTAGGAACTTGGACGCTCTTTTCTCAAGGTGACTGTTAGTCTTCCCAAGAATTGACTTGGGAACTTGTGTCAATTAATGGTTTGACTATTTGTTTGCGTGTACACCCTTTCACACACCCCAAACTGATTTTTTACTTCTTCTAATGAGTGCATCCCCCTTCTCCACGTTTTGGAGGGGTTCAATGCACCAACTCCTTGGGAATTAACTCTTGACTAGTCCCTTTGACTTCCCAAATAGCTTTCACACTCCCTAACACCTTGAAAGCTTAACTTATCACCAAAATTAGATCAAACAAAGTTAGTAAATCTGAAATTATCAAGAACACACATGAGCATTCACAAAATATTTATGAACACTCATGAACACAAGTATTCAAAACACTTCAAATGATATACCAAAATGACCATCTTGATGCCTAGTTTCCAAATATCACCATGGATCACCCAAGATACCTAAACTAATGGCATGATTGGAGACTTTAAAATAATAGTTCATGAACTTTTTCTTGAACATATGAACATCCAAGAACACATGTCTTCAAACACAAAACAAAATCAGATTCACCAACAGATCAAGAACACCCAAATACTCCAAGTAACACGAATTTCATCCAAAACAACAACTATCAAGAAGTTTAACCCTAAGAACACTAAGAAATTCGTCCAAAACAGTTTTTTTTTTTTTTGGTTAAATAAAGTTTGATACAAAACAAGGACTAGATTTGTAGGGACAAATCTATGACTGGCTCTTGATACCAAATGATGCAAGAAAAATAACAAAGATAGAAAGAAGACACAATTTGATAACAATTGGACAATAACTAGAAGAACTAGTCCAAGTTACCTCCCAAAAGGATCAAAAGGCACCTATCCTATTCGAACAATCCTCAAGAGAATAGCCATCTCTTGCAAACTGTTAGATCAAACGGGGGTTGTACAATTTGGAGTCCACCAAATTAACACTAGTCATTCAAGACTAAAGGGTTTCAATAATATTCAATATTCAAAGATGGGTTTTTCCAAATCAATTACAAGCACCTTTAAATAAGGTTCTTAAAATATACTAGTTAAAAGAATTAAATAGAAGTGTAGTCTTCTAGGTGCATAGAAGACTACAAAATGCATACTCCTAGAAGCCTAGAAAGCCACTACACATATTGAAAATCAAAATAGCCTTTAATAAGCCTAGAAAACATAAAAAGGGAAGGGAAGCTTCCTTCGTTCACATTAATCCAGCCCCTCATGTTCACACTACAGCTTCTAGAAGTCCTAATTTGGGCTGCTAGACTTGTTCTTTCAGATCTTGGGCTTCAATCCACATCCTTTCGGACTTCAATTTGGGTCTCCTCGGCTTGAACACTTTAGTCGTCACCATGGTAATTTGGATTGCATCAAGTAATTTGTAAGATTAAGTGATATGCCCTCAATACTTAGACCATGTGCCAAGTTTCACCAGGAGCATTATCACCAGTGATGTTAGTGTTAAGTGGACATTTAAGAATTATATACGTATCCGTGCAATGGACGGATTGTAAAATTAAAAAAAGGGGGGGGGGGGGGGGGGGGAGATAATAGAAACATGTGTATATGTACAATGTGTGACATATTGTGGGAATCTTTTTCCCCATTTTTTTTTGGATCATTATTAACTGCACACCTCCAAATAGTGCACGAAGTGCTGCTCACACGGCAGTCCCAAATGAAGCTTCACCAAGAAACTTAGGTGTTCACTGAACAAAGTCTACTTTGAAAAGCTATTACATAAATATTCAAATCAAAACAATGTTGGAATTGCAGAATCTTTATTTGGTGACAAATATAGATAATTTTATTTAACACATAATATGTTGGTAGATTCATGTCCAGTTCTGCAAAATAATATTGGGTTTTAATGTGTAAAAGCATGAGATCCACCGGATGCTCAAAGAGTTTAGATTTATTGAAATTACCACTTTGGCTCATGGGCTGTTGTTTAAAGTTTAACAGTATAATGTAGATAGTAGTTTGGTTTGTAGGTGTTGGCAATCAGTTCCACCGAGCACCGCTCATCCTGCTACTTATCATACTCGTTAAGCGTTCATTCATCAAATCCATACTCAAATCGTAGAAAAATTTGTTATATCCCGTATTTCGTAGATTCGGGTATTTCAAGGTAGTCGTGGTAAGTTAAGGGTAAGACTATTTTCCAAAATTATTTTAATGTATGAGTTGTTTATTAGTATGGATTGAGAAAGGCTAAGGGTAAAAAGAGAAATTCACAAAATGCCTCATGGTAATATTATGAAAGACTAAGGGCAAAATGGGAATTTCACAAGAAGTCTTGCAAGGGCCATGTTGGCCGTGTGGTGTGTGAAAGTGGGACCCACCCATGGCTTGGCCAATAGCCTTGAGCCATGAGGTGGGGGCATGTGTCCAACCTCTTATGGATTATACATATATATATATATATATATATATATATATATATATATATATGAGAAAGCTTACAAGGCAAGACAAAAATTATTCATTCCAATTCAAGAAAACTCCAAGCAAGAAAATAGGGGCCATTCGGCCATGGCACCAAAAATTTAAGCCATAGAAATTGATCAAGAAAAACTATTTCCTTCTAACAATCCAACCAAGTGGAAGGTCCTCATTAACATGGAGTGGTTGTTGAAGCAAGCAAACCATTCATTTGTGCAAATCCCAACCCTAGCCGAGCAAGAGAATGGATGGAAGAAGGTAAGGTTTAATCTTCTTTTCATATGTTATGGATGGTTGTATATGTTGTAGAGTGAAGAAATGAATGAAATTCATGAAAGTGTGGATGCTATGTTGTAGCCGTGTAGGTATGGTGCTTGGCCGTGTGTGTGTGTTGTGTTGTGTAGGAATGAGGAACCAATGTTTATTTAGTATTTTGATTGTTGTAGTTGTGGATTCCATGATGAAAATGAAGGGTTGACGAATTGAAATGAAGTTGTGATCGTTGAGAAATTATTGGAGGAATTAATGTGATTTTAATATGTTTTCTTGTAATTATGAGAATAATGTTGTTAGCGTGTGAATTATTGGTATAGTTCATGAATTGAAGGAAGGAAATGTGTTGTTATTGTTATTGTTGCACTTTGGAGGTTTCGGGTGGAATGGCATATTGGTTAGATTATTTTGAATATCGTGTGAATTGTTTAAAGTGTTCTTGAATCATGTAAGAAGGGTTTCGGATTAACACTTGAATGTGAGATCATTGGTGTTAGCTTGACTATATGTGATTGAATTGAATATAAATGAAAAGCCGTTGGATTATGTGACAAGGGTTGTTAATGTTAGAATGTATTTTGGATTGATTGTTGGGTAAACAAGCGTAGCTAATAGGACGTGGAACAGGTATGTAAGGCTTACCCTTTCTTTCTTTTGGCATGATCCTTATGAAACGAGCAAATGACGTATATGTATGATTTCAAAGAAACTCTTATTCTTAGAGCCACCAGGATGGCTAATATTCTTGACTTCCATAAGCTGTTTCATATGGTTTTGATGCGTATCTATGATGTCCGAAGTTCGGGTGATATGTTTCCGAATGGCATTCGAGAGATAATTGATATGACTAATGTCTTGGTTTTCAAATGATAGCACGTTTGATTATTCCATCGAGTCATTGATACATTTTGATACGTACATATGGTTCCAAAAGCTCTATCTGATGTAATCCATAACGATATTCGAAAGGTACCTAATATGATTGTTGCCTTGATTTTCCAAAAATGGCTTCTGAAACGTTCGTAGAAGATTCTGTACTTCAAACGCTCATAACTTTCTTATACTAAATCGGATTGACCCGAAACTTATTTCTGAGCCTTCAGGTGTCGGTCAGTATACTTGTCCATCGAGTCTTAGAATTGATTTATATGCATATGGTTTCTCACTACTCTGCTCGTGCATACTATTATTATATCGTTCGCCGAGTCCCGGGCCGGTTATGTTATTGTGCGCACTATGTTATACTCGGCACTAACATGTTATGTTATATATGGATCGGGCTGCACGTTCCGCAGCAATATAATATATAAATGGATCGGGCTGCACGTTCCGCAACAATATAATATATATAAATGGATCGGGCTGCACGTTTCGCAGCAATATAATATATAAATGGATCGGGCTGCACGTTCCGCAGCAATATAATATATATAAATGGATCGGGCTGCACGTTCCGCAGCAATATAATATACAAAATGGATCGGGCTGCACGTTCCGCAGCAATATAATATATATAAATGGATCGGGTTGCACGTTCCGCAGCAATATAGTATATATATATATGGATCGGGCTGCACGTTCCGCAGCACTAAGCATGCATGGTCTGTGTTTGGAAAGTAAGTATTTTGGCACTCTGGATGATCTACTTATTTTCTGTACTTTTTCTGACATATGACATCGGTATGCATGATTTGCGTTCGGAAGATAAGCACTCTGGTATTCTGGCTAATGAACTTACCTTTTGTACTGCCTGTTTCGATTATGGTTCTGTTTTCTGTATTCCATGCTTTACATACTCAGTACATATTCCGTACTGACCCCCTTTCTTCGGGGGCTGCGTTTCATGCCGCGCAGGTGCACCCAGATGAATAGAAGCCAATATAGAAGATGATGTTCCAGCAAAGTTGGCAAGCTCCATTTGCCCCTGGAGTGTTGCCGGGTCAGAGTATTATGCTATGATGTCTTGGTCGAAGTTAGAGACTTTGCAGACAGAGTCGTGGGTATAGAATGTCAGTCTTGTAAGAGGCTCCACCAGCCGATGTGTTATTATGCTACATGTTACAAATTTTATATGATTACAGATTTGATTTGATTTGGGAACGATGAAAAGGATGATTCTGCAAATCCTTATTATGTATTTTATCCTTATTTGATTTAAGGAGTCCAAAGTGATTATGTGTGTAATAAGAGCCAGCGGGTTCGCTCGGCTCCGAATATGGGGTCGGGTGCCCACCACACCCTAGGGAGATTAGGGTGTGACAAAATCATTTTTCATTTGTAAACATAATTACCTTTATTACATAAGCCCTTTTCAGCTTATCAAAATCGCGAGACCATACTACCCACACATACGTATCTACGAACCTCTACTAGAGTGCTAGACATATGGACAGGACAGGACCCCGTCGTGCCCAAAGCATATATGTACAAAAAATATTAAATCAATGGCACCTCCAGAATAATGGAGTGCTTTCGAACTCTGCTCATCGGCTTCTATAAATCTGGGTCTCCTCCCTGCTTACCTGTGGGCATGAACACAGCGTCCAAAGAAACGGACGTCAGTACGAATATTGTACTGAGTATGTAAGGCATGAATGAAATAAACATAATGGAGAATCATAAGACTTAAGATGAGGACATAACGTGCTTACCTTTAAGGGAGGATACCTTTCATGCCTATATCATATACTACCACGGTACATGTATCGTCATAACTCATACATCGTCGTGTCACACACACACACACACACACACACAGATATATATATATATATATGCCTCTCATACTCGGTACAATATTCATACTGACGTCCTTTCTTCGGACGCGGTGTTCATGCCCACAGGTAGACAGGGAGGAGAGCTTGGCCCAGGTCCTCAGTAGCTGTCAGCTGATAGATTGCACTCCATTGTTCGGAGGTGCTTATGGCTATTCTTTTGATGTACATTCATATATGCGGAGTTCCTTCGGAAAAGCGAGAAATGGTTATTGAGGTCCATCGGTTAGCAAGTCTCGGCGTATGGCCAATTGATTCAGGAGATGCAGGTATTAGCGTCAATGACCCCACAGTTTCATCATTGAATCTAGAAGTGAAGGAACGACAATATGAAGATCCTCAGTTAAGACACTATCGAGATCTATCCCATGAAAAGGAAAAGTCTCCATTCGAAGTTTCCATAGAAGGGGTTCTTAGATATCGAGACAGGTTATGTGTACCGAATGTAGCGAACTTGCGCCAACGAATTTTAGAGGAAGCACATTATTCCCGATATTCTATTCATCCAGGTGCAACCAAGATGTACCATGATCTCAAATTGATGTATTGGTGGGATGGCATCAAGCGAGACATAGCAGAATTTGTAGCACAGTGCCCAAATTGCCAGCAAGTGAAGGCCGAGCATCAAAAACCAGGAGGCTTATTGCAAGCAATGGAAATTCCTACGTGGAAATGGGAAGAAATTAACATGGATTTTGTGGTAGGATTACCCCGTGCGCGAGGGAAGTATGATTCTATATGGGTGATCGTGGATAGACTCACGAGAGCAGCTCACTTTCTCTCCGTTAGAACCACATATTCAGCGGAAGATTATGCTAAATTGTATCTTAAGGATATTGTACGACTTCACGGTATTCCTTTGGCCATTATCACAGACAGAGGGTCACCGTTCATAGCCAAGTTCTGGAAGTCCTTTCAAGAAGGTCTAGGTACTCAAGTTAAGCTCAGCACGGCGTTCCATCTGCAGACCGACGGATAAGCCGAGCGTGCTATTCAGACCTTAGAGGATATGCTACGGGCATGTGTATTGGACTTTGGTGGTAGTTGGAATGAGCATTTACCTCTTGTTGAATTTGCCTATAATAACAGCTATCATTCCAGTATTCAGATGGCCCCGTATGAGGCCTTATATGGAAGAAAATGCAGATCTCCAATTGGATAGTTTGAAACTGGAGAAGTACAATTGATAGGCCCCGACTTGATCCAACAAGCAGTTGAAAAGGTTAAAGTGATTCGAGACCGACTGTTAACAGCACAAAGTTGCCAAAAGTCTTATGCAGATAATCGCCGACGAGACTTGGAATTTCAAGAGGGCGATTGGGTGTTCCTGAAGGTATTGCCGATGAAGGGAGTGATGAGATTTGGCAAGAAGGGAAAGCTAAGTCCCAGATATATTATCGAACCCTACCAAATCATTCACAAGGTGAGTCGAGTAGCCTATAAATTGGACTTGCCTTCAGAGCTCGAATCCGTGCATCCAGTGTTCCATGTTTCGATGCTCCGCAAGTGTATTGGATACCCAACAAGAATAGTTCCGGTTGATGATGTGCAAGTAACAGAGAAGCTAACATACGAGGAAATGCCCATTGCCATTTTGGATAGACACTCATGAAGGCTTCGGAATAAAGAGGTTGCTTCAGTCAAAGTTCTATGGCGGAATAATCGGGAAGAAATGACTTGGGAAGCGGAGGAGAAGATGAAATCTATGTACCCCCATTTGTTCCAATCCCCAGAAGAGATTCAAGATGAGACGTCGATGGTGTAAGGTATGTATGTTTTAATTTTATGTTTTTGGTCGTGTGTGGCCATAAATGTGTGGATATTGTGATATAGCCTTGTGAGGCGAAGATATTGTGGGTTGTTGTAATGGAAAGGTAGTGTCCAAATTACAAAGGAAACTCTGGCAAAAAATTTCTAGAATTCCCAAGTGTCGAACATTCGAGAACGAATGTTCCAAAAGGGGGGAAGAATGTTGCACCTCGGAAATTTCTCCGTACTTGTATGATGAGTGGAATGATGAAGAGTTTGAGTGAATGATGTTTTATTAAGTCGGGAGTGGCTAATTAAGAATTTTTGGAAATAAGAAAGTCGCGGAAATTTTTTCAGCCCAGTGGTCGTATATGGCACTATACGGCCCGTAAAGTGATTTACGGACCGTATAGTGCAATCGTCCTCCAGCTTGTCAAAAATCCCAACTTTCTGTAAATTGTGAAAGTGGTTAAAAACGACTTGGAGGACGGTCCGTAAACCTCAGTCGTAAATTGCCATAATCATCAGCCAAACTTTCTGTTTCTGGGATGATTAAAAACGACCATGGAGGACGGACCGTAAACCACAATACGGTCCGTAAACTGCAATTTACGACCACTGTTCATCCCGACAAATTTTCATTAAAGACCAGAGTGTTCTTCAACACTTCAACTCTAAGAATATCAAGAAAATCCAAGGAAACCTAATATTTTCAACACCAAATTCATGAAATCAAGTGTAAGAACACAACAAAGGATCATCTAAGTCAAGAAATCCCACAAAGGGTGGAACTAGGGTTTTGGCTAATTGAAGTATTTCAACTTAAGGATTGTTCAACCATCATCCAAGGTAAGTTTC
Organism: Lycium barbarum; assembly: GCF_019175385.1. Lineage (NCBI taxonomy): Eukaryota > Viridiplantae > Streptophyta > Magnoliopsida > Solanales > Solanaceae > Lycium > Lycium barbarum. The sequence goes on from NC_083345.1 coordinate 67,687,414, forward strand.
ATGATTTTTCCATGTTGTTTGAAGTATTGGAAAGCTTAGACACTTGAAATGTAGAAGAACATAGGAATGGGTCATTATTGAGTGAATAGTGACATAAATGAATGATAGTGGAATTGAATTACGAATGTTGAGGTATTGTGAGTACAAATACGTTATAAATGATGTTTATATCATGAAACAAGCATTAAATGCATGAAAACGCAAGGATGAGCTAGAAGTAGAAATAAGGGAAAATTGGAGGAAAATGGTGGATTTTGCCAAATGTACGTAAATGACGATTGTCGATTATGATATTGCGAGTAACATTATGAATGTTGGGAGTTAATATAAAACGTGGGAAAAGTGGTATGAGCGAAGGAAGTGTTGTCCGACTTTCCCTAGAATTAGCGACGCGTTCTTATAGTTAGTTACTAATCTTGATACGAATTCTCTTATGAAGGTAACGACGTGATATCGACGAAGAACAAGTGAGCGATATCTTAGCTAAACGACCAAGGTGTGCGAGGTCCGTATGTGTGACTGTATAATGGTTCCAGTGGAGTCTCTTCTCTGGACAAGTTATACGACTAGATCTACGGACCGTACAATCCACAGTTTTCCGAAAATCATTTTCGTCGACTCGTTTGATCTCCAATCCTTATGGAACCTTCTTGACACTTGTTTATCACTTCATTAACAATCTAGGGGTCGTTATAACTCTTCTCCAAAGCATTATTAAGTCATCGTTAATTCGTTATTCGTAAATCCTTTTCGATACATCTCGTATGTCTTGCCTCCTCTTGGCAACTTTCTTCTCTTACTTCGAATGTCTTTGAAATCTCATTTAGAATCATCGAATGTTATTCCTTACTCATCAAAACATCGTATACGTCGTACCCTTCGTCAGTCTATTCACTGTGCATGAACGGAAAATTTTTCCGAGGTGTAACATTCTTCCCCCCTTGGGAACATTCGTCCTCGAATGTTAAGCTATCCGGGATTCTACGAAAATTTCGCCATATATTTTCCTTCGACTGACCCGTAGTATCATGATCACACTACTCTTGCTCACTTCTTACTCCTCTCTTTAAGTTCCCACTTGGTTTCATTGGCGACGCATAAATACTTGCGAGTTACATAATCGTTCTTGCATGATTCGTGTACATACATATCTATACATATACAAGTATCCACATCCGTATCCGTATTCATAATCGTACTCATTTACTTATCGTATCCATAGTCATATTCTTATGCATATCATTTACATAGCATGCCCGACCACGAAGGTTCGGTGTTTCGCGTGCCCGACCATGGCTAGGCTCGGTGCTCATTCATACCAAAACTCTTTTGTCTATCTGTAGTAACTTATCTCATCATGCCCTCTTCCTTTCTTTATTTTTCCCTTGATTATCATATCTTGCGTTCTACTATAGAAAACCTTGGGTCTCTTTCTTCATTGTCACTTATAATTAGCAATATCATTAACAACGACTCTATCGTTAGTGCCTTTGCCTCCATTCTAGTATCACATCGCCATCCTTTGCAATACCCCTTGAGTTATTTGCTCTCAATGTCACGTGGTTCAAGGTCTTCATGAATGATCTCCCGTACAGTCTCAGATGCTTGCTCAATTCGTGTTCATTCATTTACTAGTCATTAGACTCATTTCTCACTCTTTGTTTTATAGTCTATATCTGTCGCATCTTAGAGTCCATCATTTCAATCTCTACACTCGTATTCTCTTTACTCGCCTCCCCCCTTTAAGGGTTTTACTTGTACCATTCTCAAATCTGTTGCCTCACCTTCAAATCTTGAATTCATATATCCCTTACTATATCTCATTTATGTTGTTTCCCATCATATATAACTACGATAATTCATGTGGGAGGTCTTAACATACTCATCTTGCAGTTTCAAGTAATACAACCGGCATAGCAATCCGAACAAGAATGTATTTTACTTAGCTCATTTGGTAGTTATAAGTCAATGTGTAAATCCGCTCCAATTCACAACTTGTTGCCCCATAGGGATGCCCATAAGAGTAGTAGGTATAGTTATCCACACCCTCCATATAATGTCACTTGCCCTCTTCTTCGGTGCTCAAAATTCACTTGTAACGCCATCTTTGCTTTCCAGGACCTAAGTCTCATGCGCAACTAATACTCCTTATGCCTCATACTCTTTTACTCTTGTTTTGCACTCAACATTAGTTTCAAAACCAATCATGTGATAGCTTTATTCTATCGTTTTATCGTCGTACAGTAAACTTCATATCTCATGATCATCTTTCCTTTTCAACTTATTACTTCATATACTCTGCTCGTTCTAACTTAGTATAGGATATTCGTAGGAGATGCATCTTCCTTTAATCATAACACGACTACTTCTTAAGCGCGCGTACTTGGCGGCACATTTCCTTCTCTTTCTAATCCCATTCTTGTTCTTTTACATTCCTTCCTTCTCAATTTATCTTATTTCCTTCCGTTTTATAATCAATCCTTGATTCTTCGCACGAGGAATCTTATTCTCAACTTAGCACCGCTTTGTCCTTTAGATTATACTACCTCTGTACAATCCATTCTTCGCATCAAAACTTATCCTATTCATTATGATCATCCTCTCTCATCCTTATTGTGTTGATCCTTTTCCTAACAATCATCCTATTTCGTTACTCAACTTTCTGTAGTCTTAGTCTTTTACATTCAGCCCAAGATATCACTCGTACTCTTGATTATACCAATCACAAACTACTACTACTTTGTCGTATCACATTTCTCTGATTCCTTTTTCAAGTTCGCTTGCTATCATTTCTATCATTGAGGGAACCTCTATGCTGGACTTCCCCTTAACAAGGTCTTATAAGCTTTCTCATCTACTGCCTCATGGCTCGCTTGTTGGTTTCACATTTGCATACACTCTCTATTCATATAGAACATGTCACATCTTTAGGCGTTTCCTCGCTACACTTTGTATTGCAATTCTTGTTACGTTCTCATTATACCTTGATCATAACAATTCCGCTTATGACATAGAACAAACCTCATGAAGTAAGCATACTCAATCTGTTACTCTTTCTGATTATTCCTATTTCACTTACCACATAAGTCATCTCACCAATGTATTCACATTCATTATAACCCTTCATATTCGTACCTCCGTCTCCGTGACGCTGCTGCTTTATTTTGCTAATAAACTTATCGTATCCTTCTCGTGCTTATCCCTCCAATCAATACTTCAGTATCACACTCTATTGGAGTTACCCTTTCTCTTCTATGTCATGCTTTAGTGCTACCACTCTCCTAAATTTACTCTAGCATTTCTCTTTATCGTATCAATGTCGCTCGTATAAGTGCCATTACTATCAATTCAACAACATTTAGCTCATCTCTTATAATCGTCAATGATACTCCTAACTTAATCTCGTCCTGCCCTTACTTTTTGCACAACATATTTCCCGTTAGGACATATTGCAAGCTTATATCTTATCTCCTTTAGATTCTAGGAAAATTTCGACAGAGTTTCCTCTATATTTCTTACTATCTCAAAACCTGCACGCAGCAAATACCAACAATGCCTCACAGGGTCAATATATATATATATATATATATACACGACATATCTCAGCCACACAGGGCTCCCACTTTCAAGTAAAAGCACAAAGATGTCGAAACTTACCTCATATAGCACGCTTCGAGATGTACCTGATCCTTTAGCGATCTTCCCTGTTACTTCTTCCTATTTACTTTCTCTTTCATTCTTCGGCTTCACATTTCGATCATATCTCAATGTTCTTACTTTATTCGACACACATCTTTCGTACCGTTGCTTACCTTTGTTCTGATTCATTCAATTTGCTGCGTTCTCAACTTATAGCTGAACTTATCATCAAGAGGCACATTTAATCAATTCCTCTATCATATGAACACTGACTTACTTTCTCGACAATCAATTCATCATCATAGTATTACATATTTCGATAACGTAGCCTCAACGAAGGGGCTTACCTCCGTAGCTTTCAATGTCATCAATCACTTTCTTCTATCATTACCATTCTTCTACTGCAATCAGGGGTTAGTATAAGGAATCTCATTTCCTATGGATTAGCTCTATCGCACGATCTTAGAGATGAAAGAAGAGTAACCCTCCTAAATGCCCTGTAGCCTCCTGTTTATAGATGTGGCGCGCAACACACCATAAACAAGACTCTACTAAACACGGCTCGTAGACACGTCCTAGGACTGAACTGCTCTGATACCACTTTTGTCACGACCCGACTAGGGCCCGTGACGGGTACCCGGGGCTATCCACCGAGCACCGCTCATCCTGCAGAGGTGTGCGCGCGTTACATAAATATATACATATTCTACCCGGCCTTATAAGCTCGGGGTTTCATAATATTCATACATAAGCACATATATATATACATAAAAGCCCATAAATATCTTTAGCGTCATCACAATTATCATCGTCATCATTATCATCATCACTATCAACATCGTCATCATTATCATCACATATGTCTCATAAACTTATCATAACCTTTCATGGAGCATACATTTGGATTTAAAGACAATCTATGAGAATCGCATCGTATTCGTAGCACGAGCTTCGTAATAATATCGCATAATAGCCTTTATAATCTCTAACTTAGGCTCATCGTTACCATCATCTATATTATATCTCTTACCTTTATCTCATGTGAAATCCTCTATGAACATAGACTCGTAACTTTTCGGAACATTGGTCATAGGACATGGTATTAGAGCTTATAAAGAATCTATAACAATGTCGGGGTGACATAAATTTGAGAGCCTCCGCTTCCTTTATGGAGCATTCATAAGCATTATGCCTCACCTCGAAGGAATTAGCATATAAGGTGAGTGTAGTCAATGAATCAACATCAATGGGTCATAGTATGGATCATTAGCCTTGTCGAATCATAATCTTATAGGCCTTAGAATCTTTTGACTTAGACTCGTCATCATCACCATCGCATTCATAACATGCCTCTTATCTTATCCCATATGGCTATTCATGAACATAGGCTCTTAATTTTCCGGAAGGTAGGAAAGTCATGGAGAGGTAAGGCAATAAAATTAAAGGGATAATATAGGGATCACTAGCGTCGTAGGAACATCATATCATGAGCCTTATGACTTCTTGACTTAGATTCATCATCGGTATTGTGACGTTCGTAACGTATCTCTTTTCTTTATCTCATATGAAGTTCTTTATACTCATAGATTCATAGTTCCCAATATGTAGGAAAAATCATGGAGAGATAGGAGGATTCATACCATAAGATTCATGCCTTAGAAAGAAAGGACTAGCCTTACATACCTCTTTCATTTAACAATTTCCATGGCCTGGTTGTTCTTCTTCAATGCTCACGTTTCTACCTTCAAGAGAATTCGCATTCACATTAGCCAATCGATTATATGAATGTGCCTACTAGAGCTAGAGAAAATTGGGCAGCATTTCCTTTGTTTATACAACCTTTTCCATATTGTATATCAACTCCCAAACATTCATAATAACGTTCACAATATCATAACCATCAATCGTCATTCATCTACATTACCCCTATTTCACAATTTCACTTCAATCCATCCATAATCATGGTCATAGTATGCTAGCATGTTTTCTTGCATATAATAACTATCCCATGTCCTCAATATCATTTAACATAACCATATCACAACACGTCAATAATCATGACTCAATTCGAGTTATCACTCAAAATGACACTATTCACACTTTCATGACCCATTTTCTATACCCTTTTGCAATCCAAATGTTTCAACTTTCAAATACCTTAAACAATATATAAATACCATAAAACTTACCTTAGATGGTGTAGGAATGAACCTTGAGTGAAAATACTTCACTTGAGCAAAACCCTAGTTTCACCTTCACTTGGATTCCTTGTCTTGGATGAACTTTAATGAGTTTCTTACATTTGATTCACTTGGTTTGATGTAATTGGTCACAAATACCCCTTCAATTCTTGTTGGAGAAGTGTAGAGAGATGTTTTAGAGAGAAGGGGTGTGAAGGGAAATGAAATGAAATGAACTTGGACCCCTTTATTAATACACAAAATCTGTCCCGTCCCATTTATACAGACACACATACGGTCCGTACAATTTATACGGTCCGTATGTGTGACCGTATAATGGTTCCAGTGGAGTCTCTTCTCTGGACAAGTTATACGGCCAGATCTACGGTCCGTATCTTTTGTACGGTCCGTATAATGGACCGTACAATCCACAGTTTTCCGAAAATCATTTTCGTCGACTCGAATCTCCAATCCTTATGGAACCTTCTTGACACTTGTTTATCACTTCATTAACAATATAGGGGTCGTTATAACTCTTCTCCAAAGCATCATTAAGTCATCGTTAATTCGTTATTCGTAAATCCTTTCCGATACATCTCGTATGTCTTGCCTCCTCTTGGCAACTTTCTTCTCTTACTTCCAATGTCTTTGAAATCTCATTTAGAATCATCGAATGTTATTCCTTACTCATCAAAACATCGCATACGTTGTACCCTTCATCAGTCTATTCACTGTGCATGAACGGAAAATTTTTCCGAGGTGTAACATGATTTGGTTACCCAATTCACCAAATACCTAAATCATATACCCATGAATGTAGAAAAAACAGTAAAACTATGAAAAGAATATTGTGCAGATGTTAATCAATGTGAAGTACATCAATTATGTTAAAGAAATTTAAGTATTATTCATGAATTAGAAATCATATTACTCACTTTCATGTAAAGAGAGCTTTTTGCAGAGAACACCCAGGATTCTTGTCAAGAATTGTGAGTGTTGACAAACTGCTGCATTGTGATTTATTGCACTCTGAAAACTGCTCCATCCTGAAAAAGTTGTTGATTGATATCGTGGTATCCCTAATTTAAGGTTCATGGGGAAAGTATTTTTGTGTTGAATATGAGGAATGGGAACGTGGTGCATATATGGGGGGTACTTTAGGAGTTTAGTTTTTTGTTTCCTGATTTCCCCTTTATTTTTTCCTTTTCCTAGTAGAATTTAATAGAAAATTAATTGCAAATTTTTAAAACTTAAACGTGGAAGTTGTATCCACTTGATCTGGATTTTTTTTTTTCATGTTTTAAATTGGTAATTCCCAATTTAAACAGAATATATGGATATATATAATTAATTATTTTAAATCCATATTAAATAATACTAACTAATAACTAATTAATTATTTTCTGTCCTAAAACTAACACATGACATTCTCCTACCCGCCACTTGTCACAATTCTATTGCAAACTATCCTCTTTTTAATTATATATAGATATAGATCTTTAAATGTCAACTTCTTCTTTTTTTAAACCCTTTAATTTCTCTATTGGAAATAGGATTGGTGAACTAAAAAAATGATAATGTTTGTATTGGCACATTTAGTATCCTCTTGGTAGATATTTTCCTGTTAGCATTTAATCAACACACTTTTATGATTTATCGAAGCACTTCTTTCTGGAGAAATAGCAGAAACAAGTACTGCAAAGCGCCATGTTTGCTCGGCATGATTAAGGCACAAATCATATTTGTGTTCCTTTTCCTCATATATCCTTCCCTTTAGTATTTCTTAAAATATCTCCAATTTACTTCATCGACGACGTTTCTATTGAGTATGATTGTAGACTTTTACCTTCATAATTCTTGACTACAGCTTTGTTTGGCATGGTTAAGCTATATTGGGGTCAAATTGTTTGCTAAAAGCGTACATCGAATAAAACCCTCATCTACTCACTTGTGGCTGCTATTTTTCTTTATCAACATACTTTTCTTCTTAAAAGGATAGGAGAAAGAAGTAAAACACATAGAAAATTTGTGTTACACCTTGAAAAATTTTGCGTTACCAAGACTGTCGACGGCTTAGTATGAGCTCAAGGGAGAGCAAATTTATGCAAGGATTAGGGATGAAGATTATATTATCTGAGTATAAGAATACATATATGACATTTGGAGATCGTATGGAGTAAATCAGTTAACAAGTTACTTGATGATAGCCCTCGTAACCATAAGTTAAGGTGGGGCCCACATGTCGGAATTTTATAAAGGACATATGATGAGATATATGAGTAGTACATGTGAAGTTGAGCAATCCGTAAGAAGAACCCTTAAGCCAAATACCATAAGCCCTCCAAAAGGGTGATTTAAAGATACGTTTTCGGATGACCTGACTTGGAGGGGCCAAAACGCTATTATACGTTTGGAATTTGGAAAAACACAAAGAATGAAAGTTGTAGATAATTGAAAGAGATTTCCAACCGTAGATCGTGGGCCCTCACACCATATCGGGATCAAAAGTTATGATCATTTTAAGATCAGGACTCTAAGCTGCCAAAATGGCTCCGCGGGCCCCACATGAGTAAGTCGGTGGAACCGACCTAGGGGGGGGGGTATAAATACCCCATCAACCCCTTTTTTCAGCATAATAACATTCCAAAAGTTCCTAGAAGTCTCTCAAAACATCTCCCAAACATTATAGTCCGGTAAATCAAGAATTTAACAAGATTACGCCAAACTAGTCCGTGAAAGGTGATTGTTCTTACTTCTACTTACGCTTGGTGTTGGAAAAAGGTTGATGTGGCTGAGTTTCTTCAAATATAAGGTATGTTATTCATCCAATCTTTTGTGTTGAGTTTATTTGAAGGTCTAGCAAGCTTTAAAAATGAAAATAGTTATGGAGGAAGGGTCATAAAGTGTTGTGTTGTAGTTGTTGTGTTTATGGGATGTTTTGGACATGTTGTGGCCGTGTGGATGGACTGATATATGCGTATAAAAACGGTATCTAACATTGTTGGTGTGTTGATGAGATTATACTCCTTGATTGGGATGGAAGGAAGTGTATATTGTTGTTGTATGTTGAAAAACATCGTGTGGGATGTTTATGGATATATTGGTATGAATAATAGTGTTGTTGATGTTGGTATTATTGTTGTTGTTGATTGGGTGCTGAATTGTAATTTTGGGGAGATGCTGCCCGATTTTAGACAGAAATATGGAATAGTTTGATTTGAAACTTGGAGCAAGTGTGCGATAAAGAGCCTAATGTTAGTGTGAATCCTTTTAAATGTAGATTTACGAGCTCGGACGAATAAGCGTAGCTAATAAGAGGTGGAACAGGAATGTTAAGGCTCGTCCCCTTCTTTCAAAGGCATGATTCTGATGTTATAGTTTCATAAATGTTTCCATATCTTCCTTATTGCCAAAAGTTAGATGTTTATGATTCCAAGGCATGATTTCTTTTCCCGATGAACCGTAAATGTTTTCCAAAGTGTCCGTATTTTTCCAAAACAGAGGTTTATGATTCTGCAAACTCTTATGACAACAATGACAGACATGTTTTTATCATGATGACAATGACGCCAAGGATGAGAATATTTTTCTCTGATGACTATGATGAGAATGATTTCATGTTTAAAGGTTCCAAGTTATGGTTTCAATGACGATGTAAGAATGTTGAGCTATTTCTTGCTTTCTCAATTTTATTCATGGATGACGACTATTTTTAAAGATTCCAAAGTATATGAATTGATGCCTTATGAGATTTACGATCTTGTTTTATGTTTTCTCTTGATGTTATTATTCATTGATAGTCTCACCTTATAATAATTGTTCCTTCAAGGTGAGACAAAGTGATGATGATTATTCCATAATGTAATCAGAGGTTACCGACCTTACGTCACTCCGATAGAGACATAACTTTCCTTGGGCTCTCCTGCATGCTGCTTATATGATATATGTATATGTACATGCGGAATATGGGAAAAGGGGTGAGCGTTATATACGCGTATCCACCTGATCAGTTGGTGTAACATATCATCCCGGACGCGGGACATATAGGGTTGAATGAAGCGTAGCCGACGCCTCGACAATATGATATGTTCTATTTTCTATATATATGAAAAAGAAATGTTTTTCAAAGGAAAGCAAGCATGCACGGCACCCGCCCTAAGAGGCACTCATATGTACAGGTTACTCTCTTATCTCACGATATGCTCCATATTTCCATTCTGTTATTATTCATACTTTACATCCCTTATTATGTTACTATTCATGCCTTACATACTTGGTACATTACTCGTACTGACGTCCCTTCCTGTGAACGCTGCGTTCATGCCCGCAGGATCAGGTAGCCAGTCAGACGACTTGCAGCAGTAGGGTCTCCCTTCAGCAGCAGTCAGTACGCTCCATTGATCCGGAGCTACAGTCTTTCGGTATACTATTCTGTTATGTACACATATGGGTATGGCAGGGCCTTGTCCTATCCTTTCTACAGTTTATACTCCATAGAGGTCTGTAGACGTGTTGTTATGCAGCCTCGTCGGCACTCATGTTGTTGTACAGTATATATGAAGCGGCCAATTGGCTTGCGCTGTTATTCTGAGCATTTATGTTTATATGTATGTGTTGACCGTGGATTCCCGATACGGTGTCTCTTATGTTAATTGTTCGGGAGACAGTCCAGCTCAGTTACAGGTTGTGTATGGGCCCAGGATAGTCAGTGAGAGGTAAATACAGGCATAGGAGTGCTTGACCAGCAATGGTCGAGTACTTGTCGCGGCTCATCAGTTTGGGTCGTGACAAAAGTGGTATCAGAGCAGTTCGTCCTAGGGATTGTCTACAGACCGTGTCCGGTAGAGTCCTGTTTATGGGTGTGAAGCCGGCCACACTTATGAACAGGAGGCTGCAGGGCATCTAGGAATCATTGACCTTCTTTCTGTCTTAGATCGTGCGATAGAGCCAAGTCCTAGGAAATGAGATTCCTTATACTAACCTTTGCTCTCAGCAAAAGAACAGTATCGACGGGAGAAAGTGAGTGATGACATGGGAAGTCACAGAGGTAAGTTTTGATATTTTTGTTCTTTTACCTGAAATTGAGGGCCTTGGGTGGCTGGGATATGTCGTATATATATATATATATATATATATATATATATATATATATATATATATATATATATATATATATATATATATGTGTGTGTGTGCTCTGTGAGGCATTGCTGGTAATTGCTGCATGTGGGTTTTGGATAGTAAGAATTGTAAAGGAGACTCTACCAGAATTTTTCAAAATTAGGTCATTTAGTTAGGCACACCTAACAGGAAGAAGCGTGGAAAGGAAATATCGTAAATAGACAATAAGTGGGATGCGTTGTTTTAGAGGAGTTATGGATTTGGCATGGCAAGAAGAATGATTATGAGAAAGACGATTAGCAGTCCGAAGGATTAAAATGGGTTACATTCGAGGTTTAGTAGGAACAAGGTCTATTGGGGGATTTAGGGAAAGTCGACAAACGAGTTCTGCTGTAGATTATTAAATAAGAGTGGCGAGCGGAAATCCAAAGAGGCCGATAACCGAGTAATTATAAGTAACGGCGACCAAGGTGTGTTCGCTACCATTGGGAATCTGGAAATCTATGATGAAAGGTGGTCGTACATACAGATGAAAGGTGAATATTGAGGATTGAAAAGGCCAAAATAGTAAATGTATAGTCAGAAGAGTAAAAGACCCTTTCTAACTCGGAGGGAGACACGTTACGAGAATGTTTTGGAATCTGTTAAGACTTCAACTTGCTCCAGATTATGTGATGAAGCTCATGCGGTGAGGTGGATGCAATCATACCAGCATTAATGCACCAGATTTCATCAGAGTTTTAAGGTTAAGCGTGCTGGGGTGAGAGAAATATTAGGATGGGTGACCCCTGGGAAGTGTCCTAAAAGTCCTCTAAATTCAGACATAAGAGACAAATGAGAAGCTAGAGTAGCCTAAGGGAAATTAGAGTATGCGGAGTGGTTAGAAACCTTAAGAGGTCGTGTAGGACGAGGCGGACTAGACCGATGAAGAGAAAGAAGGTGGATCACAACTCTAGAACTAGGATGGGTTTAAGTAGCGTTTGGAAATACTTTGTAAGCGAGGCGTTAGAATACATATATATGAATGCGTATGATATCCCATATGTGGCTGTATCAATGGGTATGTGTATCCCAGTAACTGACGTTGCGGTATATTGGAGGCATTGATCGAGCAGGGTAATAAAATTCAAGTGACGGAAGAACGTTACCAGATAAGCTGATGTTATTTTCACTACAGGTTAAGCTTGGAAAGTTCTAATACAATGATATTTGGAAAAGAAAGAAAGCGAGTGGATGGAAGGTAAGGAGATCAAAGTGTTGAAAAAGTGAAAAGTAAGAAAAATGAGTGAGTGAAGCCTCCAAGAGGGACGACGGGCAAAGCGCGAGACTTTTTGGAAAAACAAAATTCGAAGGTAGGCATATGAAAGGGATAAGGTGTGGTAGTATGGAACAAAAGAGAAATGTGTGGGGTTCGAGAACAGAATTCGATAAGTGGGGCTAAAAGGATAGTGACCACGACGAGGAATGGGAAGTAAAAGAAAGAATGAATGGTTAGGCCTTGCGACGATGTTAAGAGATTTCCAACTCTCGAAAGATATATTTACAAAAGGATAAATGTGTAGTCATATTGATATGGTTGCCTCGGATATAGAGAAGCTTTCCTAAAAAGATGACTTAAGAATAAAACGGATTTGCGTGTTTAAAGTAATATTTCACGGATTCCAGAGCCGATACTACAAATAACAAGAAAAGAAAGGTGCTCGAGGAGGAAGAAACCCAAGGAAGGCTAAGGATGAAAGTAGGAAAGGTATACTAATGGGCTGATCGAAGGAAAAGGAGAGTATTTAGAAGGAAAGTAACTGGAAATCTTTAACCATAAGAGTAAGAAGGATACTTTAACGAATTGGCGGTAGGAGACCGATTACTCATCGAGATAAAAACAAGGATGATGAGTCAACACGATTGATTAGAAAATTAATGGCATGGAATAAGAATGCATGTGAGGACCGAGAGATTCGATCGTAAAGGAAATGAATGAAATGTAAGGAACGTGCATGGAAGACCTCCCGGTCGTAGCATAAGAAAGAGAGATAAAGGTTCGATGAACGAGGATAGAGGGAGTGTAAACTATAAGAATTCCGTGCTAAGAGCAAAAGTAGCAGGACGCTTGAAAAATTTGGATGCATAGCTGCAACACAAACGCGTAGTTAAGAAGAATTACGAGTAAGTGCGCTAAACGGGTGAAAGGGCTGGTAGTGGATGGAAGAGTAGGGAACACTGATAGACATAAATGGAAGAAGAACTCAAAGTAAAAAGTTTTAGGTATGTTATGAGCAAAGTCGGGAAGAAAGACGAGGAGTAAGGTATAATCGAAGACTTCATAAAAAGACAGAGGTGTGAAAAGACGGAAAGGAAGGCATAGAAATTGGATCTAACCCTTGTAAGTATTCCGATTGGATACAAGACTGTAACTAGCAAAAAGATAGACAAGTCAGACCATACGATGACAGAACCCCGACCTTAAGAAGATCGTGAAGGACGGCAGATAATTATCGAAGACGATGGATACTTGAAAGCTATTGGCGTATAAGGATCTCCTTAATAAGGGGGGAAGAACATACTAGACTTGAAAGGAGCTATGACGTTTCAAGCTCCAGAAAAGGAGATTTATTAGCTCGGGGCCAGGGTTCGCGGTGTGTTGGCATATCGTGAAGGTAACGAAAAGACGTAGAAATGAATTGACAATAAGTGTACCACGAGGTAGACATAGGGAGAAAATATGGAAGACACCTTAAGAGGATGCTTCATGCCGACATGAGCTACGATATTTTTAGACCATGATTTGAACCCCTCGCATCGAGCAAAATTGCACAGTACCTAAGTATGCAGTGACGTGTTCTAAAGGGGAATAAAGAGAACAAGAAAGGTCTACGAGCCAAGTACACAAAGGTTAATGAAGAGGATGACGGACCCAAAGGACACTTCGGACGACAACGATTATTATAATAAAAGGAACAACGATTGGTAGTTTGGAAAACTTTGAAGGAAAGAAAGAACGCTGCTCCTACGTATGAAAATAAAAGATTTCACCGGATATTAGAAAAAATTCACGGATCGCCAATTATACTGAACATGAGAGCATGTGCTATGGAATTACATGAACCGTCAATGTGAAGCTATGCCCAACTATAATTGTAAAAAGCCACATCAGAAAGTCAACAAGGAATGACGACTGACATGTTGTAAGAGGGTCGTAATGGAGTAAGAATTGCCGTAATCCTATGCTTCTAGGTTGAATCACGAGATTTGGGAGCAGAAAGCTAAAGAAAAAGTTGTGGCAGGAGCCCCAGGGATTTAGGTTGAGCTCGGATTATAAGATTGCCATAAGTGTAACTGCACTACGAAGGATAATAAATGGCGAAGAAACATTACGTATATATGTATTTTGGATATTGATATAACTGGCCTTGGAAAGGAACATAGCCATTATGCTCATTAGCGACAAAGTCATGATTGGATAAGTATTTAGAATGTAAGATTAAGAGGGATAGTGACAAGATGTAAAAGAACAGGGAGCTGAACTAATGAACTGCAAGGAGTTAATGCAGTGTATGTCTAAGATCAACAGGTATAAAAAGGATAGCCCGAGATGGTACCTGATAACAACGAGGTTAGGGAGATCCCAAATTTATAATTAAAATATAAGAAGTGCGGAAGCAAATATAGAAAAGAATTTAAAAACTAGAAAATAAAAGATATGGGAAATTCGAAGGAACAATCCACGAATTTCCAAGAACGTTAGTTCTAAAGTCTTGACAAGATCCAAGTAACAACGTATAGATTTATAGGAAGAAATCTAACGCCTTTACTTGAGATAACAAATCAAAAACAGTAGATTAGGATCCTGACCGCTTTGTGAGTAACTTAAGATAACAATTAGTATTTAGAACTAACCGCCTTCGAAAGAATACCAAAAAGAAATCAAAGATATCAAGGAAGAAATTATCTTACTACCTTGAACTAGGAACTAGTTAGGTTGAAAGATAAATCCTAAAGTAATGCCACAAAGGTTCAAAAGAACTCTCAATAAAATATATTCTTCAAACTCTGCCTTACAATGAATGACAATCACCCCTTTATATAGTTGTAAAGAAGGAGCTAGTCAAAATAGAAATAAATGGGAATTATCTTCCCTAGAAGCATAGAAGACTTCCCACACTTGGACCAAGGCAGTCAACATAGATTAAAACAACCTAGAAGACTACCCACACTTGGACCAATGCAAGTCAACATAGATTAAAACAACAATTAAATATTTATTCTAGAAAATAATAATATTTGGGCTAATTTTGGGCTGCTGGAAACTTCTTCTTTTGGGGCTGATTTGGACCTCATTCCATCTCACTTTGGACTTTAATTTGGGCCTCCAAATAAGTGTAAGACTTGAGAAAAAAATCTGAATTGGGCTGGAGCTCTTCTTCCATCATAAGACACTTTTGAATTGTTGATTGCAGCCCATTAAGCATGTCTTGCAATTTCCTCGTTTGAGATCTTGTCATGGGTCTTCTTGGAACTTCCAAATCTTCATCCACGTCCTTCAATAATTCTGAGCTGCCATGGATGCTATCATTCCCCTCTTCTTGAGATGAATTCGTCCTCGAATTTAAACCTGCATCAAATAAGGAAAGATCAGAAACATTGAAAGTAGCACTAACTTGATACTCACTAGGAAGATCAAGTTTGTAAGCATTGTCTCCAATCCTTTCAAGGACTTCAAATGGACCATCTCCTCTTGGGTCTAGTTTGGATCTTCTTTTGGCAGGAAACCTTTCCTTCCTGAAATGCACCCATACTTGATCCCCGGGCTTAAAAATAACAGATTTTCGCCCCTTATTTCTCCTTAAGGCAGTCTGCTCATTCTTCCGCTCAATTGCAAGCTTTGTTTGTTCATGAATCTTCTTCATCATTTCAGCCTTCTTCCTACCATCAAGATTAACAATATTATCAGTAGGCAAAGGCAGCAAATCAAGGGGGGTGAGGGGATTAAAGCCATAAACAACTTCAAAAGGAGACTTACCTGTAGAAGAATGGACAGTTCTATTATAGGCAAACTCTACCATGGACAAATGTTCTTCCCAAAATGTTAATTTTCCTTTTAGAACAGCCCTCAACATATTCCCTAAAGTCCTATTAACTACTTCTGTTTGCCCGTCAGTTTGCGGGTGACAAGACGTAGAAAATAGTAGTTTAGTTCCCAACTTTCCCCAAAGAACTCTCCAAAAGTGACTTAAAAACTTAGCATCCCTATCACTAATAATAGTTTTAGGTATACCATGTAATTTAACCACTTCTTTTACAAACAGATCAGCCACATGTGATGCATCATTAGTCTTCAAACACGGAATAAAGCGAGCCATTTTTGAAAATCTATCTACCACCACAAATATACTGTCCTTACCATGCTTAGTTCTAGGCAAACCTAACACGAAATCCATGGAAATATCAAGCCAAGGGGAAGTGGGAACAGGTAAAGGAGTATAAAGACCATGTGGTAACACTTTCGATTTGGCTTGTTTACATTCAAGACATTGAGAGCACACTTTCTCAACATCCTTTCGCATGCCTGGCCAAAAGAAATGTTCGGCAAGTATATCCAATGTTTTGGGCACTCCGAAGTGTCCCATGAGTCCACCACAATGTGCTTCCCTAACAAACAATTCACGCAAAGAGCAATTAGGGATACACAATTTATTTTCCTTAAAAAGAAATCCATCTTGAAGATTAAACCGTTCATAAGGACCCAACTTACATTCTGCAAAAACCTTGCCAAAATCAGAATCATTAGCATAAAGGCCCTTGATTTGATCAAAACCCATCAGCTTAGAAGTAAGAGTAGAGACTAAGACATACCTTCTTGACAATGCATCAGCAACCACATTCTCCTTTCCTTGCTTGTAAGCAATCACATATGGGAAAGTTTCAATAAATTCAACCCATTTTGCATGCCTACGATTAAGCTTACCTTGGCTCTTCAAATATCTCAAGGATTCATGATCAGTCTTAACCACAAACTCTCTAGGCCACAAATAATGCTGCCAAGTAGCTAAAGCCTTTACCAAAGCATAGAGCTCTTTGTCATAAGTTGAGTAGTTCAATGTAGCTCCACTCAACTTTTCACTAAAGTATGCAATAGGCTTGGATTCCTGCATTAAAACAGCACCTATTCCTTTTCCAGAAGCATCACATTCAACCTCAAAAGACTTAGAAAAATTAGGTAATTGCAAAAGAGGAGCAGAACATAATTTTTCTTTCAACAAGTTAAAAGCATCATCTTGGTCTTTCCCCCATGTAAAACCCTTATCTTTCTTGATAACTTCAGTTAGAGGAGCAGCAATGGTGCTAAAATCTCTAACAAATCTCCTATAAAAACTAGCAAGCCCATGAAAACTTCTAACCTCAGTTACACTCTTAGGTTTAGGCCACTCTCTAATTGCCTTGATTTTCTCTTCATCAACCTCAACTCCCTTAGAACTGACCACAAAACCCAAGAATACCACACGATCCACACAAAAGGCACACTTTTTGAGATTAGCAAACAATTGTTGTTTTCTAAGAACTTCAAAAACTTGTTTTAGGTGTTCTACATGCTCATCTAGAGTTTTAGAAAAGATCAAGATATCATCAAAATAAACCACCACAAACTTTCCATGAAAATCCTTAAAAACATGATTCATCAATCTCATGAACGTGCTGGGTGCATTAGTCAAGCCAAAAGGCATAACTAACCACTCATAAAGCCCATATTTGGTCTTAAAAGCAGTTTTCCATTCATCTCCAGGATTCATTCGAATCTGATGGTAACCACTTTTTAGATCAATTTTAGAAAAGATTTTGGACCCATGCAATTGATCCAACATGTCATCAAGACGAGGAATAGGATGACGATACTTTACCGTAATCTTGTTGATAGCTCGACAATCCACGCACATCCTCCAAGATCCATCTTTTTTGGGCACCAATAGAACAGGAACTGAGAAAGGACTCAAGCTCTCTCGCACAAACCCTTTTTTAAGCAACTCTTCAACCTGCCTTTGCAACTCCTTTGTCTCTTCAGGATTACTCCTATAAGCAGGCCTATTTGGAATCTGTGCACCAGGCACAAAGTCAATTTGGTGTTCAATTCCACGCAAAGGTGGAAGACCTTTAGGAATATCTTCAGGAAAGATATCATCAAAGTCCTGCAAAAGAGAAAAAACACTACTTGGCAAAGAAGAAGTAAGTAGCTCAGAATTAATCAAGACTTCTTTGTAAGTAAGTAGTATTATGGGCTGTCCCTCTTTTCTTGCATTCAAACACTCTTTGGCTTTTATATAGAGACTCTCTTTTTTCTTTCCCTTAGCCTCTTTCCTCTCACCAAAACTTTCTTTTTTTCCACTCAAACCCTCTTTTACCTCTTTGCTTAAGTTGCTGCCCTCTTTCTCTCTCTCTTGGCCATCTTTCATTTCTTTTCCCTCAAGCTCACCTTTTTTCTGTCCCCTTTGTTTTCCCATTGATTCCCTCAATCTCTTTTGATCTTCAAACACCTGAGAAGGTGTTAAAGGCGCAAGAGTATACTTCTTGCCATTAAGCTCAAGTGAATATCTGTTCTTCCTTCCATCATGAAAAGTATTCCTATTGAACTGCCATGGACGACCAAGCAAGATATGACAAGCTTGCATAGGAATGACATCACAAAGAGTATCATCCTCATACCTGCTAACATTGAATGAAATCATGCATTGTTTGTTGACTTTCAGTTCACCACTATCATTCAACCATTGGAGTCTATAGGGCTTAGGGTGTTTCATGCATGCAAGCCCTAACGTATCTACCAAGTGTGAACTCACTACATTAGCACAACTACCACTGTCAATAATCATAGAACAAGTTCTCCCCCTTATCCCACACCTAGTATGGAATATATTTTCCCTTTGTTCTTCACTATTGACTCCCAAATTGATAGCCATAATCCTCCTAACTACTGCAACCAAACTATCATTAAAAGGAAGTTCTACATCATCTTCACTCACACCTCCCTCTTCTTCGTCTTTCTCACTTTTTTTACTCTCATTTTCTCCATCAAGAATCTTCCTAGCTACCCCAACAAAACCACTATTAGGCAACTCTACATCATCTTCACTCACACCTCCCTCTTCTTCCTCTACCTCACTTTTTTCACTCTCATACTCTCCATCTTCTTTCATGAGAATATTTCTTCTATTTGGACATTCATGCATCATATGCCCTCTTCCATGACATTTGTAACATTGAATAGAACTAGAAGGTTTTGGTGATTTAGGATTAAAAGTTTTACCTCCCTCCTTTTCATCTACTTTGGCCTTCCCCTTGCCTTCTTGAGGCCTAGAAGTCACATCTTGTTTCGGCCATGGCTTCTTTGAATTGGTGTTTGGCTGACTCCTCCATGAGCTAGCTTGCTGCTTTCTTTTAATTTGCTTTTCTAATTTTACAGCCATGTCCACTAACTCATCTAAAGTTACATATTGTTGTATCTCTACTACATCAGCTATTTCTTTATTTAAACCATTAAGAAATCTAGCCATAGTGGCCTCTTCATCTTCTACACAATTAGCTTGGATCATAGCCATATCCATAGCTTTGAAGTATTCATCAACAGTCATGGTTCCCTGCTCCAATCTTCGAAGACGCATTTGTAGGTCTCTTTGAAAGTGGGAAGGCACGAACCTCTTCTTCATGACTCTCTTCATCTCAGCCCAAGTAGCAATGGGTGGTTCTCCATCTTGTTGTCTATCCCTTGTAAGCTTTTTCCACCAAATAGAAGCATAGTCAGAAAATTCAACAACGGCAAGTTTTACCTTCTTAGCTTCAGAATAGTTGTGACAATCAAAAATGGCTTCAACTTTCCGCTCCCAATCAAGGTACAAGTCTGGATCTCTTGTGCCCTTGAAAGTTGGCATCTTCATCTTTATGCTATTGATGTTATCATCTTCCACTCTTCCTCGTTGTCCCCTCCTATCTCTCCCTACCCTATCTAGATTTACATCAAGATCATCAACAAAATCATCTATAGGGTTTTCTTGATTTACAATGGGGCCATGGGGCATATTTCTTCTATTTTGAGGCCTAGGATTATTTTGTGGTTGTACAACATGTTGACCTCCCCTCCTAAGTTCAGCTATTGTCTCATTTTGTTCAGCAATGGCATCCTTGATCTCTTGAAATTGCAAGGTCCATCTTTCGAATTGTTGGTGCATAGCTTGTAGAGTGAAGTCATTTCTTCCTCGGATCTCGGCTTCTTGGCGAGCCCTCCTTTCATCATCACTACTACCTGTATTAGTCATCTCAAAAACAATAGTTTATCACTCAAAGTTTGGCTTTTTTTTTTTTCTCAATTGTTCTCACTCACTCTTGCCTTTTTCCACTCAAATAACCTTTGGAAAAACACTTTATGGATTTATAATTAAACCCCACTAGATTCAAACCCTTGGTAGTAAAATAAAGAATTTTGGGGCACTAAAGAAAGTGAAGAACCAATCCTAGAAAGAATTAGAATTTAGTTGAAACAAGACTCGAAGAAAAGGACTTTTTTTTTTTTTTTTTAAACAAGATAAAAGGAGTAAGAAAAAAAAATTGATTGCTTCTTATCTTTAAAGATCTAGGATCCCCTCTTCTTGTTTTCTATCTTAATCTTTAGAAAACAAATAAGATGGAAGAAATTTCTTGAAAGCAAACACTAATTTTTTTTCGTCACTGTTCACTGCTACAGTACTTTTTTTTTTTTTTTTTTTTTTTCAAGAATTCCCCAAGATTATCAAGAACGGAATCTTGATAGAACCGCTCTGATACCACTTGATAACAACGAGGTTAGGGAGATCCCAAATTTATAATTAAAATATAAGAAGTGCGGAAGCAAATATAGAAAAGAATTTAAAAACTAGAAAATAAAAGATATGGGAAATTCGAAGGAACAATCCACGAATTTCCAAGAACGTTAGTTCTAAAGTCTTGACAAGATCCAAGTAACAACGTATAGATTTATAGGAAGAAATCTAACGCCTTTACTTGAGATAACAAATCAAAAACAGTAGATTAGGATCCTGACCGCTTTGTGAGTAACTTAAGATAACAATTAGTATTTAGAACTAACCGCCTTCGAAAGAATACCAAAAAGAAATCAAAGATATCAAGGAAGAAATTATCTTACTACCTTGAACTAGGAACTAGTTAGGTTGAAAGATAAATCCTAAAGTAATGCCACAAAGGTTCAAAAGAACTCTCAATAAAATATATTCTTCAAACTCTGCCTTACAATGAATGACAATCACCCCTTTATATAGTTGTAAAGAAGGAGCTAGTCAAAATAGAAATAAATGGGAATTATCTTCCCTAGAAGCATAGAAGACTTCCCACACTTGGACCAAGGCAGTCAACATAGATTAAAACAACCTAGAAGACTACCCACACTTGGACCAATGCAAGTCAACATAGATTAAAACAACAATTAAATATTTATTCTAGAAAATAATAATATTTGGGCTAATTTTGGGCTGCTGGAAACTTCTTCTTTTGGGGCTGATTTGGACCTCATTCCATCTCACTTTGGACTTTAATTTGGGCCTCCAAATAAGTGTAAGACTTGAGAAAAAAATCTGAATTGGGCTGGAGCTCTTCTTCCATCATAAGACACTTTTGAATTGTTGATTGCAGCCCATTAAGCATGTCTTGCAATTTCCTCGTTTGAGATCTTGTCATGGGTCTTCTTGGAACTTCCAAATCTTCATCCACGTCCTTCAATAATTCTGAGCTGCCATGGATGCTATCATTCCCGAAGAGATAAACGCAAAGAGTGTGCCGCATATGAGCAAGGTAATTGCCCACTAACAAGGAAACAAGGAACGAGAAAAAGAGAAATACTTACGGGCCGATAAATAGTTATGGCACGATAAGTCAAGCCTACAATAATGGAGACAAAATGAGAGCGAGGTGCTAGTTAATTTCCGACCTGTACATGAAGACACAGAAGTGAAAGAAGATGACTGAGGACAATAAAAGAGTTAAGAAATGAAGTCTAGGTACCCGCATCTATTTCAGGCCCCAAAGGATATGCAAACAGAGCCCTCAGTACCCTCAGGTATGTAATGCTTTTCTAAAGTGATTTCTTGGTCGTGTGTGGTCAATATGGATGTTGATGTTGTAGCCCGGTGGGGCGATTATATGTTTTGGGTTGTTGTGACAGGATAACAGTGGTACAATTACAGGGGAAACTTTGGCAAAATTTTCATAGAAATCCCTAAGAACTTAACATTCAAGGACGAATGTTTCTAAGGGGGGAAGGATGTTACACCTTGGAAAATTTTGCGTTACCGAGACTGTCGACGACTTAGTATGAGCTCAAGGGAGAGCAAATTTATACAAGGATTAGGGATGAAGATTATATTATCTGAGTATAAGAATACATATATGACATTTGGAGATCGTATGGAGTAAATCAATTAACAAGTTACTTGATGATAGCCCTCGTAACCATAAGTTAAGGTGGGGCCCACATGTCGGGATTTTATAAAGGACATATGAAGAGATATATGAGTAGTACATGTGAAGTTGAGCAAGTCCTAAGAAGAACCCTTAAGCCAAATATGGGCATAATCCCTCCAAAAGGGTGATTTAAAGATACGTTTTCGGATGACCTGAATTGGAGGGGCCAAAACGCTATTATACGTTTGGAATTTGGAAAAACACAAAGAATGAAAGTTGTAGATAATTGAAAGATATTTCCAACCGTAGGTCGTGGGCGCTTACACCATAACGGGATCAAAAGTTATGGTCATTTTAAGATCAGGACTCTAAGTTGCCAAAATGGCTCCGCGGGCCCCACATGAGTAAGTCGGTGGAACCGACCTGGGGGGGGGGGGGGGTATAAATACCCCCATCAACCCCTTCTTTTCAGCATAATAACATTCCAAAAGTTCCTATAAGTCTCTCAAAACATCTCCCAAATATTATAGTCCGGTAAATCAAGAATTTAACAAGATTACGCCAAACTAGTCCGTGAAAGGTAATTGTTCTTGCTTCTACTTACGCTTGGTGTTGGAAAAAGGTTGATGTGGCTGATTTTCTTCAAATATAAGGTATGTTATTCATTCCATATTTTGTGTTGAGTTTATTTGAAGGTCTAGCAAGCTTTAAAAATGAAAATAGTTATGGATGAAGGGTCATAAAGTGTTGTGTTGTAGTTGTTGTATTTATGGGCTGTTTTGGACATGTTGTGGCCGTGTGGATGGACTGATTTATGCGTATAAAAATGGTATCTAACATTGTTGGTGTGTTGATGAGATTATACTCCTTGATTGGGATGGAAGGAAGTATATATTGTTGTTGTATGTTGAAAAACATCTCGTGGGATGTTTATGGATATATTGGTATGAATAATAGTGCTGTTGATGTTGGTATTATTGTTGTTGTTGATTGGGTGCTGAATTGTAATTTTGGGCTAGGCATATAAACATGGGAGATGCTGCCCGATTTTCGGCAGAAATATGGAATAGTTTGATTTGAAACTTGGAACAAGTGTGCGATAAAGAGCCTAACGTTAGTGTGAATCCCTTTAAATGTAGATTTACGAGCTCGGACGAATAAGCGTAGCTAATAAGAGGTGGAACAGGTATGTTAAGGCTCGTCCCCTTCTTTCAAAGGCATGATTCTGATGTTATGGTTTCATAAATGTTTCCATATCTTCCTTATTGCCAAAAGTTAGATGTTTATGATTCCAAGGCATGATTTCTTTTCCCGATGAACCGTAAATGTTTTCCAAAGTGTCCGTATTTTTCCAAAACAGAGGTTTATGATTCTGCAAACTCTTATGACAACAATGACAGACATGTTTTTATCATGATGACAATGACGCCAAGGATGAGAATATTTTTCTCTGATGACTATGATGAGAATGATTTCATGTTTAAAGGTTCCAAGTTATGGTTTCAATGACGATGTAAGAATGTTGAGCTATTTCTTGCTTTCTCAATTTTATTCATGGATGACGACTATTTTTAAAGATTCCAAAGTATATGAATTGATGCCTTATGAGATTTACGATCTTGTTTTATGTTTTCTCTTGATGCTATTATTATTCATTGATAGTCTCACTTTATAATAATTGTTCCTTCAAGGTGAGACAAAGTGATGATGATTATTATATAATGTAATCAGAGGTTACCGACCTTACGTCACTCCGATAGAGACATAACTTTCCTTGGGCTCTCCTGCATGCTGCTTATATGATATATGTATATGTACATGCGGAATATGGGAAAAGGGGTGAGCGTTATATACGCGTATCCACCTGATCAGTTGGTGTAACATATCATCCCGGACGCGGGACATATGGGGTTGAATGAAGCGTAGCCGACGCTTCGGCAATATGATATGTTCTATTTTCTATATATATGAAAAATAAATGTTTTTCAAAGGAAAGCAAGCATGCACGGCACCCGCCCTAAGAGGCACTCATATGTACAGGCTACTCTCTTATCTCACGATATGCTCCATTTTTCCATTCTGTTATTATTCATACTTTACATCCCTTATTATGTTACTATTCATGCCTTACATACTCGGTACATTACTCGTAGTGACGTCCCTTCCTGTGGACGCTGCGTTCATGCCCGCAGGATCAGGTAGCCAGTCAGACGACTTGCAGCAGTAGGGTCTCCCTTTAGCAGCAGTCAGTACGCTCCATTGATCCGGAGCTGCAGTCCTTCGGTATACTATTCTGTTATGTACACATATGGGTATGGCAGGGCCTTGTCCTGTCCTTTCTACAGTTTATACTCCATAGAGGTCTGTAGACGTGTTGTTATGCAGCCTCGTCGGCACTCATGTTGTTGTAGTATATATGAAGCGGCCAATTGGCTTGCGCTGTTACTCTGAGCATTTATGTTTATATGTATGTGTTGACCGTGGATTCCCGATACGGTGTCTCTTATGTTGATTGTTCGGGAGACAGTCCAGCTCAGTTACAGGTTGTGTTTGG